>NC_081426.1:74335818-74939178 GCF_949786415.1 Peromyscus eremicus
AAATTTCGGAATGAATACTAGAGAAAACATCATTATAGACAATTCCAGAAAGACACTCATCTTCATATACTACTAAAACATTATACGTTTTATATGCAAAAAAGCACACAAAAGTGTAGCACGAAATGTTAGAAGGTCTTATTAATAAAAACAAACCAGGAACCAGATATTGGGGTGAATGCTGAAAGATCAGAGAAACAGAACAAGCCACATCCAACCTCACTTCGCCAATTCCTCAGCTGATCTTGTTTTCTCAGACTGAAAGCCTCTGAATCCTCATCCAAATCGATCTCAGCTGAACTGCTGCTAAAAGCTAAAAGCTTAAAAAGGTTCTAGTTCCTGGTCCTCACACCTTATATACCTTTCTGCTTTCTGCCATCATTTCCTGGGATTAAAGGCATGTGTCACCATGCCTGACTGCAAAATCTTTGCCTCTGAAATGTTAGGATTAAAGGCATGTTCTACCACTGCCTAAACCTATATTTAATATAGTGACTGTTCTGTTCTCTGACTCCCAGATAAGTTTATTGGGATGCACAATATATCAATCACATAAAAGTACACTCATATGGAATTTATATTTAGAAATAATTTTAAGATAAAAATGGCATATAGTGTACTTAATTTTTGTACTCCAAAGTGTGTGTGAAATAACTTACTTCACTTGAAACTGTATGGCCAGGTATTGACATAAAAAACAACAAATAAGCATAGTTTTCCTATACAATTTAAATTACTGGCTCTTCTTGTACAGTACGTACTTATAAAGGAACATAAGATGGCTTATGCAAGTAGGCTTCTTGTTTCTTTATTTTTTTCCTGACCTGGATGGCAAGGATGGACATGTTCAATTTTTGCACAATATAAATCTTGATGTTATACAGCTATACATATTGTGTTACATTTGAAAATATACAAAAAAAACTTTCTTATTAAAGACTAAAAGCTCTCTGATTCCTTTCTAAAAATGTTGAATCCTTATATACTTTTTTAATTTTAATTTTTATATTTATATTTTATTTTTTTTCCATTCATTGAATGTACTTTTTTTGGGGGGGGGGTTTTCGAGACAGGGTTTCTCTGTGTAGCTTTGCGCCTTTTCCTAGAACTCACTTGGTAGCCCAGGCTGGCCTCGAACTCACAGAGATCCTGGCTCTGCCTCCCAAGTGCTGGGATTAAAGGCGTGCGCCACCACCGCCCGGCCACATGAATGTACTTTTTTAAAAAATACAAAGTACCCTGTTTATGATTTCTCTTCCCCCTACTCCTCCTAGTTCATCCTAATCTGCCCTCAAATCTGGATACATACCCTTTCTGTCTCTTGCTAGGAAACAAACAGGCATCTCAGGAGTAATAATAAAATTTATAAAATACAATAAGATACATAAAAGTTACTGCACTTAATAACATTTCATAGATTTTATTACAATATACTTTCACATTTAGTTTTTCAGCTTTATGTTTCCCCTGAATCATATTCATCAAATACCTGTAGGATATTTATTAGCTACAATTTTCCCTTTTGTCACATCCCAACAGCAACTTTCTCCCAACTGAATCTTGATCTTCAAATTCTTAATTATTGTGAAATTCATTAGTCATGATTTATCTCTAATCATATCTATGTTGATAGGTACATTACAGTATTTACAAAGCATAGTAAATATATTATTCAATTATATCCAGTTTTAATGATGGAGTCCAATTACTATACCTTAATCATGATTCATAAAAATTATTTTTAACTGCTTTTATTTGTAGTGCTTCAAAAGTAATTTTAACCTAAAATCTCTTGTACAGGTAAAATAGTTTTTTTTAAACATAAATCAATATGAACTTCAAAACAGTAGATCAATATTGTTGTACATCTTTCTAAAGAACTAACTTTATACACATTGAACAGGAGATGCAAGTTTGAGCCAGGACTCTCTGTATAAGAAATGATTCAAATAAGATCTGCTTATTACCAAATTTTCACTCCCTACTTACGATTAAGCAAGCAATATTGATTTTATGGCTTAAAACCGTTCAGAAAACAGAAATTTTCCAAATTAAGGTAAACATAAAAAGAATTTATGTGACTTGGACGTTGAGTTCCATATGCAAGGAAATTAGATAATGTGAGGTGTTCCAGAAGTCTGTGTCAGTATTTACAAAATCAGAACTAGAAGATTGCTGAGATTATTATGCAGGAATTTCTAAGATTGGAAATTTGAAATAGTAATATTTTGGTCAAGGTGACACTCCTGAGTGTAAGATTTGCCTTGGAGTGTGGTTGCTACATCTAGTGTCACTCCTCTGGAGAAAACTAACTTTCTATCTATCAACAGCTGTCAATTACAAATAGCTGTAGTGGGTAGTCATTCCAGCTTTGATCTGAAAGTTCCAACCCCCATTGAGACTTCGGCAACTGTCACGCCTACAAGGCGGGGCCAAGGGAGACGCCTGGGGACCCGAGATCTGGATCGTCGGGCGCTCTCTCAGTTCCTAGACCCTGGACGGTGGAGGTGGGCCAAGCAGAGCTCCAGAGAACACAGCTGGACTGCGATACACCTTCCCCAGACCCCGCGACTTACCTATCACTTAATTTGTAAGTTACACCATTAAATAAATCTTTTAACTACGTGGAGTGGCCTTAATAATTTCACCAATAAATAGCTTCTTGTTTAAGGTTTGAACTTTGTGCCCATTTCCCTTCTCACTGCTAGTATTTTGTCTGGGTTGAACTTAAGCAGGATTTGAGGATGCTGTAACAGTCTCTGTAATTTCTTATGTGAATGAGACCTGTTCTGTCTGGATTATCTTCTGTGTTTTCACAATAATAGCTCAGAAATCTCTCAACACTCCATGACTTTTCCAGCCCAAAGTTTAAATGCCACCTCAATGTTCTCAAAAGTACACTGTCAAGTCTATCATAGAAATACCCTACTCCTACCACTAATTTCTATCTTAGGGATTTTTTTAAATCATTTTTACAACTTATAACACTTTGTCACTGAGGTAATTCAAGGAAGGAACTCAAGTAGGGCAACAATCTGGAGGCAGGAACTGAAGCAGAAGGAATGGAAGAGATCTACTTAACTAGTTTGATCCCCACAGCTTTTTCACCTGCTTTCTTATGCAGGACCACCAGCCTAAGGTGTTAACTCCACCAGTGTTCTTGCCTCCCCAAATCATCATTAATCACAAAATCCCTACAGGCAATAAGGATGGAAACATTTTCTTAATTGCCATTCTTCACAGTATGTCTATGTTCCTTTAGAGTTTTCAAAAAACAACTATCACAACTGTGTCCACAAGTAGGCCTTATAATCATTCAAAGTCCCAAATTCTTATATTTATTTGGTCAAATCATAGTGTTTATTATTCCAGAAAAAAAAATGTATAGGGACTTCAAGAGTGTTCAAATTGAATTCCAAAATATTTGTGTCTTTATAGATGTACTGAAAAGCACCATTGATTTTATTTTCCTTTTTATTGGATTACTTCCATTCCTATAAATGTGCTATCATTTCTCACAAGAGAAAATGATCCTTTCACTTTGAACTATTTTCTGGCCCCATCCTCGCTGAACACTTCCTGCCTGCCTATAAGGAGAAACCTTTCCCCATGCACCCTCTGCCATATACTTTGCATGCCTCAAGGCCAAAACAATGGATCGAGTTGATCTTGAAGTGAAACTACTGAAGCAGAGAGGTAAAACAAATCTCTCTTACTTTTAAATTGTTTCCTCCTTACGTTCATCAGTGTGACAAATATCTGACTACTTCAATTATATGCCACAATATTGGCTTAATATGTCTGAATATTTTTAGGTAAAATTAATATTTGAATTAGAAAGCAGTATAGATACTTGCAGATTTTTTCTTTTACTTAAAACATGAGCAAATGGAGAATTTGATGTTTCTACAATCAGCTGAGATGAACCCTGAATGTTAGTGTTAAATTGCTCAAAATAGAAATGGAAACAGTTCTTCAAGGCTCCGATCTGAAAAAAAAATGACATGCTGTTCCATATCTGTGCATGTCATAATTCAATATTTGATCTTGCTGTACTTGCTTCTGATGCACACTTGGGGTACCAACAAGAAAGCTAGAACCATACATGATTCAAAAGTATTTATTTACACTTGGCTCATTCTTTGAATGATTATTGAACATTCCATTTTTCCTTGAAATTACCATTTCCCATTAATGTCAGTATCATCACACAAATGTTTACCCTAAATAAATCAACAAATACGGGTAAGAAAATATCCAAGCATTTTAAAAAATGAAATTAACCAGGAAATTATGCAGTGAGCTTAACCGAGGATGCAGTTTATTCTTCACGTAGAAGCAGAAGTTCATAATTTGAGATTTATGCTACTAATTCTGGAAGCAGGTGCACCAGAATTATGCACCAAAAGTGCCAGATGAATAAACTTGAAGTAAATAACAATTTAAAACTAAAGGATATTTTTCCTTTTGTAGATTATTTAAAATAAGAAAGTTTAATAGTTATGGTCCTGGTAATAGGTGATAATGATTACACCCTAAAAAACCATTATAAGACAAAATTATTTTATCTTCTACATTTTTATGTAAAAAAATAAACATTTACAAACAATAGTCTATAAATACCCAAGCAGGTGAATATTTATGTTTAATATTTTGTTACACTGAACTGATAATATTGTCATATGTAAATATCCAAAAGAGAAATTTCTCTTCACATGAAATTAAATGCTTATACTGTTTAAAGAGTTTGCAAAATGCATCATTATTAATAATGCTTTCAGTTATTTTTATGCTTTATGTATATAGAAGTCATATAAATTTTTGTGAAAGAATGAAATTTAAAAATTGTTTAAAAATGTTGTTTAACAAATGTTATTTTAACTGGCTTTAATTAGAAGTGTACTTCTATCCTTTCACACATTGCATAGTTTTTAATTGGATGACTGATATTTCCATACATCTCATGGGAAATAGGGTCATGTTGGTCTCCTTGAATTTTAGAAGAAAAATTATGTTTAATATAATAGGAAAAGCTCAGTATTTGAGAGCCGAATAAATACTACGATATGTCTGTATGGGATGTGTTCAGAAATTACACTTGGTGACTGAGAGTGGTTAGACCAATTCCCGCACATACTGTAGTTTTCTCATATATACAGATTAGTAATCATTGTTTGTCCTATCAAATAGAGATCATAAAGAGCTAATGATAAGACACCTATAATAAAATGTATGTTTTCAAATTTGTGAATTGTTTATATGTAGAGTTATTTAAATCTAGTATATTTGAGTAGTGGTGGACTATATAGGTTCTGATGAGAAAGGACACTTTAGCATATGAAGTCTACTAGAGGACCCTCTATAATTCTTCCCACAAATATTTCATTAAATTTTGACTCAATATAGAAGATCAGAGAGATAAAGAAGGTGTTACTTTGAGGTGAGTGGATAAACCATCAGCAGAATTTTAATATTATACTTAGTATTCTGATTCTTCATTTCTTTTATCCTGCTGTTGCTGTTTTTTTCTGGCCTTAGAGTTTTTTGGTGAACCAGTCTACTGTTCAAAAAAATCATCTCTGTGATAATGTAAATTAGTGTTTATAAAGCTTGTTTCAATGCTCTCTACACTTTTTTTCCTCTATGAGATTTTCACAAATCTCTGAACCAACATTATTCAAAACCACCACAAACTGCAACGTTCCAAGTACCCTTTATTTTGTGAATTGCAAATCAAATCAAGTTTAACCACAGGAATATCATTTCAACATTTTGAAATAGTAAACCATTGACAAGTAAAATGGTCTACATGGATTGCAAGAGCATTATGCACAGTGGATAAAAGCCAATAGTATGAGACTACACATTTTTAAAATGCAATACAATTTTACAAATGGGAACCAAATAGGTAGGTCACTCATGCAGGAGAAGAATGAATATGGATGTCAGAAGGATTGACCTTTAAGAGAGTACATCCTTTTATAGCAGGCACATTTCCAGCTAAAACATATCAACAGCCCATAGTACTGACAAAGTTTAGGAGGATTAAATTTAAAAAATATTTTCATTTACGATGACTTGTAGCATAATTACATCCAAGAATATCTTGGATTGCAAGGAAATTTTTAATTTTATTTGTAATTAAATAATATTTATGTACAGAATTAATGTGCTTAAAGCTTGTGATGGATTCAAAAGTTAAAACTTAACTAAAGTTAATAATTAAAGACTAAAATTAACATTAATTTTATTCTTTCTTTTGCATTTCAAGGTGCAAGGGAAGAAATATGTTGATTGTGACAAATGGTGTTTTCTTTATTGAGTGACTCATATGTCAAATTTACCTTGCTCTTGATGCACTCGTTATAGGCATTCCACTAGTGTCTCACATTGTGGGCAGAGAATATACAGAAATGGACCATAAGGGATCAGTTAAAAGTGTCACAGTTTTAATAGTCTCCCTAATTAATATACTTTCACAAATAAGCATTTAAATAGAAGATAACTGTGAACTAGTGGACTATTAAAGACATTTAATTAAAATTAAAAACTATTTACAGGTAACAAAAACTAAATGAAGGCTATAGCTAAGTTTTCATAATTAAATGATTGGTAACATGTTGTTGCAGCTACATGGATGCCTGCAGCATCTGAAAACTATCCTGTTCTTTTTGTATTCATGCTCTAAGAAAACAAGCACTTTCAGCACGGTTGCAGGATACAAAAATAACACACAAAACACTTTTGAAAGTGCTCAACATCCTTGGCCATCAAAGAAATGCAGATCAAATAAACAGTGCTTTAAGATTCCATCTCACTCCCGTCAAAATTGCTCTCATGAGGAATACAAATATTGGTATGGATGTGGTAAAGGACTCCTTAAACACTGTGGTAGTTATGTAATTGAATACAGAAACTTGGAAATTACTCTGAATGTTTCTCAAAAACTAGAAATAGAACAATATAACCCAACTTTAGCCCCCCTTGATATATACCCCCTGAACTTTATATTTGACTACAGAGACACTTACACATCCATGTTCATTGACTTTTCCTTCAGGATGACTAGGAAATAGAATTAGCATTGATGTCCAAGAGATGAACAGATAGGAAGAGTAAGGTCAGAATGCATAATGACATATTATACAGCTGGAAAGGAAAATGAAATCTTGAAATTTGCAAGTAAATGCATAAAAATGAAAAAATACATAATAAGTGAAGTAGTTCGGGCCTAGAAAAAATTTATCACATTTTTTTTTCTTGTATGAGCATATTAGCTTCAAATGTTTTGTTTATGTGTTTAACTTTGAGTACAAGCAGAATCCATGAAATTAAAAAGGGGTTATTATGGAAGAAATGTTATGATAGGGGACCCAGTAGGTAAAATTAAAGTAGGGAAGTAGAATGTTAGATGTAGAAAGGCTTAAAAAATAAAAGGAATAAGAACTTTGTGGGTCAGGGTTAGGATTAATCTAAATGAAGGATTATGAAAAATCCATATGTCTATTACCTTGAACCACCACTAACATATAATAGGAGGGATAATAGAATACTTGTGAATTTAAAGCATAGGGTGGGGGAACACTTGGGTTTAAAATATTAGACAAATATGGGGTCTAGGGGAAGAAGTTTTAGGTGGGCTAACCTAAATTAAGGATGTACAGACTAGCCCTATGGAAGCACTGGCTAGCAGTCTAATTTCAAAATATTAGTTTAAAAAATGAGTTCACACGGCAGTCAGTACCTTGTACTGGAGGACAATGCCACTATCAGAAGACAGGGACCATTGTTGAAAATCACATGCAAGGAAGCTATAAGATGCCTCTTGTGATTTTTTTTTTGTCAGTTGGGCCCAATTTGTCTCCAAAAAAGCAGTCTATTCCCAATTGCCTTTGGTTACTCACTATATCTATGTGTATGACCCTTTTGCTGAAGACATCACACATTTTTACCACAGGACATGGAGAAATCAATCTCAAACAAATGTACCAACTTCCTCCTTGCTTTCATAGTGCTGAAGGTACTATGGATAATGGTAGGAGAGAAAAGACATTAATGGAGAAAATATAGTATTGTTCTTACACAGTACTGGACACTGAGTAGTGCTACAATTCTGAAATACTGAATGACAAGGCAAGAGGTAACCACTGGTGCAATAATGTCACAGCTATTAAGAGTGAACTACTTTCTGACAGGATGTGAAGCCTGTTCCATGGGAAGTCATGTCATGCCTAGTACTATAATCCTGGTCAAAAGTCAGTGGTCAGAGATATCATAGACCTTAAGGTAGAACTTGTGATTGTAACTTCAACAAATGATCATGGTGTCATATTGCCTTCTAAATATTTATGTTTATATGTATAGACATAGTCAGATGATCAGAGAAGGTTTTTTATTTGTTTATTTGTTTGTTTTCAGTGATTAGTGGTCAATACAGATGTACATAACTAACCAAAGTGCTAAAAAGAAAGAAAAAAACTGAGTCTTTATCCCTAAATGAGACACTTGTATCATCCTCTTACCCCTTGACAAAGCTCAGGGAAAAATAGGGAAGTAAGAGATAAAAGGATGTAAGAGTCCAAAGATGAGAGGTGTGCTGTGAAAGGCATTTTCTGCAGATAATAAGACTGCTGAATTAATAAACTCACACTAGCTTTGGTTAGCTGCATTGACCTACACATTGTTAAGCCTGAGTAATCTGTTACATTCACAGGTGAGATGAAATCCAGCTTTCTCCCCCTTACTGTAAAGTTCTTGTAATTGATAGCTGCTGGAGGAGGGGAAAACCACTATTCTTTGAGTGTGTGGCCACTGATAGGCTCCCCATGTACATAGGTGCAGCATTACTAGGATTTAGTGGATTATCAAGACAATAAGACATAAAGTTTTCATGGAGAAGGTGATAAAGAATAGAAAAGGAGAGTTGGGGGGCAATGGGAAGATTATTTGATTATATTTCTTTAAATGCAGCTATATAAAAGTCTTAAAGAATAATTTTTTTCAAAAGCAGCAACAACAATGAAATAAAATGTCCTATAAGACAATGAACATATAAAAAAGGAAATAAGGATAGGTGATATCTAAACTAGGAAGCAGCCAGGAGCATCTGTAAATCACTGGCCATCTGTATCATGCTACATTTATTGGGACAGGGTTTGTGTCTGAGTGGGTATCATTCCCTTCTAGGTATTGCTGCTGTAAGCAATGAACTTCAGAGGGATAGTTCAAACCTTTGAATTAACAGATACAGATAATGCCAGGAGAGGGCATAATGAGACAGAAGACAAAGGAACCTGAACGTGAAATTATGTAACACTGCCCGGGGTGAATATCTTCTATCCACATCATCCTTTGGGTGAATCACAATATTGGAATTCAAGAAGTGTGCTACTAAATATGGCTCCTTCTTGCAGATGTGTGCCAGCAGAGAGGTATCATCAGTCACACAAATATGCAGGCCTTCCACACTTTCCCCCAAGAGGGTTAGACAAAGAAATTCCTGTAAGTGCAAGAAAGATTCCCAGACACCAAACCCAAGTACTAACTGACTTCTAGGTAGGCCATTGCAGCCTGGGGATGCCAGCAGAACATTGAGCTACCCACATAGAAATGTCTTTTGCTATGAAGGAAAAACTACTTCTTTGTTGCGGAGAATAGCAGCTCCCTTGAAGTATCAGACTACTGCTAAGGACAGGGGAAGCAGAGGGAGAAAACGCATCCATGGCAAATATGAAGAAGTACTGACTGATGTTCTAAAACCGCTGAATTCTTCTTCTCTATTTGTATGCACACTGCTGTACTTCAGTGCTTTAGTTGTGATGTTTTGCTGCGTGTCTCACCTGAATGGACTTTTACTGTGGTCTCTCTCTTCACTACTCTATAGTGTTTCTCTATTGTTTCCTCCACCTCCAACCCATGTCCTTTCCATTTCATTCCAATTTTGTTTTCTATGTACTCCTTTTTCCATCTTCTTATCATTTTACTTTTGAATAATTAATATCCTTAATACAAAAGTCTATAAGCCATCATTTTCCAGTTCACACCACAACTGCTGCCAATCAACTACATGTTACCTCAGTTAGCCCCATCTCCTCCTTTTCCCCTTCTTTTTTCTCTTCCTCTCTTTTTGATTTGTTTTAAATGTTGCTATCATCTATGCTTATCATTCATTAATTGTTCCTTTGTATATCTCAAAGAGACAATGTTTGAGTGATGTGTTCTTCAGCACTAGTCATTTCAACCCTAGACCTCACCAGTTTAATTCCACAGTGATGTTCTAGAATGTAATTTTTAATCATAATGTGACTACTCTGAAGACATCAGTCTTTTGATGAAGTATTCTCCATTGTCTCGATTCATAAAGTAGATGAACAGATGTCAGCAGCAGCCCAAGCGGATACCTGAGTACAGATTTATGTTCAGAAAGCTGCATCACACTGTGATTCACCACACATTGGTCCCAAGACACAGTATACTTTTATATTTGGTGCTTATTCAAAAGGGGATATTATAGGAATTAATAATAGATGGCCATTGCTGTAGCCTACATGTCGGATCTCTAGTAATGCATTTTAAAATTAATTTCCTGAAAAGATTAATAACTCATAGAATTCCATTCTCCTTATTTGATATTTATGACTCATGATATGAGTACTACAGGAGTTTTTCACAGTGATATATCAGAAATGTAGTCTTTCAATGCTAGGTGGTACAATGTGAGTATTATGTATGATTATGAAAGGCTAAGCCATATTTAGGTCTCCCTCCACCCCTCCTAATTTTCTATTCTGCAATGTCCAATCCTCATGTCAGTTACAATTGTCTCTGACATTTGAGGATCCTTTTTCTCACATGTTTCTGTAATGGCCTCTTCAGGGGTATGAAAGGCCTGTGCACCTGTGTCACTGATGGGCTCTCATTTGCTGCACACAGCCACATGAAGGAGCCATGCTTAGTTGCATTATATCTCCCTTTGGTTTACATGCTCTTCCTTGGAGCTTTACTTTTGTTTGATCTAAGAAAAAAAATTTAAAGTAAGCTATGTTTACTTTTTATATTTTAAATATCATAATTGGTCAAAAACATTGATAATTTGAAAAATAATTTCATTATCTGATAAATGAACATGTTGAAACACAAGCTATTTTGGCTATTAGCTTTAAATGTTCATAATTTATATAATTCATTTCATAACTTACATTTCATGGTATAAATAACAAAAATGATACAGCCAGCCTTGTGTGACTTTGGAGAACTGCTTTACAACTGTTTCTCCAGTGAAATATACAAATCTCCTTGGACTAGTAAAATGATCTTCAAGTTTCAATTTCTTTGAAGCAACTGTAACAAAGCAGGATCTAGTGGTGCTTGATATGATATGTGGAGGTCAAGCTTTCTGGAGTTTGAAAGAACTAATTTAAAAATGTAATAGGTTAGATTGAACCCTGTCTTAAATTAATACTTTTCACATCATCTAAGAAAGGAACATGGAGACAATGATGAAAAATTGTTCTTACAGGTTATGTAGTTCTTCTGAGAAAATATTTAACCATTTTACAGAATGTTGTGCAATCTCCTTTTCTGGCAGTAATTGTAATAAACAATGTATTAGTTTAAACTTTATTTTTGGCACATGGCTGAAACCTTAATGTGAAACCATTTAAGCCCTTATAGGTTTAGATAGAGGGAGAATGGACAGCATAACTCTATTAGAAAAGTTGATTAGAGGAAATCACCCTGAACACAAGTTTGCAAAAGGTGTTGAGGAACATGGTAGGGAGATAAAATATGGTGAGTCCAGGAAAAGAAAGAGGAGAAAAGGAAGATAAATGCCACAAGAGTGGTTAAAAAACTCTGCTGAAATCTGCACTTAGACATACTGCAACAAAGAGCTGGACTGTCCATCAGAGATTGTAGTTGGGCATAGACAGCATTCATGTTGACCCACCAAAAAACCCACATACTCTCTCTCTCTTTCTCTCATTCTCTTTCATACATACACACATGTACATATATACATAAATACATATGCACACACAGTTGTAAAACATAAACATACACATAAGTATACATGCCTTCCTATGGTCCTCACTAATAAATAATTCAGAAAATATAATGACATTAAAATTTAAACCTATCAACCTGGAGAGCATTTGAATAATCTACTAAACACACAAAATAGTGTTTATAATATATTCAAAGAATAATAATTTGATTTTATCAAAGAAATATGAGAAATTATTATCTATTCTTATTATTGTTTTTATCCATAGTGAAAACTCCAGCGTTGTAAGACCCAATAATAGGCTAAAAATAAGCAAAGAAAGATATTTGATTAAATGTAGATAATACATTGGGGAATCCATTAAATAATTTCAATATATGCTTTCCACATCCCAAGAAAGCCCCAAACGGGCTAGGATAGCTGTATGAAGACAAAGAGAACACACATGATACCAAATATAAAACCATGAAACTGCACGTAGCTACATGGCTCTTGTGAATGAGACCAGAAGGCAGGGCCAGTTTAATGACTTCTGTAATATTAGTGTATGTAAAATTAAATTAATTTACAATAGAATGTGTGGTATTTTATTATCAGTAAATTTGAATATCAGCAAAAATAAAAGGAGGAAGTGTTCTGAGAAAATGTAGCTAATTAATTAATGAAGTACATTTCCCCAAAAAAATTATTAGCAAAACTTTTGAGAGTATGATGGTGACATTTTAAACACACAAATGTTCAAAAGTAAACATTCTCTGCTGAGTAGTATTCCATTGTGTATATTTGCAGGCAAATGGACGGATCTAGAAAAAAATCATCCTGAGTGAGGTAACCCAGACTCAGAAAGACAAACATGGTATGTACTCACTCATAGGAGGATACTGGATGTGGAACAAGGATGACTGGACTGCTACTCACATCACCAGGGAGGCTACCTGGAAAACAGGACCCCAAGAAAGACACGGGGATCGCCCAGTGATGGAGAAATGGAAGAGATCTACATGAACAGCCTGGACATGAGTGGGGGTAATAAAGGGCGAGGGTCGAGGGAAATAGAGCTTGGGGGAGCGGGAGATCCCAGCTGGATCAACAACAGAGAGGGAGAACAAGAAATAGGAGACCATGGTAAATGAAGACCACATGAGAATAAAAAGAAGCAAAGTGCTAGAGAGGCCCACAGAAATCCACAAAGATACCCCCACAACAGACTGCTGGCAATGGTCCAGAGACAGCCCGAACTGACCTACTCTGGTGATGGGATGGCCAAACACCCTAATTGTCGTGCTAGAAACCCCATCCAATGACTGAGGGATCTGGATGCAGAGATCCATGGCTAGGCCCTGGGTGGAGCTCTGGGAGTCCAATTAGTGAGAAAGAGGAGGGTTTATATGAGTGAGAATTGTTGAGACCAAGGTTGGATAAAGCACAGGGACAAATAGCCAAACGAATGGAAACACATAAACTATGAACCAATGGCTGAGGGGTCACCAACTGGATCAGGCCTTCTGAATGGGTGAGACAGTTGATTTGCTTGATCTGTTTGGGAGGCATCCAGGCAGTCCTGTGCTCATTGCATGAGTTGGCTGTTTGAAACCTGGGGCCTATGCAGGGTCGCTTGGCTCGGCCTGAGAGGAGGGGACTGGACCTGCCTGGACTGAGTCTACCAGGTTGATCTCAGTCCTTGGGGGAGGCTTTTCCTTGGAGGAGGTGTGAATGGGGGGTGGGCTGGGAGGAAGGAGAGGGGGGCAGGAGGGGGGAGAACAAGGGAATCTGTGGCTGATATGTAGAACTGAATTGTATTGCAAAATAAAAAAAAGTAAACATTCTTTATTCTTTATGATATTTCTTAGAAGGGTATTTAAGCAATAGGTTCTGCATGTGGAACATACACACTAGGAAAAATACATGGTTTTCAGTAGATGGTGTGAAGAAGTCTTGGAATGATATTGTTGTACATTAGGGCAAGGAAGTAAGTTCAAGAAAAACATAGGACAAGGAATGTCAAAAAAAATAAATCAAAACTATCCAATACAATAATCATTTAATTTCCAGGTGGCTTAGTCAGCCTGGTACCTTAATCAAACAGGAATTACTGGGTGAGAATAACAATAGATACTCATTTTCATCAGGGCTGGAGGCTGGCATGTAAAGACTCAAGGTGCAAGCATGGTTGTGCAATGGTAAGGACCTTCTAAACTGGATGAAAGCTAACAAATATCTGTTATGCCCTATAAGGTGGGTAGAAAAAGAGGAAGTGAGGGAAAGAAAGAAGAGAGGGATAAATGAGGGAGAGAAAACAGAACTCTTATTTCTCCTGTAAATGTTCTTACTCTGTCTCTGAAAATCTTTATCTCAACATCTAAACTTAATTACTTTCTGAATTATTTCTTGAAAAGAGACAATGTAATAAGGACTTGGAGTTACCATATTATTTTTTCCTTAAAACAAGTCTGGTTATGCACCCAGTCTAGTCTCAGACATAAGACCCTCCTGTGTATGCCTTACAAGTAAGTGCCTCTTACCTGTGTTATACTAATTTTAAAGTGACACAGTATATAAGAACAAATTAACAAAGTTCTGTTATTTACCATTTCCATCAAACATCTTGATATTGAAGGCAATTAAAATAACTATTTGAAGTAGAACATAATTAAATGACATTTCATCATTGTGTGAAATAAGTCAATATGGGAAGAAATATACTAAAATACAATATCATTTATGTAGTAACTATCATAAGCCAGTGCTGAAACTATATACATATATAAAGGAAATTATAATACTTTCTTTTCTACTGAAAAACATCTAAAATAAATAAAAGTTTTCATAGCATTTGTGAGGACTATAAAATAAAAATAGAAATCCCATAGATTTTATTAATCTCAACACAATCATTATAATGAAAAAAAATCAATAAGAACTTTCTGAAATATGTACCTAAACCAATTCTGACTTCAAGAATAAATGAAAATAATTGTAATTCAATGTTTTGGTAGTTAAGTGGGGATAATTATTACTTTTGTGCTTTGCTGAAATAAAAATAGACAACTTTTACTCTATTAAGTTAAATATTTTAAAAAATAAAAAGAAATGGATTAGTATAAGTAAAAGTGAAAAATGAGTTTTACTGTGTTAGAAAACTATCATTTATAAATACACAAAATCTCATATCAATAGTACTAAAATAACCTTGCATATAAGCTTATATTTCGGAATGCATGTGCATATAAATATATATGTATATAAGCATAAAATAACTTAACAATTAGTTAAAAAAAATAAAAAACAAAACCACAAAGAGGACATGAGTTTGAAGGAAAATGAGGTAGGGTATGTGAGAGTGTTTGGAGGGAAGAAGGAAAGGGAAAAATGTAATCAAATTGTAATCTCAAAAATAAAAGTATGTATTTTAAAATAACTATATGTGTGTATAAATATACATATTAAATGCACATGAGAAAAATCTTACTGTAAAATACATCATCCCTAGTAAAGAAATTGTAACCATTTCATGAGATATTTTCTAAGTTAATGTTAATTAAAGTAGCTGGGAATGAGTAATGTGAAAAAGAAGCAACATCATGTCAGAAGCAGTAGCAAGCTCAGCTTTAATAAAGACAACTGATTTGTAGATCCCCAAATCACACTCATTTGAAACTGTTATCAAACAACAACCAGACGGATTTTCCCTCTAGTTCTGACATTCCTCTTCCATCTACTATTGCTCTGTGTATTACTTATGGGCAAATCTATTGTAGGTACAAGTAAGAGCTTGTGGTCTCAACAGCTTCAGACCAACAAAGATATTCTGGGACTGAATTCTAAGATCTGTTGTAGGTTCATATAATTTAATGCTTAGTTGCTAGGACGTGGCACTATGCGGAAGGACTAGAAGGATTATGAGGCATGCTCTTGTCAGAGTAGGAATTGCTTTGTTGGAGGAAGTGTGAAGTACGTGCCCAATTAAAAGCTTTTCTTTCATAAGAGATTCCTTCATGATGGAGATATTTCACTTCAATTTTCCCACAGCATGTCACAGTAATAAAACATTGACTAAGACAAGTAAAACTCCTTGATTATTTTTGTTTTCAGTGTTCAACTGAACCTTTTTTCTAATATGTCAGAACCAACATTAATATTAACCTCTCCATTTTTCCAATCCTGAAATTCTTTAGGTATTTATTTTCATAATGTAAGAGTAGATATTTATCAAAATCACATAGATAAAAAATGCAAGAGATTAATTCTCTAATACTTTATCAATATTTTTACTTTGTAAAAATTAAGCCTAATTTAGTAAAAACTGACTTAATTAGAAAATATTGCTTCAGCAAAGAATAGATCAGTAATACAACTTGATAACAATTTGTCTGTTTGAGCAATTATTTTCTGATACCAATTATGAGTGTGAACCAAATTCCCCAGACTATTTCTACATTTAAAAGTTTTCTCCATAAATTATGAATTTTCATTTTTTGTCATTTTTGTAGCATCAAATTGTTATGTACTCTTAAAACATTAAAAATACTTCTTACATCTTGTGATTAGAATATTAAATAATATTTTATTATATTCTAAAAATGGCTGTAAACTCATATCAATGACCTTAATCATTGAGACACATAGCACTTGTCATTCATTCAAGGTACTCATGACTGCTTCTGCTCTCTAACAAAGATTTATAACAAAATTCTTTTTCTGTTCTTTGTTCTCCTAAGAGCAAGTTCCATTCAAATTCAAAATTCACCCTGAGTTGTATTCTAGGGAAAATCAGTTGTTCCTCAGATGTAGTCAAAACTCCATTATCCATTTGTTTATTTGGTTTGTTATAATTAGGAAGCCAAGAAGGATACCTCCTCCTTGTCTGATATCTACTGTTTTTCCATTGTCTTGATTCCTTTACATGTCTACTTAAGGCATCTACCACAGATGCTGCTTTTACTTATTTATAACTGTTGAAGGTTATTCTTTCTTGTAACAGGTTCCAACAATTTTTCTGGGTTTTTTGTTTGTTTGTTTGTTTGCTTTGTTTTGTTTTTGATGAACTTGACAAAGTTTGGAGGTGATGGCCAAGTACTCTGTAGGATATAATTGTATTGAGATTGTCTAACTTGGACTAAAATTATGGATTTTTAACAGCTTGTTTGAAAACTGCAGGACTGCTTATTGCCTTCAAATTGAGGTTAAGATCTATACTATAGTCTGACAGATCACTGTGCTTCTTTGAATCAGAATCTAGGATAACTCTTTCCTTTAATATTACTGTGTGTCTTCCTGAAACTTCCCTTGCTGCTTTGCCTAGAAGTTATTGAAATTTCATAATGTTGTAAAGTGACAAATTATTTTATTCTCTGGATTTCTGTTTGTACTTTTAGTGATTTCTACTTTTGCCCACTGGATATTTAGATGTGGAAAATATTTAGACATTGAAGTTCTTCACTCTAGTTTTATAATGTTGAAGTTACACTGTTGATTTGAAGTCCCACTTAATTTGTAACACAGGAATTATATATATATATATATATATGAGAAAGAGAGAGAGAGAGAGAGAGAGAGAGAGAGAGAGAGAGAGAGAGAGAGAGGAGAGAGAGAGAGAGAGAGAGAGAGAGAGAGAGAGAGAGAGAGAGAGAGAGGATTGTTTGGTTTAATACAACTGAATGGATTTGGTAATAAATGAGATTATTACAATGGGAGAATGAACTTAATGGACACCAGAGACCTAGTTTGCTGTCTTCTTTTCTGCTTTCTACAAGCCCTCAGGTGAGCTCTCACTGGATACCAAACCCACCAGAACCTTGACCTTTCCAGACTTCAAAACAGTGAAAAAACAAAGCATTGATTTTACCATCCAGTCAATGATGCTTTGTTGTTGCAACCCAAACTAAGACAGATACATGAAACAATTAGATTTGTAGGTTATACAGAGGAGAAAATAAGATGATACAACAGTAACTGCAATTAAAAACATGCTGTGTCTCTCAGCTATTGTCTCCGCTTCTATAACCTTGGGGAGAGGCCTAGTGAAGGGTAGCTTCTTAGGACTTGTAAGGATTGTTTACTTAAAGCTTAGTAGCTTTCCTTCTCCAAGAGGAAATGTTTCCTGGGTAAGCAAGAGTTTTTTTACCTCACAGAGGGTGCCTTTAAGATTCCACCAAAGTCTAAGTTGACTAACTAAGGACTTTATTAGAGAAACAGGCAGGAACATGACTGGAGGGGGGATGGGGTGGTTACTTACCAGAGAAAGGATTACTCAAAAGCAGCCATCACACCTCAAAGACAATCCCAACCTGAGTATGAGTCACTCAGGTTGCATACCTGTAACTCTGTTCATTAACTGTAAGTAACTTGGCAGCTGCACTTCATTTCTCAGCTATTGGCTTTGCTTCTATTACCTTGTGCAAACGGTCTTCTTGTTAGGGTCTGAGAGAAGCCCCCAAGAAAGAGCAACAGTCGCATATGCAATTTAGCTAGAGTATTTATTTCTAGCATGTTGGGTTGGTTGGCAAACAGAGATCCCAAGGGAGATTGCAAGCTCCTTTTTAGTGGAGTTAAGGGAATTCCAGGGAGGAGGGATTAATCTGGTGCTGATTGGTGGAGGAAAGATTAGTCTGGGAGCTGATTGGTTGGAGGCTGTAGTGGTTAGGGGCTTGTTAATGGGAGAGTAGGAAAAGCTATTTTTAGCCTGCAGAAGGCTTGGGGAGGGGCATCTGCTGAGCCAGCAGAAGGGGCTTCAGGGTGCCAGCTGAGCCAGCAGAAGGCTGTGGGAGTGCCTGCTGATTGGTTGCCCCTGAGTTATGGTCTTCCTGAGAACTGCAAGCTCAGATCCAGCCAGTTCCAGTAAACTGAAATTAAGGCCTGGTCCTTGGCAGGGCTTTTAGAAACCTGTCATTGCTCTGGTCTGGCTCCCCAGTCCTTTTATTCCCCCCTTGAGTAGTGCATCATCTCAAATCCTTGAGACATTTTTCTTCTAAGTTTATAAGCTTGTAAATTTTCCATCCTTTGGGGCCTTCCATGAGATGTGACCCATGGAGACATAACTCTATGAAGTATAGAAATAGCTGTTATTTTCCCCATAGGTTTCTATCTGAGCCTTATCTCTAGCATGTCTAGGGCAAACACAAAAATGGGTGAGTTCTTGCAATTTCATATCAGATACCTTAATCCAACCATAAAGCACCCACAAATCAAAATGTAAATCAGGAAACCAAGTTCTTAAAGGGGATGTATGGGAAATCTGGTTCAGGAATTTTTCTGAGACAGCATTGATAATATTCCATGTGAAATGAAAAGGTAGGTGGGGTTTGTGGTCCCCCATGGTGACCTGACTGGAAAGCCCTGGCAGGCATGTGCTAAAGAAGCATAGGGACAAGCCCAATATTTAGCTGCGTGGGTGACTGTGGGAGCCCATTCTCGGGTTCCTCGTGGCTTTCCCCAGCAGGTCCTCATAGAGGATGATTAGACCACGGGCCTGAGTGCAGGTGTCTGAGATGGTCTGCACTTGGCTGTACTGGGGGAGGAGGTCTTTTGCTCCACCCCTTGGCGTCTTTATAAAAACCCTGGGGCAGAGACAGTCGGGGCCCGTTGGAATAGGTTCCAGGCCCTCTCGAGGCTATCCTTTATTTTCTATCTGTTTATCTCCGCGATATTCTCCGCAATAAATCCTTCTATCTAATATTTTCTGCTGCTCGCACTCAAGAAAACTCTGGGGAACTGTGGGGGTGGTTGGGTAAACGCCCCACAGAATGGCGCCATGAACAGGGACTAAAGAAAAAAGAAAAAAAGGGACTAAAAGAAAAAAAAAGGGGACTAAAGAAAAAGGGGGGTCTAAAAAAAAAGGGGGAACTAAGGACAAATGAACAGGGACTAAAGACAAAGTAATAGGGACTAAAGATAAAGGAAAATAATAGTTTTATTACAGAGTTTTTGGCAAAAGTGCTGAGTTCAGCCCTGCCAGTGGATGAGGCATGCCGGTGTTATGGAAAATATATATTTTTTATATATATTTTTGAGAGGCAGGGGTTTTATCCTCGAGAGAAAAAGAAAGCGGACTGGAAGGATGTCCGATGCTGCAGCGAAATTCTCTTCTGTAAAAATTTTCTATCTTCTATCCCTTTCTCAATTTCTGTGAAAAATAAGTATAAGGCATAGGGTAGTAATATAGTTTAGGAAAAACTTAGAAGTGTAAGATTGTGTAGAAAAAAATAGGCAACTAGACAGAAAAACTCTTCAATTTTCTAACTTTGGGGGCTATGAACGCAAACTGGGAAAAAAAAATCTTTCTTTGGGCTTTATGGGTAGTAAAAAAGCTCTTCTTTGAGCTTATGGGGAAGAAAAAGTTTCCTATGGAAGCTTTTGACCTGGGGACAGCTGAAATGCTAAGTCCAAGCGGCAGGAGAAAGTAATTTCTCCCTGAGGCAAAAATGGGGGTGTAAGAAGTCAAAGTTTAAAGTTGGGAAGTTTTGGGAAAAGTTGGTCTTTCTCCTGGGGAAAAAAATCTTTCTCTTAAACTAAAAGCTTTTCTTGGAAAATTTGGGGGAATAAACTCTAAAAAGCCTTCATCTTTCTCAAAAGCTCTCAAACTTAAAGACTAAAGCCTTTAACTTTCTCTCAGAAGGACAAAAATTAGAATCACCTGAAGATATTAGTATGGGGACCACCTGTGATTAGCTCAAAGGGAAAACAACAAACTTAAGACAGCAAAACCTAAGTTCTCTTTCAAGCTTTAAAAATCCTCCCTGCAATGCAGGAGGCAAGGACAAGTTCCTAAAAACCTCTTCTAAGCTCTGTCTCTTCAAGCTAGTAAAAGACAGTGGGTCAGAGTACCCTGAGGGAAACGCTTGGGAGAGTGTGGGTAAAGAGCTACAGAGAGCCCAAAAGGGCAGGAAACTTTACCTGAGAAAAGCAAAAAAGCCAACCTTTTCAGTTACAACCGAGCTGAGGCATCAAGGGTTTTGTTTCTGAGTGAGCGTCTTTGAAAAGGTGCTCCTAATTGTCCTAACGCAAAGATCCCCTGAAGCATTGTATCCTCACTTCTGACCCAAAACCCAGAGGCGACTGGCCAGCGTCTCTGAGTTGGGGTGCATTTCTGGGATACTAGGGTTCCTGCAGTGGTAAACTTCCTGGAGCACAGAGCTGAGGCAGGAAGGTGCAGGACCCAGGGAAAAACTGCTAATGAACAAAAAAAAGCTACAGCCAGTGGAAATGGCACAGTTGTCTGCTTTCATACAAGTCCCGGGTTGGTAGGTCCACAGCTGCAAAAAGACATCTGAAAAAGGTCCTATCAGACTAAGGACCTTCCTGGGAAAACAGTAAAGCTGAACTGTGTCTGAAGCAGTTGTGCTGCTGAGTCAGAACGCTGTCTGGGGAAAGAGCCCAGCCAGGGCAGAACAGAACTAGTAAAGCTTTCTTTTCTGTCAGAAAGCACCTCTTAGAGAAAAGCTTTGTTTCAACTGACTCCCTGAGATGAGGGGGAGTGTAGCCCTGAGGGGTGATTGCCTCTGGCATAAGCTCTGTCCTTGAGCACCCAGACAAGCAAACGCAACCCACTGGGGGACTGGGCCAGGTGAAGGTCTGATAAGGCAAAACACCTGTCCTAATGGGAGTTTAGAAATGGCAAAAACCTCCCTTGTTAGATTTTCAGTCTGTACGCAAACCACACAGACCCCGAAAACAGAAACGGACAAAAAACCCTACCTTCAGTAGCAGGGAAAGCCGCCACTGTAGTGTCGAAAACTGTTTCTGGGGTAGAGGGGATAAACTGAGACCAAACTGGGAACTGTCTGGGAGAAAGACTCTGAAGAAACAGAAGGGACAGATGCCTCCCCAGAAAATGCATGACCTGAAAAAGCTGCTAGAATTTGAGGCAGATTTGGGGGGAGAAAAAAAAGCCCCTACTTCCAAGGGCAGCTAGCAGAGGTACAGAGCTGCAGAGAGATACCTGAAACTCTGCATCTGGGGGGAAAGGAACAAGCAAAATGAGATAGATCAGTGGGAGAAAATCTCTCTGAAGGAGCTATGGAAAAGCTGTTGTACGTGAATGTTTTTCACTGACTGGCTAAGACAAACACAAGCCCTGAGGAAAGTTGCTATCAGAAATTGCCCACCTCAATGCGCGCTAACCAGGCAGGTGCAGTTCTGATTTGGGGGCCAGTGTCAATTAAAGGAGAGGCACATGGCTACTACAGACCTGCCAGAGAAGGCTGACTCTCCTGCAGAGACTATGGATGAAATTCAGATCCCTAATGCAACAGATAAGGAGTTCTTCAATCCATTCCTTTATGAGAACCAGAAACCTCCCAATGTCCCATAATTGAAAATGTAAAATGCCTGTTCAAATCTCCCGTTGCAAAAGCAAAAAACTTTGTTCAAACCTCCCGGGCAAGAATTTGTAAGCAAGTCTGGTAAAAAAGAACTTAAAAGTTGACTCTCAGACCCAAAAAGAACTATGGGAAATGACTGATATAAGGGAAATGATATAAAGGACTGATTTAAGGGACTGATACTATTATGGACTGATATAAGGGAAATGCAT
This sequence comes from Peromyscus eremicus, assembly GCF_949786415.1. NCBI lineage: Eukaryota > Metazoa > Chordata > Mammalia > Rodentia > Cricetidae > Peromyscus > Peromyscus eremicus. Next base: position 74,358,354 of record NC_081426.1, read on the forward strand.
TCTGGGAAAGGTAGTTTTTCTGCTAAAGATGGCGACATTGCCCTGAAACACTTTTGTCAGCTCGAAAATACGTTCATGGTAAACTTAAAATACAGCCTTTAAAAGAATAAGGAGGAAAATCGTCTAAGAGTTTAAGTGTCAGTTCCAATGAAACATTGAAAGGATATGGAACTAGGCACTTCGCGGTTTGGGGGTTGGTAAAATGACTTATTTACCCTAATAGCTGTGCAAAGTTTTAACGGTAGTTGGATGACAGAAAGCTACCTATAAGATCAAACAAGCCACTTTAAAATCCTTAAAACAAGGGAAAGCAGTTTATACACTGAACGTTGTCTTAGTTAGATATGAAGAAACTTATGTGAAATTAAAAATTATTTACCTTTTGAACAAACTGCCTGCAATGAGTGATTCCTTTGCAAATCTAATAAGGAGACAAGGAAACAGGCATTCAAAAAGAAATGACTGCTTTATAGATGGGAAACAAACTTCAGAAAATCTGTCTTAAAAAAAAAAAAGCTTCACCTGAAAGTTCCTTATAAGAAATCAATGCTAAATATCACAGCTGCTAATAACATCAGTAGTTAAAGCTAATAAAATGAAAATGCTAAATTCTGAAAACGCTTTTTCTCAGAGTAAGCTAATGAAGGATATGTTTCATGAAAGAACATCTATGTTCTTAACTCTTTTGAATAGTAACAGTTTTGGTAAAAATACTGGAACTAACAACAATCAAGTCAAAATGTTTCAATAAATTCAAGACACTATTCACAAAAGAAAGCTGTCAAGCTTTGTGGGCCATATTAGAGTTCACTCCAATCTTCCTGGTCCTTTAGCTGAGGGTAATGAGAAATGGAAAGATCCCTGCTCGGGATTATGGAAGGGTCCCGGGTCCCGATCCTGTGTTAATATGGGGTGGAGGACATGTTTGTGTTTTTTCACAAGAGGAGAATGAAGCTCGGTGGTTACCGGAGCGTTTCCTAAGGAGCTTGGAACTAAGAAAGGTCAGCTCCAATGACGTTTCTATAAAGGAACCAGAATGAAAGTGGCTCGATCAATGTTTCTGAGGTTTTGTCACTGGTTAATGCTAACAGTGAGGAAACAGAGTTCGGAGCTGTGCCGCTTTTGGCTTTACTAGCTCCTTTGGAAAAATACTTTATATCACCTAATAGCTGTGCGGTATTTGGCAAAGAGCTTACAGCAGCTAAATACGGTAATTTCACCCTGAGTGTGAAGTTTTTCCGTAGAACAAACCAAAAGTACTGCTGTAATAGAAACGTTTGTCTGAATTGAAGCACTTAGGGGAACTATTATGAATTTGGGTGAAGGGACAGCCTCTAGTTAAAAACCGTCTACTGCTGACAGTGCATCTCTGCCGGTTCCGGAACGGCTGAGAGAACTGGCAACTTTGGAGTGTGGCTTCGTCCCAAAAAGGTTACAGTCCCCTAGCAACAACTATCACAATTCTATAACAACACTCACTAAATCCCAGTGCTTTATAACAAAGCTGACTGTAAACTCTAAACTTTGGAAATGATGTATGTACTTCCTGTCTAGTTAAGAGAATCTGTCTAATAGAGATAGTACTAATAATTAAGAGTAAGAAATAGAAAAAGAAAAATTCTCTTGTTAGATCTGTGTTAAGAAATCTTTAGGTGTTTGCTAAGTTAAATATATGCTAATGATAGCCTTATAAAAGTTTGTAAAATAGATCTATAGAGTTCCTTTAAGAATATAAGCTTACAAGAAGAATCTAAGGTAGTCCTAAGACATGTAGTAATAAGCTTGTAATAAGTAAAGATGCTAGTTGTAAATGTAAGTTTAAATAAGAACATAAATACATAAGAAGTAGTAAGAAATATATTTGCTAAAGTAGTTCTATAGTTCTCTTAAAGAGTATAAATAAGTAGATGTTAATGTTATACGTGAATTTGTAAGAAAGTGTAAATGTTAAACATGAATCTATTCCTAATGTATATGGTGAAAGAACCCGAGACACAGAAGGTTAGTGTCCCAGCAGACTGCAAAGTAGGCAGTCTGAATGGTTTCAAAAGCTCCAGAAGCCGCTAAGAAGCTAAGAATGGCGGACTCGAGAACCAGCACAACAAGGCATCTGCAGCTGAGATCCGTGGAAAATCTTCGCAACACAGAAAAACCTGAGCTAACATCAAAAACGGTGCGGTTTAGAATACTACTGTACCTAAAAAGGTCTCTGGCTTGAGAATAAGTTCAGAGACGCTTGTTTGAACAAAAATTGTTAACTGCAAAAAGTTTTGGTTGAAAAACGTCTCTTCATATTTGGAAGTGAAAGCCTGATACCAGAATTTATTTCTTGTTTGAACTCTTTGAACTTAAAATGAGATAAAACTACAAAGATTTTGGTTATGGATTTCTTCATATTTGGAAGACTCGTACCAGAATTTATCATTTGAATTTTGGGACTTAAGAAATGAAATGAACAATAGAGATTTCATTGCAATTGGACAATTTTGAGTTTATTCATAGTAATGACCTAGGAACAGTTTTCTGGAATTGGGTTAAATGAAGAAATTTATTGTTTCTACCTAGAATCAAGATGCAGTTTTGTGTATGCATATATGCTTTATTAACTGGTGATTCATGAATTGTTTTGTGGAACTGTTTATGTAAAATGGAATTACTTATGGAACTGGTTTGTGTTACAAACGGAACTGTTTAAACAGAAGTTTGGGTTTTCTAACTAGGCTTGAGATTTTGCTTAAATTATAAAGAAAAGGGGGAGAGTTAATATTCCTTAGTCTAATTTCAAAAGTTGTTTGAGGGATTAATGTCATGTTTTTGTTAGTAAGAAATGCAAATGGGGTATACTAAGAGACTACTTTTAAAGTGTAAAGAGCTTATTAAGAAACTGCTTTTGGATGTTTTGCTAAGTTTTCAAAGTGTTAATGGTTAGATTGAGAAGATTGCTTTTCAATATGGGTTTGTAGGAATTGTATGAGTTTGGGTTCTTCTAACTAGGTTTGAGATTTTGTTTAAAAAATTATAAAGAAAAGGAGGAGTTATGAGGTTGAATTATGTTTGCAGAAATTATATTTACCCTATTGATATTAATGCACCCTGGTTTTGTGGAGTTAAGGAAATATTTAAGTTTGATGTGAATACATCGAAGTTTTTCCTATGTTCTGTTAGCAAGAAAATTCAAATGATTGAGTTAAAGTTGTAAGGCGGAGAAAATTGTTAACTATGTTTAGCACCATATATGCTAATTCAAATGGTTCTGTTAAGAGTTTGCTTTGTGTTATAAGATTGAGAGAATTGTGACTATGTATAGCAATATTTATGTTAACCTGTTAATGGTAATGATGAAGCTAAGGGATTCTTTAAGTTTGTAGTCGCCTTAAGAGTTTTTTGGCTTAGAAAGGGCTTGAGGCAGCTAAGACTGCTGTAGTCACCTTGGACCTAATTCAAAAGAGAAATGCCATCTATATCATCCTCTACTCCATATTGGGAGGTGTAACAGCTTGAAGATTGCTGTAAGCCATTAATAGTTATTTTTTTTTATATATTAAGAAAGGGGGACCTGTGGGAGCCCGTTCTCGGGTTCCTCGTGGCTTTACCCAGCAGGTCCTCATAGAGGATGATTAGACCACGGGCCTGAGTGCAGGTGTCTGAGATGGTCTGCACTTGGCTGTGCTGGGGGAGGAGGTCTTTTGCTCCACCCCTTGGCGTCTTTATAAAAACCCTGGGGCAGAGACAGTCGGGGCCCGTTGGAATAGGTTCCAGGCCCTCTCGAGGCTATCCTTTATTTTCTATCTGTTTATCTCCGCGATATTCTCCGCAATAAATCCTTCTATCTAATATTTTCTGCTGCTCGCACTCAAGAAAACTCTGGGGAACTGTGGGGGTGGTTGGGTAAACGCCCCACAGGTGACTTTCTGGACTCTCAGTTTTAGAGGGTTCTTTGGGTATGTAATGGACCTCCAAAGTTTAGGGTTGACCTCCTCTGGAGTGCAATCCTCAGGATCAGCTCATGGGAACAAAAGATTCCCATGTGGGAATGGTGAATCCAAGTGGGGACCCATCCAGTTTGACAGCTGTGGGCACTGTCAGGATGACAGTGTAAGATCCCTTCCAACCAAGCTCCAAGTTCTCTTTCCTGTGCCTCTTGATGATCATCAGGCCCAGGTCCCCTGGCTGGAATCATGGGGCATAGGAGGTGGTGCCTTCTGATAGACTGCATGCAGCCAAGGCCAAAGTTGTTTCTTGCATCAAAGACACAACTTGTAGGGAGGAGAGAAATCCTTGGACATCAGATTCAACTAGTAGTTCTACCCTGAGGTTAGGCAGAATAGATGGTGGACTGACATATATGATCTTAAATGGGGTCAATCCTAGGGTATAGGGAGTTTCCCTTTGACTCAGCATTCTAGCCTATTAAGGGCATGAAATATGGAAAGATATATTCTCTTCTGTAACTACTTCCAGCTGACACTGGGTTGTTGTTGTCAGGGCTCAGGAAGGCTAAAAGGCTAGTCAAAGCCTGGACAAGGGGGCATTCATCAGAAGCACATGATTATCTGACCCAGCTGTAGAGACAGGGAGTAATCATATTGGCTGAACTGGTCCATATCAGCTTTCAGTAAGTCCAGAGTTCATAACAACTTGAAGCAGGTTGTAGTCATCAGCTAGTGCTTGGAGGTGTCTGTCACCCAAGTAGAAATCTGTTGAGACAGATATAGACTCAAAAAAGAAGTCAAAATTTAACTTTTAGATCTATAGTCTTAGTAATTGAGGAAGGGGGAAAGTCCCAAGACCAGGAGAGAGAAATATCATCCTCAGGAATAGACAGGTAAGGAAATTTAAGCTATATTTATCTGAAGTCCTTTTGACCTGTGAGAAGTAGATCCAAGTTTTATGATGGCTTTGGTCTGGCTCCCCAGCCATCTTACTTGTGAAGGTTAGTTTCTTAGGACATGTAAGGATTGATTATTTCCTAAGACTTGTGAGCTTTCCTTCAACCTTTAAGAGGAAAAGTTTCAGTTCAGACAAAATTGCTACACAATGAATAAACATCAAATTTTGTGCTTTGCAACATTATAGAGGCATATATCTCCAATAGAAGAACAAATAAAATATTTAAAATGTAAATTGTTCCTTATTTTTTCAAGTTCTTTTAATAGTGGAATAAACATAATATTACCCCAATAACAGATATTAAATTCAACCATCTCTCATTGTAGGTTTAAGGAAAATTTTACTTTACTGAAAGATAAAAGTAAGATATTTTGAGCCTTATTTAATTCTGCTAGTTAAGATGAAGTAATAGTTAGCTTCAATTGTCATTGATGTACCTGACAAGAAAAAAAACCTCATTAGATGAATTTCCTCCAGTGTATTAGCCTGTGGGTATATGTGTGTTTTCTTAATTGCTAATTGATACAGAAAGGGTCATGCTACTTGGGCAGTGCCTTCCAGGGGCAGGTGGTCATGGGTTGTATGGGAAGGTACTTAAAACAAACAAACAAAAAAAAATCAAAACCCTGAAAGGCACAGTGGAGATTTGATTTTTTTCCTCTTCTATCACATACCTTATCTGAGTTAACAAGGAGAGGGCTGAGGGATGCCAATGAGAGTTAATAAGTATTCTTCTTCTGCCACCAAGTGAAGGAGAAAATACACGGAACATCAAGCACACACTTAAGTGTGGTCAGTCTCTCCTGTTGGACTATCTTTGGACCACCAACATGCAAATAATAACCCCAAGACGTATTATTAATTATGAAAGCTTGGCCTTAGTTTATGCTTGTCTCAATTAGCCCTTCTAAAATAAATTAAGCCATTTATATTATATGTTCTGCCAGATGGCATTATCTCTCTTCTATCTTGTACCTCCTGTTTCCTCTCTGTGTCTATCTGGCAACTCCACATTTCTTCTCAGAGTTCTCTCTCTGCCTGGAAGTATGGTGATATTTTATTTTGTACTAAAATGTTATTTGTATGTTAATAAATAAAGTTGCCAGGGGGTCAGAGCTATTAGCAAGCCATAGGAAAGCCGGGCAGTGGTGGCGTACACTTATAATCCCAGCACTTGGTAGGCAGAGCTAGGTAGATCTCTGTGTGTTCAGGGATACAGCCAGCACGGGAGACACACGCCTTTAATCTCAATACCAACTATAGAAGACCTGAAGGTCTATACAGTCAGGCAGTGATGAGGCGGTCATGTGGTTGGGTTTACAACCAATGAGAAGGCAGAACAGAAAGTCTATATAAAGACTTTAAAACAGGAGGTAGCTCTCTTTCAGAGAGGTAGGACCACCACAGGAGGAAGGATATGATTTTAGCTCTTAGCTCTGACCTCATGGCTTTCTTCTTTGCATTGGTTCTGTGTTTCTTATTTAATAAGACGGTTGGTTACATCTACATGGAAGTCCTGCCTATACCTCCTATCTAGCTGTTTGGCCATTCATCATTTTATGACACCAATCACAGCAATACATCTTCACCCAGTGTACAAATATCTCACATTTCCTCCACTTGTCTAAACAAAAAGAAAAGTTTTTCATTCTAATACAGTTAAACTACATACAATAAGAACAATTGTCAAGTAAGAATTACATTTACAATATCCAGCCCATTTGTATTTGGCAAATTTCAAGAAATTACTTTATTATCTATCCTAACATGATGATCTAACATTTTATACCTAAATCATTGTTATCATAACTTGTATTACCATGCTAAAATATATTTTTGGACTTTAAAACATTTTCTTAGATAAACATTTTAGACTTTTATGTTTCTCAATCTTATAAGCCTTATATCTTTTGTAAGTTCTGAATTTGATAAAAATGAAAATGGTGTAACTTTCTACTTTCAATCCCATCAGAGACTCAAGAAGTATAAAATATTACCTGAGTAAACAGGAAATGCAGAGCAAACAACTTCAAAAACTGTAGAAATGACAGAAACAACTGGCAGCCTGGATAGTTGCAAAAGGTTCCTCTGCAACATTGGGGCATCCATCTTTGGTCTATAGGCCTAGAATATCTGACAGGCTTTTTTGTGAAGTAGGAATTTGAAGGACTGTTCTACTTTGTCTTGGCAAAGTTCAGCAGTCACCTTCTTTTGAGTCCTGCTCATCCAATTTGGCTCTCAGCAGCCAAGTCAAGTGCAGTTTGTTGCCCAAATGGCCACCTTTACCACATTGAAAGCAAACTCCTTATGGAGGTTCTTCAATGACCATCATCCTTTTTGAAAGTAAATTGATACTACCAGGAGTAGACCTGTCTCACTGTAATGAAAAGCTTTATGCTATTAAAACATCTTAAATGCCATATTCTGTAGGTCTCTGAAGTAAAGTTTGCAAAAAATTTAAAGGACTAGAAATTTACATTACATTATTAAATGAGCAGCATAAGTACAATACCTTAAGCAAGAGTAAAAAAAAAAACACATATACAGTATAACAAAATAACTTAAATTTGTATCAATATACAAAATCTGTACCAATGTAAAATGTTCAAGACTAGTAGTTGCTTTTTACTTTAAAAATAAATTCAATAGTCTACTCTTTTTTTCCATAATTTCTTAACTATTTCCCCTTTTTTCTTTTCAGAAGAAGATCCCTGAATCTAATCTTCTTTGCTTAGTTTCCTCCCAGACAATGACCAATAACAACTTGTAACTAACCACCTAAACAATGACAAAATAACCACAACCCACCAAATGATGAAAAACCAACCACCTCACCTCTTGGGAATGTGAACATTGTATTCTTAAAACTACATCCTGTTGCCTGTGGGTTATAACATCTTTAGGGTAGCCAGAGAAAACTGAGATAATGGTCCAGTTCTGGGAGTGTAAGCTGTTGTCTAGTCTCCATAGAATGGGTAAGTATAGTGCTTATGTAAAGTCTTGTCTGGAATAATGCATGTGGCTGGGCCATCTGAACTAGCAGCTTTGAAGTTGGTCTGGATGTAGAAATTTAAGTAAAGTGCAACAGACATTCTGAGAGGCTGAATCACCTGTACTACTTGTCTTTTTTGGTATTTTTCCTTTTGTTTTAAAAAAAGCATGCAAACTTTTAAAGGTAACATACATATCTACATTAACAAAAATATGGAATATGTGTTGTGCAAAAATCAGCTAAAGATTTTTTTTTTGTTGTTCTATGACCAAGTAAAAGGCATCTGTCAACTTTATAAAAGTCCGTTTGGACTGTACAATCAAACTGTCATGAGGAATCTGTAGTCAATACGATTTATCATGTGTCATCCAGCCTCAGAGCTGTTGCCATGTAGAGGGATCAGCATATGTGCCATCTGTCCTGTAGTCATTTTTGGTTTCTTTTTTTATGTCTGGAGCCAAGATTTTCAGGTGGTCTCTCATAGTCTAATCTGATCTTCATTGATTTTGAGAACCACAACTTTTTGATTCCTGTGGAAACAAAAGCATAATCTCTTCCCCAAATGCAACATATTTTTTTGTCTTCCACTTTGAAGTTAAGACATTTAAAAGTATATAGGTTAGTTTAATTTAACAGTTTCCATGGTCCAATGTCTGTCAGTGGTTCTTATGTTTTGTATATTTGCATTTAAAAAATTCAGTCAGCAAAGTATCATACAGGGTCCAGACACCCTGTGTATTTCCCATCTTTATGTGGCTTTTCTTTTAAAATTACTTTACTCTTTCTTTAAATATTTTTATTATTTTTAAACTATTTTTTCTATGACTGTCTATACCCATTTTCTTTTCTTTCTTTAGCATCTAAGCACGTTTTCCAACGTACTGTAACTTTTTATAGTTTGTGTCTGTGTGTGTGTGTGTGTGTGTGTGTGTGTGTGTGTGTGTGTGTGTACCTGGCTTTGCTAAGTACCTATAGTGTTCTCTGACTGTGTGAGACAAAGCTTAAACTGCCATATCAGCCTCTGCACTTCTCATCTTAGTGTATGGCACTGAGGCACAGGGATGGCAGCTGGCTCAAGCCCGCAGGCAGTGGCAAGTAGTCATGCCTCTGTAAGCTGAGCACCAGCCCTCCTGATAGACTGCAAAACTTTGAAGCCACCCCTGGTTGGATATTCAAGCCTCCATGTTGGACAACACATGCAGATGGATTTTTCTTGTCAGACTACCTTTGGATTACCAGTATGCAAATAATGACCCAGAGATTTATTATTAATTATGAAAGCTTAGCTTTACCTTAGGCTTGTCTAAATTAGCCTTTATAATCTCAACTAACTCACTTATATTAATATATATTCTGCCATGTGGCGTTACCTCTCTTCCATCTTGCACCTCCAGTTTCCTCTCTGTGTCTGGCTGGAAACTTCACCTTTCTTCTTCCCAGAGTTCTCTCTTTGCCTCGGAAGTTCTGTCCATACCTCTTACCTACTTCTTGGCTGTTAAGCATTTTATTACACCAATCAGAGCAAAACATCTTCATACAGTGTACAAATATCCCACAACACTTAAGTATTCTCCCTCTCCCATCCAATAAGTCATCTGTCTTTGTGTCACATATTCTAAGAAAAGTCACATGACCAGATATATTTGCAAAGAGTGAAGGAAAGGTAAGTATTATAAAGTGACAGAGAAAACAATGGCCTGTAGCATGGCTAGCACTGTAAATGCTCCTGAGGTAACTGTTTTTATCTGAATATAGGGTACACACAATGGAGTTTTCAACAACTTTAAAATGTTAATTTGTGTATTTTCTGTTTTAAATTATACTTGAAACGATTTATTAAGACATTTCACTTTGCAAACAAATACTGACTGCTAAGAAATCACATGTATATTATTCATTTAAAAACCCATTTTATTTTAATCTGCCACTGTTAATAGTACAAAACAATTATTTGACAAAAATTGTAATATAGCAATTTCTCATCCTGTTTAAAATTCATGAAGTCATATCCACATATAAGAATACTTATTAATTTCTAAATTGCTTTATTGACTAATGATAAGAATATAATCTTGCAGAATGCAAGACAATTATGAATAAAATGAATTTTGTATTTTATATTAAATGCGCAGATAGTTCTGAATAGTTTTATACCTTGTGTATCTGTCTAACATTACTTCTGGTTATTGAAGAATGTATTTCTTAAACAACAGTTTTTAGTGCAAAATCATTTTAGCTGATTAAAATAGCATATTATGTTAGATGCATGGGCATCTGTATAGTAGACTGGAAAGGAAGTTGATACTCAGAGTAACTTCAAAATGAATATAGTTAAATGGCATCATCATTCTGAGTCCTACCTTCATTCTGCATAAATACGTTTTGCTACATGGCTTTACAGGTCTTTTCAGCTCTTCAGGATTATTCTTACTTCTTAAATCTGGGATGCAGTTATAATTGCTGTGCTCACTTGAATGGAGCACAAATGCAACTATGAAAGTTTACAACCTGAGAAGCTTAGGAAGCTTCAGTCCTTCGGCTCTGTCCCTTTCATTGGTCTAAATTGGTGAGGTAAACTTGTTCATATTAATTAGATAGCAGATGACAAACAATGGGGAGGACAGCAAAGATGTTCATGTAGGGAACCAGCCCCACCATTATTTACCCCAGGAACTTTTGAGGAATGAGGGATTACAAACTTAGAAATAGCGGGAGAGAGAAAACACAGGATAGACTCTAGTGGGCCTGGATCCTTATCCACCAGCCCAGAAATTTATTCCAAAGGTCTATTTATAACAACGCCAAGGAGTGGAGCAAAAGACCTCCCCCTTGCTAGGTACAGTCACCTGGTACCCAGGCCCACAGACCAATCAACCTCTTATGCAGTCCTGCTGGGTACAGCCACTTGGAAACCTAGTGGGCTACAACACCTTCACAGACTATGCAGTCTACAACCAACTCTCGTACTGAGTACAAGTTTACAAGGAAGCCAACACAAGACATTTCTTCATGAACTAGAACAGAAGAAACATCTGCCTAACATTCTAGGGGAGAAAAAGGGTCAGTAGTCATTAGAGTACAATGCTCCAACACTGGGGTGGGGAGTTAATGATACACAACTGAGAGTTCTTACACAATTGCAAGTATAAGACAGGCATTTAAAAAATTTCAGTATTCTCAGGATTAAAATAATGTGTATACATTATCCACAATGTTTTGTTTTCTAAAAGGACTATTGTTTTAGTAACTTTAGATGCTTTTTGTTATTTTTGTTCAGTCTACATATTAGACTACTAATATGTCTCAATAGATACTCAGAACTGTAAAGTATTGAATCACATAAATTTTAAATCATTACAACAATCTTAATTCATTGAAACACTGTGTAGAAATGAGGAATAAAATTATCAATATGATTAGCATGAATTTATAATATATAACATATTTAAATAGTTTTTTAATACTCATATGCATTTTTTTATACTTACATGACAATATTTGTATAACATTTGTTTTTTACTTATTTCTCAAAGTCTCTCCTTGTCGCTTAAATTTTCTTCTTCAAATAGTACATAAATTAATATCTTTTGCCTTAAGGGAAAAATTCATAAAGAATCACTAACTGGATAGGTAGGTTCAAATACATAAAAATTAGTGATTTTAATTAAACTGACAGTTGTACCAGGAAATAGTTTTACAAATACCCAAAATAAGAGCTTATTATAATAGATACAATTCAAATAGAACCAAGAAGAAAAGGAATGAATATGTGTTTTCCATCTGTTCTTATTGTATAAGTTGTGAATATTGACTGTGTTGTAGAAGGCATACTGTATTATGTAGCTAGAGTTTTCCTGCCTGGCCCACAGTCAGGACAAATCTTTGTCACCCACCAGTCCCACAGCCACTCAGACCCAACCAAGTAAACACAGAGACTTATATCGGTTACAAACTGTATGGCCGTGGCAGGCTTCTTGCTAACTGTTCTTACAGCTTAAATTAATCCATTTCTATAAATCTATACCTTGCCACATGGCTCGTGGCTTACCGGGATCTTCACATGCGGCTTGTCATGGTGGCGGCTGGCAGTGTCTCTCTCTCAGCCTTCCATTTCCCAGAATTCTTCTCCTTGTCCCACCTATACTTCCTGCCTAGCCAATGGCCAATCAGTGATTTATTTACTGACCAATCAGCAACACACTTGATATACAGACCATCCCACAGCAGTATTATCTCTTTTCCTCAGCATTGAAATATAGAATGTAGTGAATTCCTTGTCCTCCTAGGCTCATGACCATGCTATAACATAAATAAATTCATTTCAAATTTATAAGTTCCCAAGGTTTTAAAATTTTCATATATTAAAAATTCGCCGGGCGGTGGTGGCGCACGCCTTTAATCCCAGCACTCGGGAGGCAGAGCCAGACGGATCTCTGTGAGTTCGAGGCCAGCCTGGACTACCAAGTGAGTTCCAGGAAAGGCGCAAAGCTACACAGAGAAACCCTGTCTCGAAAAACAAAAAAAAAAAAAACAAAAACAAAAAAAAAAAATTCAAAAAATTTTAACAGTAAAATCATATAAAATACTAATAATAATAATAATAATAATAATAATAATAATAATGCAAGCTGCATACTTCTGAAACTAATTGTACGAATGAAAGCTTCTTATTCCAAAATGAAAGAACTGGGCATAGAAATGAATGATCTGATCAAAGCAGCACCAAAATCCAACAGACAAAACAAAGAAGCCGAATCCTTCAGTTCAATGTCTGGCATCTGGAGTTTCTGATGATATTATCTGTGTTCCAAAGGATTTAGGGAACCATACTGATTTCCTCCTTGGTTGGTGCTATTCCATATCCACATCTTCTCAGCACATGAGCCATGGTTCCTCTCCCAATATCCTATAGTCTCCATGCAATCAAGGATGCACATTTATAGCTTCATGTGGCAGTTTGAGGGGAGTGGAATTATTAGGAGGTATGGCTTTGCTGGAGTAAGTATGGCCTTGGAAGAGTCTGTCTCTGCATAGGTAGGCTTTGAGGTCTTGTATATGCTCCAGTCATGCTCTGTGTCTGCTGTGGATATCATTCTGTGTCAATAATACACTGATTGGCCAGTGGCTAGGCAGGAAGTATAGGTGGGACAAGGAGAGAGGAGAATTCTGGGAAGTGGAAGGCTGAGTGAGAGAGACACTGCTAGCCACCACCATGACAAACAGCATGTGAATATGACAGTAAGCCACGAGATACGTGGCAAGATATAGATTTATAGAAATGGATTAATTTAAGATATAAGAACAGTTAGCAAGAAGCCTGCCACGGCCATACAGTTTGTAAGCAATATAAATCTCTGTGTTTACTTGGTTGGGTCTGAGTGGCTGTGGGACTGGCAGGTGAGAGAAATTTGTCCTGACTGTGGGCCAGGCAGGAAAACTCTAGCTACATGTGTCTCACACACTTCCTTTAGCCTGTAGGTCAAGATGTAAGAGCTCTCAGCTCCTTCCCCAGCACCATGTCTTCCTGCATGGTGCCTTGCTTGCCATCAATAGTACAATGACTAAAGGTTCATATTCTATTATTTGGAAAGGTGAGGCAGCAGGCAGGAGGTTGAATCAGCTGGTCACATCAAATCCACACTTGAAAAGAGGAGAGGGTGGAATGCTGATGTTTAGTTTGCCTTCCATTTTTATAGAGTCTAGTACCCTCTTCTCAGGAAACAGTAGCAACCAAAATTAAGATAAGTCATCCTCCTCAATTAACATGATTAAGATAAATTCCCCTTGGCATTCCCAGAGGCTCATCTTCTAGATGTCTCTTGATTCTTCCAAGTGGACAATTAACAATGAATATCAGAGGTAAAATGGATAAGAAAGGGTATAGAGATGAAGAATTATGATTGTTGACATAAATTTCTTCTTAATATCCTTACACTCCTTCATATTCTTTTCTTCAGAACTAGTGAATGTGGTATTTAACATGTCAAGAAGAATTTATAACTGTGAAGATTATAATATACAGAGATTATACTAATTTATCTAGACAAGTTGAATGCACTACCAGGGTCTTCAATAACATGTGCTTAAGAAACTATTTTCATGAAACATTCAATCAGTCAAAATAATGCAAAAGATTTTATAGAATTTAAAAACAAAATAAGTAGTTAAAATAACTGTGATTCATTTTTATGAAAATATTATGCAATGTTAAGTGATTTCTCACAAATGTTATTTTTCTTTCATAGTTATAGATACATAATAAATAAAGCATACACTATATGTATTCTAAAAATGATATTAATAAGATAGTTTATTTTGCTATTTGTCAAGAATGGATTTAAAACCTTTTAATGTAATTTTCATGATTTCCTACTTTAAAAATCAGTACCTATTTTTCTCATTATAATAGCTTAAATTTTATAAACCATACATCATACAAGGATTTAAATTTTAAATAAATACTCAAAAGTACATATTAGATAAAAATAAAACCAACTTGATTTTATGAAGAAGGGTATGCTGCAATAATGATATCTGAAAATTGTTGGCCTAACCTGATTTAATCATCTCAAAATATGTTTTAAGAAGTTGGCTTCATATGATTTGTACTGTGTTATTTATTCCTGTGAAATACATTGTTATATGTCATGACCTTGAAGTGATCAACTTAAAAATGTGAGGAGTATAAGATGTAAAACTACTGCAAAAATAAAAAGTGAATGACTCATGTAGCTAGATAATTATTCTGTTTTTTCTATAATCACAAGGCTCTGAAATAAAACTAGTAAATATCAAAAGATATTAATTTAATCTATTTTAAAGTATCACTGTATTAATTCTTTTTGAAAATAGTGATAAATTTCTTGAACAATTCATTTGTCCAACAATTCATTCAACATGCAGTTGATGATATCCAATTATTCCCTAAATATTTAATAGCAATTAATTCTACTATTAAATATTTGTATATTTTCTGTCTTAAGTTAGATTATATTCAAACAAGATTCCAGACATTGTGAGGAAAGTATTAGTCTTTGGAGTCAGCAAAACTTATTAGTCCATTTATATGAGGAAATATGCCTGAACTCTTCTGGGAAACCTAATTATTCATATTGAACAACCTGGAAATCAGAGATAGTTGAATCCAAATTTTTTCACAGAAATGTCCTGCATATTTTTTGATGTAACACACATGCAAAACTGTTTTCCAAGTGCAAAGAACAATATAGAATTTTGTCATCCCTTGCCAACTAGATTTCTTAAAATATAGATTGAATGTGACCTTGTAATTCTATGAAATGTAAATCGTGTTTTCTTCTCATTTATTCCTCTCCAACACTGGAAAAAATTCTTGAAATCTTCAAAGTGTTGTTTCTATTGTATGCTATTGAGTTCACTAGTGGCTGGCAGGACATGGATTATTGCACATGGGGTTGCTCAATGGAAAATCAGCACTGTGAACAGATAGTTCAACCTCCACGAAAGAAAGAACAGCCACTATTAAAGTGATTACCAATGGCTTAATCAATCACACCTAGAAATAGAATTATGCTTCTATTCAACCCTCCAATAGCTGAGTTGAGAGATTTTGGTCTTTGAAATAAGTGGAGTTTCCTAGATATTGATATGTCTAGGAACAATAGAAAGTTCTGCTTTACTTGCACATTCTTCACACCTTATTGACTTCTTCATGTTACTCTTTGTGATATATCTTTTAGGAACTGTAAGTATAAATAGTTGCATGTATGAACTCTGTGAATTGCTTTAACAACTTTTCAAACTGAAGAGAGGTCCTGTGTGAAGCCCTGTTTTGGGCAGGCTATTATACATGTTGGTATACTCACTCTTCTACTCCTACCCACATGTTTCTTTTGAAACTCCCAAATTCTTCTGGCAGAGAGAAATTCTATGCAACATTGAACTTTAGTCCTATCATAAAGAGCTATATTTTTTTGCACGCTTAATTAATGTCAGAGTAGTTCTGAAATAGAGTATAATCCATAAGATTGTTGTAACGTAAGAATGGTAAAGGAGATGGATATCAAGAAGATTGTTGTAAGGGGAGAATGGTAAAGGAGATGGATATCAAGAAGATTGTTGTAAGGGGAGAATGGTAAAGGAGATGGATATCAAGGCTCCATTATTTAAGAGTGGCACTCATCTTAATCATTTCACCTAACATGCAATACTCTTTCAGATTCCATATCTAAAACAAGAGTCTGGACATTTTGACAAGTCACATTTGGTGTTTCCTGCCATATTAGTTCTTTTCTTCATGCCTACATATTAGGTTGAGTATATACATAATTGGTCCAGCTCATGAGATACAGCCCAAGCTCAATTCCATATGTTCAACCTGACAGGTTATTATGAATACCTGGTCACAGCATTCAACATAAAAATTTGAGATTTTTAAATAACAAAATATCTGTATTTGTTATTGAAAATAATTTTTTTCATACAGTATATTCTGTCATGGTTGCCCCATACTTATCTTCTTCCCTATCCTCCCCAACTCCCCACCCTTAGAACTTTATGCTTTATTTCTCTCAGATACAGTTTTATTGGTTATCTCATGTACGTAATTCAGTTTTGAGACTTTTCAACAAAATATCTTAGCCACGATATATTCAAGAGATAAATAATGAGACCTTGAAAACTAAATTACATATGAGGGAACCAAGAAAATTGCAGTTGTATTCTGGTCAAAGTATCTCCTGACTCTCAGAATGCCCATTTGTGATTTAATACACTTGTTACTGCAAATAGATAGGCTAGTCCTGTTACATCAACCTTTAAGGCAAAGAGCCTTTTTCCCACATTTATACATTAGCAAACAGTCTTCATCTTTAAATGACTCTAGCTTAATTACAGTGTTATCTCTATGGTTTTGATATCTGCTTTGTGGGCTATTCTAGAGCGTTATGATGAAATATTAACCAAAGAGGACTAGAGAGATGTCTCAGTCATTGAGACCATTCACTGCTCTTCTGAAAAGACCTTAATTCAGCTCTCAGCCTCAACAAAATGACTCAAAACCACTGTCTGTAACTCCAGTTCCAGGGCTCCAACATTCCCTTCTAGCACCCCAGGGCACTGCACACTTGTGGTGCACTTAATTCAGGCAAAATGCTTATACACATGAAACAAAAACAAATACATCTTTTTAAAAAAAAGTATGTTTCTAGAAGAGAGAATAAATATATCATGACTGGGGAGAAAAGGGGGCATAACCCTATTCCTTGCGTATGCCACTTTTTTTATAAATATTCATGAAAGCATTTTTAAAATCCACATTGTATACTCTACTGTGCTGCTAAGTTGTTTGGGAAGCTCACTTTGACATATGCTTGGAATGCTTACATTTATTTTCTTTAATAGGTAAAAATTGCTAAAATATGTAAAATGAATTCTCTCCATTGAAAGGACAATAACTGAGAAACACCTGTAACAAATGCACAGATAGGAAGTTCTGTAGTGCTGTTAACCCCATTCATCATGCTTACAGCCTCAGCTTACTGAGTGACCACACTGTGGAGGTACTGAGAGATGGATTTCGGCCTCCTCATTTATCACCTGGCTACTGCATGTCCTCATTTATACTGAGGTTGGGAGAATTTATGTTTCTTTGTTCTTTGTCAAAAGTATTCTGATTCTCATAAATACATTTAGATGAATGTCTATAGAGAATATATATATATATATATATATATATATATATATATATATATATATATATATATAGAGAGAGAGAGAGAGAGAGAGAGACTGAGACAGAGACAGAGACAGAGACAGAAACAGAAATATGCTTTTGTTCTGATATTTTGGTGATATTATATATCTCTGCCTTCTCTTTAATGAATGTGCTATAGTTTTTAGAACTAGAACCCAAATGAACTGAGAGATAACTCATCATTTTATATTGAAGCAACTGAAAAAAACTTTAGTTCGTTTATCATTACATAGTCTTGTTATACAGGTTAATAAATACCTTAACTGGACAGTCATTCTTCCCATCAGCAGGAATCTCATGTTGATCAGCCTTCCTACTTGCTGTAATCGGACAAAATTCTTCTATCTTCAACATCTGTGAACACTGACTATGGTGTTTGAGAATCTTACTACCCTTACCCATCATTTGAAAGTAAGTTCTGTAATACTCTTATCATCAGTCTTATTCTACAAAAGGAGAGAAAACACTTTCTTTAAAGGCCACTAGTAGCTCTCCTTTTACACTGTTCCTTACCTTATAGAAGAAAATATTCTTTGAGACATTCAAATGAAGAAAAATTAATCTAAAATTATAGTTTTATGAAATAAATCCTTTTAGCATGGCACTGAACTGAGATATTTTTTGTCTCAGTCCTGAATTCCTTCCCACAACATGTTTTGCCTTCCATTCCACTTTAGATGCAATTTTGTTGGCTTATTTGTTTGTTTACTTACGTTTTCCACCACATTCAAGATTTGAGGAGCCAATCAATCAATATATGATCTCCTCAAACCTATTAAATTTTATGTATGAAGCTCTGATGCACATATTTCACTCTAGTGCATTTATATATGTCATTCTTTCTCTTTACTAACGCAACCATGCTGTCCAGCTATCCACTCCCTGCCCCCTTATATTACTTTATTAGCCTGGAATTCAAAGCCCTGTGATTGCTAATCCTTTTCTTCCTGTAATATTGCCTGGTTGCAAATGCTAAGATTTGATTCTTGCTTTGAATCCAGAGGACCTTAGTGATGTGAGGGAGGATATTCTTAAATACAACTATCACTATCTGACATATGTGTACTAGTTGAGGAGCTGGCATTTTATCTAAGAATTTGGTCTTCTATAGTAAGGTATGAGTACTAAAGTTCAATGTTTTCAAAAAAACATCCAACAAGATCTTCCTGTACAAGGAGTCAGAGTTTAACAGGTTTTATCAGAACTGAGACTTTCGTAAAAAATCTGTCAAAACATCCTTTATGCTTCATCTTTAGTTGACAACCTGAAAATCATTCCCTGTAGGAAATTCTCAGTGGGTACAATATAGGAGTGTCTTCAAGTCTTCTCACAGAAAAAGTCTGGATTTCATAAAACCCGTTTTCACATGATTTGCTGACTTTGTTCCTACTTGACTTGATCTTTCCATTTTTTTTTCTTGAATGTATCAATGGTACCTAACAAAAATCTTTCAACCTACACACAAGATAGTACCTATTATTTCTGCTATTGTTTCAAAGATATGAAATTTTACTTATTCCAGCACAATGCTGTCTTCCTGAATCCCATCCAATTTTCAAGATGCAGCAGTTTTAATGACTGTTGTGCAAATGAATGTCAGCACTAAAACCCTTCACTTACAAACAGAACATAATCTTGTCCCCTTATGGGAAAATAATTCAGTCCAAGTATCTCTTCTTGAATGTTTGTTTCTTTAAATATCTTCTAAAATAAATATAAAATGGTTTACATTTTTCTAAAGCAGATTCTGATCTAGAAATTAAAGTGCACATTCCTAATTGTTGAGAAACTCAAAAAATATTTCTGTGGGGGAGTTGATATGATACAGAGAAGAAGGTACTAAAGATGAGTTGTTTAGTCAGTTATGGAGGCATTGAATTTAGACCTGTAGGAAATAGAAATTTCACTACACTTGTTATTGTAGCCAAACAAAAGACAAAAAAAAAAATTGTCAGAATGCCTTGTAAGACAGCATGGAAATATTTTTATTAATGTGTTAATAGAACCACGGGGACCCAGTGATACTAATTAAATTACTATGCTCTCTTCCTTCATTAATATTGATACAATGCCAAGTTGACTTCCATAAAATATAACATTGTCACTCAAACATGAAGTGTAATTTAATGCTCAAAGATGCTGGATGCTGAGAGTAGTCAGTCCCTACTAAAGAATATTGGTATGTGCCGGGCGGTGGTGGCGCATGCCTTTAATCCCAGCACTCGGGAGGCAGAGCCAGGCGGATCTCCGTGAGTTCGAGGCCAGCCTGGGCTACAGAGTGAGTTCCAGGAAAGGTGCAAAGCTACACAGAGAAACCCTGTCTCGAAAAAAAAAAAAAAAAAAAAGAATATTGATATGTATCTGCTCTGACCACATTTTAAGAAGGAAAGTTCATCTCTGACATTTTTTTTGAGAACTTTATTCATTAGAACTGTGTTTGCTCCATTTCTATTCCATCCTCTCCTACCTGAAATATTTCTCTTGTTCTTCTCACTCTTGTTCAAATTCAGGATATTTCCAGGTGATATCTGACTAGTTTATCAGGAAGCTGACCTAAGGTATAATTCTCAAAATTCTGTCCCTAGTGATCCACTTTTGCAGATGAACCCAAATCTTAAAGGTTTCACAACTCTTCAAAGCATTTTCACCAGAGGGAGCAAGTATTTAAACATAGGAACTAAATTTGTCATGTGTTCTAATACACAAAATAAAATAAAATGCAACCTCATTTTCTGAATTCAAATAAGTATAGAATACTATACTATACTATACTATACTATACTATAGCTAATTTCATTTGTAAATAACTTTTGTACCTTTTGGTATAATTAGTATACATATTAAGACCCTATTCATTATAAATAACACAGAATATTCTGGTGTTAGCAGCTTCTTATGTCTCATTCCCATTAGTCATTATAATTATGCCTTGATTCCGATGTGGGTGGTTTTTAAAAGTAACAATATGATTTTTGTTAGAGAACTTTAATGGCTCTCTAATACAAATGGAGTAGATAACACATACTTTTTTATGTGAATTCAATGTTTTGTATTCTCCGGCTTTTATATGATTTTTCTTTCTCAAGTACATTTCCTTGAGTTCACTCCAATGAAACCAAAGTAAACCTCTATTTTCAAAGAATGCAACTACATTTGTTCATTGAGTCTTTGCATGTCCTATTCTAATTGCTCATATTCTTGGTATGTATTCTTCTCCAAAACCATTTCTTCTTCAACAACAATCTAATCCATAGTCTCAATGTCCATATTCCTTCAAACAAAAACATGGTCAGGTCTATCACAGCAATACCCTAGATCCCAGTAGTTATGGTTTCTATTGCTGTGAGAAAACATGATGAACATGGCAACTCTTATGAAGGAAATCATTTAATTGGAATGGTGGCTTACAGTTTCAGAGATTTAGTCCATTATTATCATGGAGAAGAGAATGAGAGTGTGCAGGCAGACATGGTGCTGGAGAAGGAACTGCTACATGTTGATATGCAGGCAACAGGAAGTGAACTAAGTGTTGCAATAATCAAAGCTTGAAAAAGAGGGACCTCAAAGCTGCTCCCCCCAAGTGACACACTTCCTCTAACAAGGCCTTAACTACTTCAAAAAAGGCTACACCTCCTAATACGGCCACTCCCTTTGGTGTGCCTTTTTCTTTTAAACCACCATGACACAGGAGTGGTGTAGCTGAGTCTTGAGGTAAATTGATTCCCAATTGTCTGCAAGATAGCCATATTGATTTCCAAGGTGTCTATACAAGTTTGCACTCCCACCAGCAGTGGAGGAATAGTGCCATTGCTCCACATCCTCTCCAACATGAGCTGTAACTTGTGATTTTGATCGTAGCCATTCTGACAGTGTAAGATCAATCCCTGTGTCCTTTTGATTTTCATTTTCCTGATGGTTAAGAATGCTGAAATTTTTTAAGTGGTTCTTTGCCATATGAGAGTCCATTGTTGAGAACTCACTGTTTAGATCTGTACCCGATTTTTAATTGGCTGGGTTTTTTTTTTTTTTTAAATTTGATCTTGATTTCTCTTTGGAAAGTGGTAAGTATTGAGAAAATTGTCCATTTCTTTGAGGTTTTCCAATTTGGTGGAGTATAGGTTTTTAAATAATAACCTAATGATTCTTTGGTTTACCCTGGTGTCTTTTGTTATGTCCCTCTTTTTGTTTATGACTTTGTTAATTTGGATATTATTTCTGTGTCTCTTAGTTAGTTAGGTTTGTATATTTTGCTGATTTAAAAAAAAAAAACAAAAACAAAACCAGGGCCTGGAGAGATGGCTCAGCGGTTAAGAGCACTGCCTGTTCTTCCAGAGGTCCTGAGTTCAATTCCCAGCAACCACATGGTGGCTCACAACCATCTGTAATGAGATCTGGTGCCCTCTTCTGGCCTGCAGGGATATGTGCAGACAGAACACTGTATACATAATAAATAAATAAATCTTAAAAAAAAAAAAACAACTCTTTGTTTCACTGATTCTTTTTATCGTTCTGTTTGTTTCTATTTTATTGATTTTAATTATCAGTTTTATTATTTCTTGCTGTATAATCCTCTTGGGTGTATTTGCTTCTGTTTGCTCTAGAGCTTTCCAGACCTCTCCAATTTCTTTTGGTAGAAAGTGCTATGAAATTTTCTCTTAGCATTGATTTCATTATGTCCCAAAAGATTGGGTATGTATTTTCCATCTATGGTGACTGAAAATTTTATGGGATTTAATAGTCTGAATTAATTTTCATTGAATTCTAGGTAGTCTTTAATGTTTTCTTTATTTCTGCCTTGACCCAATAGTTATTCAGTTTCCATGAGTTTTTAGGCTTTCTTTTATTTCTCTTGTTGTTAAGAAATCCAGCTTAATCCTTGGTGGTCTGACAGAATAAGAGGTTATTTCAATTTTCTTGTGTCTGTTGAGACTTACTTTTGTGACCAAATATGTGGTAAATTTTGGGGAAAGTTCCCTGAGGTACGGAGAACAAAGTTTATTATTTTGGCTTTGGGTAAAATGTTCTGTGGGTATTTGGTAGGTCCATTTGTTTCAAAATGTCTGATAGCTCCATTATTTCTCTGTTTAGTTTTTTGTTGATTGACATTCCAATGGTAACAGTGGGATATTGAAGTCCCCCCTTATTAATGTGTTGAGGTTTGATATATGGTTTAAGTTTTAGTAATGCTTCTTTTACAAATTGCATTCTGGGTATAGATGTTAAGAATGGAAATGTCATCTTGGTGGTTTTTTGGTTTTTGTTTTTTTGTTTTTGTTCATGAGCATGAAGTGTCCTTATCCATATCTTTTGATTACTTGTAAATTAAAGACTATTATATTAGATATCAGAAACAAGAACAAGCTTGCTTCTTCGGTTCATTTGCTTGGAAAATCTTTTTAAAAGCCTTTGCTCTGAGGTAATGTCTATCTTTGATGTTGAGATGTGTTTCTTATAGGCAGCAGAAGAATGAATCCTGTTTTTGCATCCATTCGGTTAGCATGTGTCTTATTATTAGGGGTCTTTTTATTATTGAGTCCATTGATAATGAAAGATATCAATGATCAATAATTGTTAAATCCTGTTATTTGTTTTTGATGGTGGTAGTGTGTGTGTGTGTGTGTGTGTGTGTGTGTGTGTGTGTGTACTTCCCTTCTTTTGCTGGTGTTAGATTACTTAATTCCTGTGTTTTCTTATGTTGTAGTTAACCTCTTTGGGTTGGAGTTTTCCTTTAAGTACTCTGTAGAGCTGGATTTGAGGATAGTTATTGTTTAAATTTGACTTTGTCATGGATTATCTTGTTTTCTCCATCTATGGTGACTAAAAGTTTTGCTGTGTTGATGTATGGGTGGTCTCTTAAAGTCTGCAAGACAACTGTCTTGGACATTCTTGTTTTTAGAACTTATATTGAGAAGTTGTGTGTAATTATAATAGGTCTGCCTTTATATTTTTCTTGGGCCTTTTATCTTGTAGTTTTAATAGCCTTTCTTTGTTCTGCATGTTTAGTGTTTTTGATCATTATATGGCAAATGGACTTACTTTGCTGGTCAGATCTTTTGGTTTGTTGTATGCTTCTTGTGTCTATATAGGCATCTCCTCTTTACATCAGTAAAATTTTCTTCTATGATTTTGCTTCTAATATTTTCCAATCTCCTGAGCTGGGATTTTTCTCCTTCTGTTCCCATTATTCTTGATTTTGGTCTTTTCTTAGTGTCCCAGATTTCCTTGATGATTTATGTTAGGAATTTTATAGATTTAACGTTTTGATGACTGATGTATCTATTTCTTCTATCATATCTTCAATGCCTGAGAGTCTCTTTCATCTCATGTAGTCTGTTGTTGATAATTGCATCTGTAGTTTTTGCTTACTTTTCTATATTTTTCATTCCCAGAATTCCCTCAGATTGTGGTTTTTTTTTAATGCTTCTACTCCCTTTTTGGGGTCTTGAATATTTTTATCCCTTTCTTTCAATTGATTTTTTTCCTTGGATTTCTTTAAGGATTTAATCCATTTCCTCCAATTGTTTGTATTTTCCTGGATTTCTTTAAGGGATCTATTCCTTTCCTCTTTTGGGACCTCTATCATCTTCATGAAGTTGCTTTTAAGGTCATTTTCTTGTGCTTCAGTTCTTTTTGGAATATTCAGGGCTTGTTGTAGTATGATAGCTGGAGTCCAGTGGTGACATTTTGCCTTGGCTGTGGTTGGTTGTGTTTTTACACTGGCATCTAGACATCAGGGTTTGGGGTGAATTTAGGTCTAGGTGCCAATTTCTGAGTTGTATTTGTTTGATGCATGTTTTTATCTTCCCCTTGGTTTCTATTTCCTTTTTGGTCTCCTCTACTATATGCCCTGTATTTTTGACAACTATGGTGACCTCTGATCCAACAGGGAGTAGCTCTCTAATTTGGGATCTGAACTTCTTGAGGCTGGAATGGCTTTTGGTCCAACATGGGGTCACTGTCCCACTTGTGAGGTGTGGCATGGTGATGAAGAGGGGGGAAAGGATTGGGGATAGGTAGGGGGTGGTGCCAAGAGAGTGAGGGAAATCTACAGGTAGATTGCCTGTTTCGAGTCCTGGAGGCTGATGTGGTTTTTGTTCCAGCAGTGAGTCTCTGAGTTGAGGGTTGGAATTCCAATGACTAGCATAGCTTCTGGTCCAACAGTGAATCTCTGCCTGAGTTTGCCAACCTATTCTTCTGATTGGTGTGGTCTGTTTTCAGACTAATGTGTCCTACACCTGTTCTGAGCAGTGCATGTCAGCCTATATAAGGGTGGGGATATGGCATCAGAGGTCAAGTGGTGGGGTAGAAAGAGTAACAGTCAGTTGGTTCTTTGGAATCCAAACCCAGAGCATGTGAGAATTCTGAAGGTAGGTAGACGTCCTAACTGTTCTGACTCTTTTTAGGCAATTTTGTGGAAGTATTGTTTGATTGACAATTGAGGTTGGAAGGAGTAACCTAATGTAGGTGATATCATCCTTAGGCATGTGGTCCTGGAATGTTTAGGAAAGCAGGCTGATCCAATAAGAAGCACTCCTCTATGGCCTCTGCTTCAGTTCCTGCCTCAGTTTCTTGCCTTGAGTCCCTGATCTGACTTTACTCAGTGGTGGAGTGTATTCTGTTACATTAAATAAAATCTTTCCTCTTAACGTTGGTTTTGATCAGTGTTTTATCATATCAATAGAAACTTAACCTAGAGCACCTTCCTAATAAGAAAATAATAATAATAGCCAAAAATTAATGTAATGCACTTTGATTATGAAATTGAAAAAATGAGTTGTTTACATTCATTCCTCATTGTTTATATTTAAGATTTTTCTAGTAGACTGACATGGTAACTTTGAGTTAACCTTTACCATGATTTCATAACCATATTTTTATTAAGATGCTTATTTCTAATTCTGAAGGAAAAAGATCCCAAATTTATTATTGACTTTTATTAACTTCTAATTTACTAGAAGTTTTAGCCTAGAAACTCACTCTGAAAATGATTTTAAAGATGTCAGACAATATTATGTATAATATTTTAATACTACAAATTTATCTCAAAAAATTTATAGTTTTTTTGTAAGTAGCTATACCACAGTAAATAAATTATTTTTTATATATTCTTATATTCATTACTTTAATTGGGAACAGTGATTCCAATTTGTTTCAGGAGAGTGGCTTCTTAAACCAAAGAGTATGATTTAAATAATATACATTCTCTTATGGTAAGAGTTATAAAAAGACAATAATTATCAGTGACAAATAACACTTTCTGCGATAATATAATATGAAAAACAAATTTATTAGCATATTTTGTTTGGCCATAGTTCTTTGTCACACATTTTGGAGTTTTGATTATTTTTTTCAAGTATTTAACACATTTAATTATATATATATATATATATATATATATATATATATATATATATATAGTGTGTGTGTGTGTGTGTGTGTGTGTGTGTGTGTGTGTGTGTGTGTATGTACATCAGAAGAAAACATGTATGACTTGACTTGGTTTTCATCTTCCAGTATCTAGGTTCTGGGTCAAAGGCAGGTCATCAGATGTGCCTAAAATTGCCTTTACCCACTGAACCATCTTACCAGCCCAAAGACTGGTTCTTCAATAGAAATGATTATATTGTTAATACCCATTGAAGGAAACATGGTTAATATTTCTAAGTATTTTTAGTAGGAGGTTTTAGTCAAAATTTTGAAAATGTATACTTTCTAAATTTTTCTTCCTGGCATCTGTTATGTAACTGCATCTCTATTCATCACTCAATCATCTTCCTTTTATTCATGAAATAGATGGCTAATCAAACTGGACTTTCTCTGATGCAGCAATTTCATGAAGCTAATGGACAGGAACAGCCTCTGCTTTTCTGCTCTGTAAAAAGCAAACAAAGGGAAGAGAAGCTGACAGAATTTCCAAAATGTCAATCAAGCCACAACTGCACAGTTGATAAGCAAGAGGCAGTGTC
The DNA here is from genome assembly GCF_949786415.1 of Peromyscus eremicus. Taxonomy (NCBI): domain Eukaryota; kingdom Metazoa; phylum Chordata; class Mammalia; order Rodentia; family Cricetidae; genus Peromyscus; species Peromyscus eremicus. Next base: position 74,384,935 of record NC_081426.1, read on the forward strand.
ACTGCCGGCAAGCTGACGGTGCCTCTAGATCTTGATGGAAATCACTACGAGTCCATTCAAGTTGCAGAGGGTGATGTCTGACAGTTGATTTGTACAAGTAACTAAGGCAGTCATCTGAAGGGACGTGAACATATTAGAGACTGAGGAAGAAGTAGTCCTCTAGGAAAAGTGATGGGCGTCTAATTTCCCCTGCAACAAATGAAATCACAATACCTTACATTTATATTCTTCTCTTACTTTTCAAACTGAGTAAATTGGGTAATAGTTTAGTTCTTTTTTTATTTCCAAAGATCAGAAATTTCTGTTTCATGCACTGAACACAATAACAGCTAATATTTGAACAGAAATTTATACATGACAGGCAATAAACTTTTAAAATTCAGTGAATAACTTATGATGTTATTGTATTTGATTGCTAATTCAGTGAACAGAAACTTTGTCATGATTTCACTTGGACTTAATGTATACTAAAAATAATTAGGGAAAAGCTAGTTATACTTAATGTTGTTGAAAACATATAGCATGGTGATGCATAATTATAATCTACAGATATAGTCTCTTCAATTGTCCAAATGATCACAGTTTAGAATTATAGTTTAAATTTTAATATTCTATTGTAATTTTGTAAATAATGTTGTATAAATATGTATGTATGTATGTGGGGGGGCTCCTTTTCTGGTCACCTTAAGAAGTAAAATTACATGTCTGTCAAAAAAAGTAAAGAAACAGTCACAGAATTAGATTATTGATTGATTCAGAACAATAGGTAACAACCAGAAGTCATTGTTTTGATTAAAAACCAGATTAACATTTATATATCACAACCTTTAAGAGAAAAATTGTCACTCACTTTGAAGTTATTTCCTAGACATTATTTCTATTGGGAATTACAATTTTCTTCTTATAGTATGAACTCCTGCTTTTTCTGTTTCAACTGAATAAAATTTTTTGACGAATATACACCTGAGTTTTGAAAAAAATAGTTGAAACTGTGAAAATTGTATGTGTTCTTCAGATAAATGTAGTATTTATTACATACAAGGGTGGGCAGTGATGCAAGGGTGGCTGGTGATAGAAAATGTGTAGTAGATCAAAATTGGCTTTATTTGTCAGTACAGAAGAAAGGCAAAATAAAAAGAACCAGGATGTGAATGAGACCGAGGGAGCAAGACAAAGAACAAAGAGAGAAAAAGAAAGTGAGAGAGAGAGAGAGAGAGAGAGAGAGAGAGAGAGAGAGAGAGAGAGAAGGTTCTGTGTAAAAAAAATAAGGATGAGTCTTTACTAGGTAATTCATTGAAATTTTGCAAAAAAAAAAAATTGCAAAAATGAGTTTTGAGGCCAAAAGAGGTTGTTCATGTCTGTAATCCCAGTACTTTCAAGGCAGAGCTCTGAGGGTTACAATGAGATAATGGACAGCCTGAGCTAAGAGTCTTACTGTTTCATACCCACCAGATACAAATAACGTGTTTTGAGAAGAGAGGATGCTGAAACGAAAGCACAAAGACCAGTAAATGAATTGCCACATGTCATGAAAGTAAACATTGGATTAGGATGATTATTTGTGATTACGTAGCAAACAATGGATGAAAAGGAATCCATGAAGGAAAACTGCTTTCATTTTGCAAAATAGCAGGTTTCTAAAGTGAATAGTATCCATATGGAAGGATATATATTGTGCATTGATAGTTGATGTAGTAAGTAGAGATACACACTAGTATAGAAGGAAAACATAGCTGTGGACACTTTGGAAATGTCTATATGGTGATGTCACAGGAAGATGTAAATCAGATATGTCTTTACCTCTTTTCTCTCCAGTGGTATATTTTGTATAGAAATTAAATTTAAATATTATTTTTAAAAATTCATTGAAATACACACTGGAGAGATACCTCAGCAGTTTAGATCATTTACTGTTCTTGGAAAAAAAAAAAAGCTGCACTAGATATCTAAAACCCATGTGGTGGTTTACCCTAGGTAACTCCAGGATGAGGCGATGCTATGCCCATCGTGGACTACTTGTAGAAACCAGGCATGCATATGGTACATATAGACATGCAGAGAAAGTACTCATACACACTAAATAAAATTAAATAAATCTAAAATGCTTACATTGGAATTGGTAAGCTCTTGGCACTTTATTCAGTCTTAAATTGGAAAAGCAATAATTGTATAAAAATGTTGATCAATATAAAAGGACTGTTATTGCAGTGAAAATTACAGACCAATCTTCATTTTTTTCAACTTAATTTATCTGTTTATTTCACATCCTGACTGCCGTTTGCTCTCCCTCCTCTCCTCCCATTCCCTCCTCCCACCTCTTCCCCCCTTTCTAACACTAATCCACTTCTCCTCTGTTTCTGTTCAGAAAGGGTCAGGCCTCCCATTTGTATGCACAAAGCATGACATATCAAGTTGCTGCAAGACTAAGCACCTCCCCTTGTATTAAGTCTGGGCATGGCAAACCAGTATGAGAATAGGTTTCCAAGAGCCAGCCAAAGGCTTAGGGAGAGCTTCTGCTACCATTATTAGGAGTCCCAATACAGGACCAAGCTACACAATTGTCACATATATGCAGAGGGCCTAGATCAGTCCCTTATAGGCTCTTTGGTTGGTGGTTCAGTCTGTGAGTTCCTATGAGCCAGGCTAGTTGTTTTTATGGGTTTTCTTGTGATTTCCTTGATTACTCTGGCTCCTACAGTCTTTAAACAGTACCTTATTTTCAATTGTGTTGAGACAGTGAGTATATAAAACAAATATATACACTGAATTATTTGTGTTTTTCTTCTATTTTTCCCTCTTGTATGTACAAAGACAAATAAAGAGACTTATTTTAAGTAATTTACATGATTTTTAGAAAGGTTTGCTCAAACCTATAAAGCTGATAGGGAATTAGACACTGGGGAACAGTTCATGTGCTATGAGATGTCTTTCTGTATGCTGTGAATATGTGTTGGTCTGATTGGTTGATAAATAAAGCTGTTTGGACTATGGCAAGGCAGTTTAAAGGTAGGTGGGAAATCCAGGAGAGGGACAGGAAGAAGAAAGGTAGAGGTGGAGAAGATACCATCCTGCCGTCCAGGGGGCAGCATGTAATGGCACACAGGTAAAGCCACAGAAAATGTGGCAACATATAGATTAATAGAAATGGGATGAGTTTAGTTATAAGAGCTGGCTAGCAAGAAAATTGAGCCATAGGCCATGGTGATGCAATTTGTAATTGATATAAGTCTCTGTGTTTATTTTGGTCTGAGCAGCTACAGGACCGGGCAGGACACAAGACAACCTCCAGCTACATTTTTTTTTTCTGATTTAAAAAAAAAAAAGTATTAGAGAGATTGTCCCATAGGCTTGGTCCTGCGGCTCTTTCAGTTTTTCTATTTTACCTTCTATAACGTTCTCTGAGCTTGGGTGTTGGGGTTTCCTAGAGATGTACCAGTCGGTAAATGGTCATTTTTTTCCCTGTGCTTTGACTAGCTGAAGATTTCCAAAATTGCTTCAGAGTACTGGAAAAAAGAAAGAATTACCTTTGATTCAGGGTGAGAGCTAGACTTACTTACAGTTACAAGAATAAATATTTAGAATACAGTCAGAGAAATTACAGTGATTTAGGAAAGTGGCCATGGTAGGTTTCCTAGTGTCCCATGACTCTGCCAGTCAAAAGTAGTTTACTAGGTTATATAACAGGCATGAATTCCTCCTATTGAGCAGGTCTCATGTCCAATTTGAGTTATCAATCACTCCCATATTGTAACCACCACTTATACCATTGGGAATATTGGGCTATACTAGTTACTGTTGTGGTTCACAAGCATTACAGTTCAGTAGGACTAATTTTATTGATTGCTAATTTTCCTTAACAGTTTCCATAGTACCTTTCATTACTGTGAGAGAGAGTTCTCAGGGAGGAAGCTTCCAGGTCAGTTCCATTTCAATTTTTCTAAATTCTGTTTCTATTGTTTAGTGTTTTGAGGAAGAGAACTTTACCTTTAATTTCTTGTAGGTGACCAGGGACATTGATAATAGCTTTTAATGTTTTGAAGTCTCTGTGGAACATGACAGAGGTTATTTGTGGTTTCTAGATCCAAATCATTAGTTGTAAGTATATAACTTGTGTATATAAGTGGCTACAGACACCAAAAGTCGAAAGGGAGAAAATGATTACTCAAAAAGGTAAAAAAGAACATTTTATTTTATATTTATTTAAAATTACATATGTAGATATCTGTAGGCATATATAGTTTAAATATGAACCGAATTTGCACAATTCAAGGTGGTAACATCCCCCTCCAAGAATCAAAGCTTATTTAAAGATGGAATATTTAGAAGAAACTTGCTTCTTCTGGGAAACTGATTTATTGTCCTCTGAAGCCTTCAGAGAGTAATTGCATAATCCCTTTGTGTATTATGGTGTGTAATGTCTTTTAATAAATCCTCTCTGAGTATTATTCAAACCAAATCATAAAAAAGAAAAACAGAAAAATAGTAAAGAAGAAAGAAAGGAAGGAATTAAGGAATGAAGGAAGGGAGGGAGGGAGGGATAGAGGAAGGGAGGAAAGAAGGAAGAAAGGATGGAAGGAAGGAAGGGAAGAGAAAAGGAAAAAAACAGAATAATCTCATAGCAACATCTAGGCAAGTGTTTAACTAGACTAGTCAGGGGACACATAAAATTGGCACTTATGCTTTTTTCATTATCATCTCAACAACTGCATAGTTCTCAAAACAAATTCTTCAAATAAGGGCAAAAGCAGGGCCATGAATCTACCTAGCTTGCTACAGCTGTTCCATGTAAAACCAAATCTTACCAGCACTTTCTCCACAAGAAAATGTAAAATACATGTGTTTGTGCCTGTATGAGTACTTTGCAAATTCGATGCTACAATATAAATTTTATATCCAAATATGATGTTAAATTAATATATATTATATAGATATAGTATATAATATATATTGTATTTATATATAATGTATATAATAGATAATGTATATTAATATCCCATGTTACCTAATGAAAGAATGAAAAGCAACAATATAATGATTACATATACATTAAGGGAAACCTATTTAAAATGAAGGAAGATATTATTTTATCTTAAATATTACTTTAATTTTAATGTTATGATTACAGCATTTTCTCCTTCCTTCTATTCTCTTTGAATCCTCTGCTTTTGCTCTTTTTAAATTCATGACCACTTTTTCTCTAGTTATTGATTTTCCCATACATGTACAATATAAAAATATTCCATATTTTTAATTACTATAGTGCACATTTCTATAGCCAGCTAAATGGACAATGGTGGTATTCTTCCAATATTTGTTGCTGATTTTGTAAATTTTTTTTTGCTTTTAAAGGGAGACATAGTCAAACTTTCATACTTCAATGCCCTGGCCATTTGTAGTTCCTGTCTACATTGTTTATAATTTTTCATTAATTTACATTTTAGGTCTAATAACACTAGATGAAAGTTAAGTGATCTATTATGTGTTATAAATACTCCTGTTTGTCTCATTTGTAGACAGGTGATCACATATTTCTCTTGGCAATAATCACTAAGTCTACCTGATATAGTAGACTTGTTTCCAATCTACATTCTGAAATTAAGACATAATCAAAGTGTGCATCCGGTACCCATGAGACCATGTTTGGAAAAACTTGAACTGGATATTATGAATTACTTACACTTTGTATGTCTTGTCTCCAACAGCTGAGTCACAGAAATGATCCATGTTATTTGGAATTAATGTTAGAATCAGTGTTCAGAAATTCCAAATTATCTGAGTTTTTACCTTTCCTTGTTCATAGTTATCCTGGTATAAAGTCATAGGTGCTCTTGTTGAAAGCAGTGTGAAAGGATAACTGCTTAAATTTGCAAACAGGGAAGGTCTTCCACAACATAATCTAGCTCACCCTTTATCCAAGACATCTACATTTCTTTGGGTACATGATTATATAGAACAATGTAATTATCTGCACAAAGAAATATTAGTGTCTATCTCTAAAGCACAACACAAGAAAACAGTGGGTAGGAATTTAACACTGGTGATGGACATGAGCCTACAATGGCACTCTCAGGACTAGGAGGCAGTCAAGAGAACCTGCACAGTATTACTATTAAAAACAGAAACTAGAGAGAACAATGAAGTAAGTTCCAACTGTGTTTTAGTCACTGAATGTATGTTGTCATTAGACACATTATCTTATTTCTCTGTGCCTGAATAAATAGAAGTTTATTTATTTTAACTTAGGATGTAAGAACATAGGTTTAGATATATTCAAGTTCTTTATAGTAATCATTTGGTCAATTAGAATATCCCTAGAACATCATAAGTTGATAAAATATGAGTTAACTTCACTATATGCCTTGGGATATTTTTGTCTTTAACCAATAAATTGGCTATTATCTATTTTTAAAATTAAAGAATTGGAATAAAGGCATTGCATAGGCCTAAGGGGTATTTTTTTTAATATACAAAATGAAACTAGAAACATTTCTACTTCTCTATTTTAGTGGTGGCAGTCTTAAAATTAGTATGTATGACTTTATTGCTATGTCTCTGACATTCTAAATATTCTATTGTTTTACTTCACAACCCTCATTTATAGTTCACATAATATAGGACTTTTTTTTTTTTTTTGGTCTATTAGAAATGAAACAAGCCTTCATCTTGAGCTTCAATAAACTGATAGGCTTATTTACATTTATTTAGAGTTTCTTGCTTACTCACTTGTGTGTTAGGTGTGCAATGTCTCAACTTTAGGAGATTACTACTTTTGAATAATTGTACTCAATCCAAATATTCTTTTTTATTATTTTATTTTATAATTAATTTAATTTTACATATCAGTCAAGGATTCACCTGTCCTCACTCCTCCCATCTCCCAGCCTTCCCCCCATCAATCCCCCATTCCCACCTCCTCTAAGGCAAGGTCTCCCCTGGGTATTCAGCTCAGCCTGGTAGATTCAGTTGAGGCAGGTCTAGTCCCTTCCTCCCTACACCAAGGCTGAGCAAAATGTCTCAGCATAGGCCCTAGGTTCCAAAAAGCCAGGTCATGAACTAAGGATAGGTCCCAGTCTCACTGCATGGGGGCCTCCTAAATAGTTCAAGCTGATCAACTGTCTCACTTATCCAGAGGGCCTGATCCAGTTCCATAGGGGCTCCTCAGCTATTGATTCACAGTTCATGTGTTTCCACTAGTTTGGCTATTTGTCCCTGTGCTTTTTCCAATCATGGTCTCAATATCTCTTGCTCATATAATCCCTCCTCTCTCTTGCCAATTGGACTCCTGGAACTCCTTCTGGGGCTTGGCTGTGGATCTGTGCATCTGCTTCCATCAGTCACTGGATGAGAGTTCTATCATGACAGTTAGGGTGTTTGGCCATCTGATCACCAGAGTAGGTCAGTTGAGGCACTCTCTCGACCATGCCAGTGGTCTATTGTGGAGGTATCTTTGTGGATTTCTGGGGCTCTCTCTAGCACTCTGCTTCTTCCTATTCCTATGGGGTCTTCATTTATCATGGAATCTCTTTCCTTGTTCTCCCACTCTGTTCCTGATGCAGCTGGGTCCTCCTGCTCCCCTAAATTCTCTTTCCCCTGACTCTTGCCCTCCATTACCCCCCACGAGTCCAGTTTGCTCATGTAGATCTCATCCATTTCTCTGTTGTTGGGTGATCCCTGTGTCTTACTTAGGGTCCTCTTTACTAGGTAGCCTCCCTGGAGTTGTGAGTTGCAGTCTGGCTATCTGTTGCTTTACATCTAATATACACTTATGAGTGAGTACATACCATGTTTGTCTTTCTGAGTCTAGGTTACCTCACTCAGGATGATTTTTTTTTTCTATTTCCATCCTTTTGCCTGCAAATTTCATGATATCATTATTTTTCTCGGCTGAGTAGTATTCCATTGTGTTTATGTACCACATTTTATTTATCCATTCTTCAGTTGAAGGGCATCTAGGTTGTTTCCAGGTTCTGCCTATTAAAAATAATGCTGCTATGAACATAGTTGAGCATGTGTACTTGTGGTATGATTGAGCATTCCTTGGGTATATGCCCAAGAGTGGTATAGTTGGGTCTTAAGGGTTATTGACTCCCAATTTTTTTAAAAAGGCGCCATATTGATTTCCAGAGTGGTTATACAAGTTTGCATTCCCACCAATAGTGTAGGAGTGTTCCCCTTGCTCCACATCCTCTCCAGCATAAGCTGTCTTCAGTGTTTTTGATCTTAGCCATTCTGATGGGTGTAAGATGGTATCTCAGAGTCGTTTTGATTTGCATTTCTCTGATGAATAAGGATGTTGAGCAATTCCTTAAATGTCTTTCAGGCATTTGAGCTTCTTCTGTTGAGAATTCTCTGTTTAGCTCTATAGCCCATTTTTTTTTTTTTTTTTTTTTGGTTTTTCGAGACAGGGTTTCTCTGTGTAGCTTTGCGCCTTTCCTGGAACTCACTTGGTAGTCCAGGCTGGCTTCGAACTCACAGAGATCCGCCTGGCTCTGCCTCCCGAGTGCTGGGATTAAAGGCGTGCGCCACCACCGTCCGGCTCTATAGCCCATTTTTTAATTGGAGTTTTGAGTATTTTGATGTCTAATTTCTTGAGTTCTTTATATATTCTGGATATGAGCCCTCTGTCAGATGTGGGGTTGGTGAAGATCTTTTCCCATTCTGTAGGCTGTTATTTTGTCTTGTTGACCATGTCCTTTGCTCTACAAAAGCTTCTCAGCTTCAAGAAGGTCCCATTTATTAATTGTTTCTCTCAGTGTCTGTGCTACTGGTGCTATATTTAGGTAGTCATCTCCTATGCCAATGCATTCAAACCTATGTCCTACTTTCTCTTCTGTCAGGTTCAGAGTAATTGGGTTTATGTTGAGATCTTTTTTTTTTTTTTTTTTTTTGGTTTTTCGAGACAGGGTTTCTCCGTGTAGCTTTGCGCCTTTCCTGGAACTCACTTGGTAGCCCAGGCTGGCCTCGAACTCACAGAGATCCGCCTGGCTCTGCCTCCCGAGTGCTGGGATTAAAGGCGTGCGCCACCACCGCCCGGCCTTATGTTGAGATCTTTGATCCACTTGGACTTAAGTTTTATGCACTGGACAGTGACAGATATGGATCTATTTACAGTCTTCTACATGTTGACATCCAGTTATGTCAGCACCATTTGTTGAAGATGCTTTTTTTTTCCATTGTACTCTTTTGGTTTCTTTGTTGAAGATCATATGTTCATAGATGTGCAGATTAATGTCAGGGTCTTCAGTTCGGTTCCATTGGTCCACATGTCGGTTTTTATGCCAGTACCAAGCTGTTTTTATTACTGTAGCTCTATAGTAGAGCTTGAAATCGGGGATTGTGATGCCTTCAGAGGTTGTTTTATTGTACAGGATTCTTTTGGCTAGCGTGGGTTTTTTGTTTTTCCATATGAAGTTGAGTATTGTTCTTTCCAGGTCTGTGAAGAATTTTGTTGGTATTTTGATGAGGATTGCATTGAATCTGTAGATTGCTTTTGGTAAGACTGTCATTTTTTACTATGTTAATTCTACCTATCCATGAACTTGGGAGATCTTTCCATTTTCTGACATCTTCTTCAATTTCTTTTTTCAGGAACTGCTGTGGGCCACAGGAATATATCATAAGAATTCAGCTGGTTATGGCAAAGTCACTACCTGGAGGAATCAGGGAATTCCTCCAGAGGAAGCCAAATCCCAAGGAGTTTTTGGTATTACTTGGCTTATTATATATCAGCTGTATTCTGTTATGAACATCATGTGTGCCTCCATAGTTTTTCCAATTGACCTTCCCCTAAGAAGGGCTAACAGTGTGGACTGATCACTCTCTGGACATACACATTCCAGGAATTTGGAGAACAGCCTCAGGAAAGGCTTTCTATGGAATCAGATTACCTCCCTTAGCCACTTTCAAGGACTACAGGAAACATCACCCAGGGGGGCGCCCAAATTCAGAGGATAACAATAACAGCCCATGTGCAAATCTCCTGACTTAAATTCCACAAGGAGACACCACCCAGGTGGGCGCCCAACTTCCAAGGACTAACAATGATAACTGCCCACCTGCAAGTCTCCTGACTTAAATTCCACAGGGAGACACCACCCAGGTGGACGCCGAACTTTCAAGGCTAACAGTGATAGCAGCCCACTGTACAAGTCTCCTGACTTAAAGTAAATTCCACAAGGGGACACCGCCTAGGTCAGGTGGACATTAAGAAATAGCTTTATACAATTTAGCTCAGGCCCTTCTTTCTTACAGCCTTACTAACTTTAGACCTCTAACTCCTTACCTAACCACTTCTAGGAATATTTAGATTTTTAACATTTTTTTATCAAACACATTTCAGACTACAGTTGTTTACATAAGATCCCTCTTAGATATTACCGGAATTTAGCCTTTAGTCAATTCATTAGTCACTTCCCCTTTGGGTCGAAAATGGTAATTAACAACTATTGCCCCTCTTTGTGATTCTTATCACCCCTCCATTTGATCTTGATAGCAGACAATCATTGCCTGAGGAAGTTCAGACTGGGTTTCCTGGGTGGAGGGGAGGATTGTGATTTTTGGGGGATATATAACTGTAAAGCAAGGGACAAGGGGAGGATTAAAGCGAATGGACCAAAGAACTCTGCGTGTGTAGATTGATTGGCTGACCTTAAGAATAGATTCTCAGCTGGTTGATAGATTCTTCCCCGGACCCTGGCAAAGAGACTATTAGGGGCTGGACCCCCATAGTCCATGACAAGGGACTTTTCATACAGGTCCTTCACTTGCTTAGTTAGAGTTACCCCAAGGTATTTTATATCATTTGTGGCTATTGTAAAGGGTGATGTATCTCCGATTTCCTATATATTCCAAGGATTAAAAGGTGGGGAAAACAAAGTAAATGAATTCTACTCATTTACTTTTTCAACCATTATGCAGTTATCTGCCAGTCTGGATGGTCAATTTTTAAATGTGAGTGAAACAATTTTCCTAATGAACTTGTTTGTGTACAGTGGGAACTTTGAATGAGTACACATGGGCTTGTTCCATGTACATAGACTGTGTGCCCATGCAGAGGGTCAGTCTTGTCTGTTTTCCCCAGGAACCATTTGCCATCTGTGGCAAGGCTGTATACATCCATCTGTATCTGTCTCCCCAGGTGTGGTATCACTGTTATGCCCAGATTGGGACCCCAAAGATAACCACCACAGACCTTAGGTACAGAATGCAATAGCATGGTTTATTTCTGTTTGTTTACAAGCCTCGGGCAGGGAAGCTCAATCCAAAGCACTCACTCGTAGTCGTGAGGCCAGGAGGAACTTGCTTTTTCTTTGTGTGGCTAGCTTTTTAAAGGCAAAATACACAAGCCCGTCAGGGGGTTTGGGGGAGTTTTGCATGGGTGTAACTCAGATTGGTTTATTTTTATCTCTGTTCTCTTTTAATTGGGTGAGGGTATGTAACCTTTGAATTTACTGGTTGGTGGTTACAATTTATTACTTTGGGGGCAGTCCAGCACAAGTCCCAGGCTTTGTCCTTGAGCCACCATGGGGGCTGGCTGGCCAAGCAAGTACTGCACATAACTCTAAGTTGATGAGGGGCCCCAGAGAATAAACATCTGGCTGAACTTTGAGCAGTCAGAGTACATGCAGAAAGGGAGCTACTGCAAGGACTATGTCTTTTGTTCATGGCCCTTCCAGAAACTGCTGCTCAAGTCTCAGGAAACTGAAATTGAGGCCTGATATCTGAGAGAAGACTGAGCAGCCTGTTATGGCATCTGCTCGGTCCTTTCATCACAAACACCATTACCTCCACCTCCAACAATTTTACATGGATTTTAAGGATTTCATTCAGTTTTATTATACTTACTGAACTAGTTCCTCAGTTCCAATTTTCCTATTCAATTTTTGCTAATTATTTAAATTTTTATACTATTGACAATCCATGATATATTTTCACATCTGTGGGAGACACAAGAGTCTGCATCTGTCTGCTTCACTGGTTCATTCATTTGCCATCATCAATTTTCACCAACTGTAGTATGTATCCATCCTTTTTTGTGATTGCCTTAGTCTATAGCATTCTATAACAAAACAGTAAGACAAAGTAGCTTACTATTAACAGAACTTAGTTCTTAAATCTAGGACATCCAAGATGTCTATGCTAGCAGCTATGATATCTGGTACACTGCCATTTTGTGGTTCATAGACAATGTCTGTTCCATGTATTCTCACATGGTTAGTTAGAATGAGCAATGTATCCCTCTGGAGACTCAGAAAAGAGACACTAATACAATTTATTTAATGTTTTTCCTTCTGGACTAATTTGTTCCTAAACTTATCACCTTGGGTTAAGAACTCAACACGTACATTTATGAGAACATTAGCATCCCAGTACTTATGGGCTTCTTAGGAGAGTTGCTTTGTTCTTTAATTTTTTAGGTCCTACTTTCCATTTTGTACCTTACTGTATCTGTACAATTTTTATATTCCAAATAAACTATCCATTGATATATCCAAATTTTAAAGAAATGTACAGAAAAAGATGATCAACATAAACAGTGTCTTAGAGTCCATGCATTTTGCATTTGAAAGAATAGTTATTGAAATAAAATTAACAGTTGATAACTACCATTAGTGGAATCGACCTGAAGAGAAAAATTTTTCAGCATTCACTGAAGTCAGGAATGGCACTTCTAAAGCTACAAAGATGACTGAGTTAGATTCAAAGATTAGATTAGAGCTCTCATTGAACACTCAACATGCAATTATAGTACTACACAAATAGGTCACCTTTTCCAATGAAACTGACAGCTAGGAAAAGATGTTGTTCACTTTAGACTTAAGATTTTTTGTTTAATTTAGTCCACAAATGTAAAGACATTGAAATTCATTATAGAATTACCTATGATTTACCATAATGATTCTTTCAGCAATTTATTGAATATGCCCAAATAATTTGATAAGTAAATATTCATTTGAAGAAAGAAGTAATAAGAAAATTATGAGGAATTATAATTCTAGCTAGTGTGTATTTTGATTATATACCTGGCAACATAATTTACATTAGCATTACAGAACATAAGGAAACAAGTCTGTATTTTGATGGAGAATGTTTGTGTGTGTGCATCCCTGTCTGTGTGTGCCTGTATATGGATATACAATAACAATCATTACCAATTACCAATAATTGATACGTTCTTCAATTGGAATTGGCCAGTTTATCACATAATTTCTTAGATTTCTACATTTTAAAATACGTTTTTCTGCTACACATGATGCAACTACTGAGTCAGTTTGGAGATACTTTGTAAGGCAGCACTTACATCTGAATAGTAATTTTAGAAAATTTAAGCCGGGCGGTGGTGGCGCACGCCTTTAATCCCAGCACTCGGGAGGCAGAGCCAGGCGGATCTCTGTGAGTTCGAGGCCAGCCTGGGCTACCAAGTGAGTCCCAGGAAAGGCGCAAAGCTACACAGAGAAACCCTGTCTCGAAAAACCAAAAAAAAAAAAAAAAAAAAAAAAAAAAAAAAAAAAAAGAAAATTTAAGAAATGGTATATTCCACACCAAGAATAAAATTTCTTTTAGGTGGAGGTATATCCAGACTTGGTTCAGGAACACTCTCAGATTTCAAATTTTACACATGGCTTCAAAATTGTTTTGGAGAGGAAACAAACCAAATAACTACTTAAGTACAACAATGACACTGATATATTAAATTTGATTCAATTTGTATTGCTGTCATCTAGTTACATTCTGACACTAAATAAGAGTCTAAGCAACCATGATTTCTTATAAAAGATGTGCTTTTTAATGGCACTGTGAAACTCTGAGGCTGTGTTAAAATTATCCTTGGATCAAGGGGCAGAGCCAGTAACTGGTTGACAGGAATTAGCCATAGAGAAGACAGAGGAGCTGTGAAGATGGATAGAGTGACACACAGGAAGGATCTGGGAGGGACTTAGAGATTCATGGCCTTTTTAGTTTGGGAGAAGTGGAGAGACACTTCTCTTGCTTCATCTCAGGCCAAAAAGGAAGGTCAGCTGGTTGCTTCTTAGCCTCTCTGAGCTAACAGGTTTTTCAACCCAAAAATCTGATTCCCAATTCTTTGTTGGTAAATAGAATGACAGAGGCTTAGGTAAAACCTATATTTGGTGGCCATGGCCAAGCCCATCTAAGGGTTCCAGAAATCCTGCCAGAATTCTGTCTGAGAGGTAGAGTACTGACTGTGGGTTGTGGGGTGCAGACCATAGTTAAAATATCTGTAGATTCAGGTGCATCCTCTCTACAGTGACAGAAAAACAAAGATGCTGTATATCACTGGGCTTTACGGATAAACTTAAGTGGTAAAATTACCTTGTTAAGGCTGGAAAATAAGCACAGTGAAATAGATAAAGTATGGCAGGTAGAAACAAAGGGCAACATAAATGAGATTTTGACTATAGATGTTAAACCTTGAAACACAACATGCAACTCAAATTTCAAACAGAGATTTCTGAAGATTTCAGTCCATATTCTTAGTAATGATTTCTGACTCTATAAACTGCAACATGTACTAGAACAGAAACTATGATCATAGAGTTTTGAAGAAACTAAGGACACTTACATTGAGAATCCCATTACCCATTTTTATGAGAAAATATCTTTATATTTCTGAGGATGTTGGTGTTGTTTATGTGAATTCAGATATTTTGAACTTTCTGTACTTTTAAATTTTATGAAATTCTATTACTTGTGTATTCACAAATATTTTCTTAATGTTTGTGTAAATTCATCCATGTTTAGATCATCACCTTATATTACACATATGAATTAAATATTTGTGTCTTCAATGTAGAGTTTGTTCATTTCTTTATATCCACATATCCAACAGGCAAAATATAATTTCTATGATTTATAAGATCTATGTCCTCCACAAACACATATCAATTCAGTAACATGCTGTTTATCATCTGCTCTCAGTTCCTTTTCCCTTCATTGAAAATGAAAGGCATGAAAGGATTACCAGTAAGTGAAATCTCGCAATCAGAAATCAGTGTTTTTTTCAACTTGGAATTACACACCTTTTGACCTTTTCACCAACATTTCTTGACTACTATCTTTTTTTTCATGCTCAAGAATTAATAATGTTCTAGAGTGCAGACTCCTATCTTTTTCATTATGTGTATAATGTGTATAAGGTAAGGAAACAAATAAGTAGGAACTAACAGAGCTACTCTCAAATCAGTAAGAAATTTAAGCTGGAAAATCTCCTACTTTTCAAACATCTCCTCTTTACATAAAAGAAAAAATAAAGGATCTTATCTATTGGTGAAATTATTAAGGCCACTCCACATAGTTAAAAGGGAGGTTTATTTAGTGGCGTAATTTACAAATGATGGGATAGGTAGGTTGCAGGGTCTAGGAAAGACGTGGCACAGTCCAGCGTTGTTCTCCGGAGAACTCTGCTCAGTCTACCTCCAGCGTCCAGAGTCCAGGAACCAAGAGAGGTGGCACATCTCGATCTCGGGTCTTCAGGGTTCTCCCTTAGCCCCGCCTTGTAGGCGTGACAGTTACTGAAGCCTCAACGGGGGTTGGAACTTCCAGATCAAAGCTGGAATGACTACCCACTACACTTATCTTATAAGAAAAATGAGTTTCATGGGAATTTCTTGTTTCTTTGTTTTTATTTCCCCTTCTCCTTCTTCTAACCTCTACCAGATAGTCTTCCTAGAACCCTCCCATGTCACTATTTATCTCAAAAATAACCTCTTGTTCTTTATTATTGTTATATCATTATACATTTATATATGTATTTATACATTCTTATATATGTATACATCAATTGGTATGTGTGTGTGTGCATGTGCATGAGTGTGCCTGAATATGCATGTGTGTGTGTTTGTGTGTGTGTGTGTGTGTGTGTGTGTGTGTGTGTATACAACATCCACTGTGACTTGGGTTGAGGGACAAATTGGTCTACTGAAACTCATCATAGAGGAAGTATAAAGAAACATCACTTCAGATTCTTACTTTTCTTAACTGAAGCAGAAACCAGAAAATAAAGTCGTTCATTAAACAAATAAGAATCCCAGACTCTGCAGTGTAATATGATGAATGGAAAGGTACCTGAAGAGATGCTCAGAAGAAACAAGCATTCTTTCCTCATTAAAGAACACATTCAGAATATTTCACAGAAGTGAAATACTTAAATTGGTATAAGCCCAAACTCCTTAATTCCTTAACATACAAAGAGCTCATTGTGGTTCCATATTATTTTCTTCTTTACAGATTTGTTTTGTCCCTGGGATGAATCAAATGTTAAAAAAATATTGTCCTTTAGTGACCAACTTTCAGATACAAGAGTTGACTTTATCAAAATCAATTAAAACAAAAAGTATTCCTTAGTCATTGTTCCCTTATAGAACAAAATACATTAAATGCTCCCCAAGATTGTCTAAGTTATCTTTTTATTAAAATACAGTTTAATATACTTAAGAATATCATCTATGGAACATAGACTATGACATAATAGCAACCATTTTACTTACTATTAATAAATTTAGTTACAAAATTTAGCATTGTATTTGGAATCAAACAAAGCAAAACATTCAGATTTAGCTAAAGACATGGTCATAGTTATTCCTATTACTTTAGATATTTTATGAGGAGAAAAAAACCTTTTTTAAGCTCCGTTTCTGTGTCTATTCCCTATTGCTCTCATCGTTAAGATTTAACAGAAGCAAAGATATTTACAAACCATTCTACAAACAGTGCATTTGGGAAGGATAAAAATATTGTCCTCTCAAATTGTGAGAATAAATGTACCATGTTTCTCTACTGTTCTCCCTGATTTGTGTATCTGACTGTGCCCTCCCATTATATATACAGGATTCTTTGTCAAACACTTTCTGAAGTAGCCACATTTTAAACCTAATTTTCAGCTGGTGGAGAAGGATGATCTGTCAACAGTAAAGCCTGCAGACTAAATAGAGGAGAAATAAATCAATTTTAGCTATATTTTGAAAACCAGCAGGCGTAACCTTTTAGAAATTACAATGACCCAAGACAGTAAACTATGTAATAAAAGAAGCAGCTAGCAATTTGGGGCAGGAGATATCTTTTAAAACATGAAGCAGTGTGAACACAGTATTTTTATACAGCTACTAATAGAAGTCTACTTCTTCCACTTATATGTGATTTCTTCAGTATTGAATGTCTGTTTCACATTTTTTTTCTCCATGAAATTTGGTGTGTTTTCTGCTAGTAAGGTACTTATTTTATTCTATTTTGAAATTTTAGTGTTCATAATGTGTATGATTATATTTAAACCTTTCAAATAATCACTAAAATCTCCATTTCATGTTTGGCATAGAGTAGAAGACATTTTTGACATCAATAAGATAAATTTATTTAATTTGTAACTATGTTTTTCCCCACTCAATTGGAAATAAAGCTACAGTACTACTTTGCCCTTGGTCCCACAATATCACAAAATGAAGAAGTGTTGCTAATTTTTCTGATTACTAATTTGAATTGTCTTTTGTGATTTCTTGAATCTGTCATAATATTAAAATATCAGATTCATTTAATCACCAAATATGGCCATATTATATGTGGTTCCTCTCTTTGTTTTCAGGGCATAACTCAATGCAGCGTCATAGGTGATAGTCAATGGGGAAAAAAGCCATGTTGTCCTTACTACTAAATAAATAAAATTATTTAACCTATCTAGAAATTGGACCTTTACCAGAGATACATGTTTCTTTCTATGAACATGTCATTTTTCCCTCCATCATTGCAGAGATGGGTTTTTATCTTGGGTTTTCTCTTCATGCAAATATCTTAAATTTAAAGACTAGTGACTTGTGATGTCCTGACCACATTGCTATATATTAATTTGGATCGTTTTTTGTAATGTCCTTTAAATAATTGAGTACAGAATACAGAGGAAAGAGTAATAATTATTCTATAAGTGCTCATAATTCTTTAAAATTTTCAAAATGTTGTACTAGAAAATAAGTTCATATACCTTAAGTCCATTCATCATATGAAAAGGCTTCTGTTGCCTAAAGACAGAAAGAGACCCCTTGCTGAAATTACTATTCTACTTGTCTCAAGAAACATATTTTTTCCAAGACACAAGCAATCTGATATAGATTATGGACAGAAGAAATAGCAAAGTATGATTTCAGAGACTCTGTTGCTTCAAGATATTAATACGTCTAAAACAAGGTGGATGATTTGGGTGGTAAGATCATGGCACCAATTTTGAGGTTAGATTAAAAAAAAAAACTTATTGGTAAAATACTTTACATTTACTTCAGGAAGTTCAAGAGTAGACAAGGCCCTTACTCTTCTTAAGTCTTCAGGCTTAAAGTTTCTCCAGTGTCCTCTTTGCATTTTCATATTTCATGTATATTATACACTTTCTATTAAAATTTAAGTGAACAGGAGATTCTCTAATCTAAGACAAATAATGACCATTTCCTATATTTTTTTTCTCTATAGTAAATGTCAAATTTATCTGTTCTCAGGTTTATATCACATTGAATGAATGAATGAAACCATATATAATAAAATTTATGTGTGATAGTTGTTGTCTTCATTTTGCTTTATTATTTGCATTGCCAGTGGAAATATACTCTGATTCTGAAAACTTGAAAATCCTTGAATTTCATAGAGTATATAAAGACAACTTCAGAGGCTAGCCCAGAATGTTAGTTGTAGAAGTTAACAGTACTTTTGTATTCAAGTCCAAATTCCATTTCTTGTGTTTAGGTAACTTGACCAATACAATTTTCTTCTAGTTATTTATAAAATAATGTTCTAAGATTTTTTAAATAATGCTAATTTATTAATTATTCACATGAAGGATAGTTATTTAGTATCTAGTACACTGTCTCAGTTAATCTGCCAAAAGCCTATCATACACATGAGATGTCATTTTAAATATGAACTCATACTTATCTTTATTTTTATTACTGCTACATAAATTATCACAGATTAGTGGATAAAATCAGTTTGCATTTATGACTTTAGAATTCCATTGGCTAAAAGTCCTGTGTCACCAAACTTAGATCAGGTATTTATTAGGCTCCCATCAGTGTCAGATTCCAGAGTATAGTTTGGCATTTTTCTTTCAGGCTTCTAAAAGCCATCATCTGTCCTTGAATCATGGTCACTCCCCTTTACCTTGAAAGCCATCAAAGAAACTTAAGTCCTCTACTTACTTCTCTATGAGCCACCTTAAACAATTTTCCCATTCAGACAATTCTATCCACATGGCTTTTTTCCACATTTCTTTGTCATCAATCTCTCAATTGTGCACATTTCAAGTCCTTGACTGTCATCAACACAGGCTCTTGGTCACAGGTCATAAATTGGTATATAATAGCATGATTGGCCATTTCTTTATGATCACATTGAGCAAACTACAGCGATTTCAGTCCACCACTGTCCCCAAGGATGTCCTGGAGAGTTGATATAGAGCTTCAGCTGCCTGCTTTCAAGTTGTATTTGCGTATTGTATAGAAAATTCAGTGAATAAGGATTGAACATTTTTGTCCCTCTGTAAACTAGTCTCAGTGAACTCAGACTGCAGTCATTGGTACAAACTGAAAAAAAGATGAGGTGACACAGCTAGAGAAAACCATGACTACTATGCTAAATTCATAATATTGACTTCTGCTTCCAGGTCTTGTCCAAAACTATAACTTACATGCCAATTTACCCTGAGGATAAAGTATCTGTGTATACTACCAAGCAGGGTGTTCATGCTTAGTAGATCAATCAGCATCTAGATTATAATAGGCAGCACAAGGAGTTTGCTCATTTGATTGCCCATGACCAACCCCTCAGTTTTTACTGTGAGACCAAAATGAGCCATCTTAGAAATAAGACCAAAATGCTTTCACCCTAAAATTAAGGCCTAAGATTTTTCCTTTTGGGAATAGGCCATTAGTTACTGAAACCAGTCAGTTCAGATTCCAGAAACCAGGAAGTGTAAAAGTACAGAGTCACAAGATAGTCACGAGGTAATGCCTGCCAGACTGTCCTCTCCCTGGTTTCCAGGGTAACTGACCATAAAAATGCCCCTACCTGAGGGCAGCCAATGAGAAATGGTGGCGGGCAACCACTCCCTTAGAAGTAATTTCTAGAAGCCCCTAGAAGCGAGCCAATCAGAATTGTACCCGTACTAGCACCCCTAAACGATGTAACCTTGTGACTTTTCCCTTTAAAAGCTGAGCTTGCAGATAGGTGGGCACTTCCTCCAGCCTCCACTGTGTTGGATGTATTGGACGAAGTCCCTGCCTAGGCTTGTATTGCTTTTGGATATCCAGAATTAAACCATGCTTTTGCATTCCGGCGTGCTCGTCTTTGGTGGTCTCTCTGGGGGTCACGATCTGGGCACAATATTACTAAGGCTTAGGAAAATCCAGGGACTAAGAAACAAAGAAGTAAAAACTGATTATGCTGACAAACTTTCATACAGACATCCTAACAGCCTGCCCTGAGTTTGCTTACAGTGTCTTGCCATGAGCTAGAATGTCACCCCGTCTCTACTGACCATGTAAACAGCACAGAATCCATTAGATCACAGCACTTACTGAAAAGGGCACATTGCACAGTATCTGGACTTGGCCTTGTGTCCCAGGACCTTTGTAAAACTAGTTCATTTTCAAGTCACTAGGTGAACAGATCAGAGCAATCCACCAAGATGAGAAATATATTAATTTCAAAATTCAGATATGTTATTTTCAGAGTTGGAGGAGAGGGTCCAAGGCCATATGCTGTAAGATATCCTTCTAAGTAATGATAAGAATACCTGTACTACCAGACTCCTCACAATTTCACTGAAATAAACAGACAGAATGCCTCTGAAGTTTAGCCAAATTAATTCCCCACCCTGTATAGCACAAAAGTTTTAATAACATGCCCAGAGTAATTGAAATTTTCATTCATCATGTCCAAAGTATATAGTCTCAACCATGTTATTGACCACTGTGACAAGTCAAGGGAGATAAGTAAAGAAGCCCCAGCCCTGTGCTTATGCCATGAAATATTGGGAGTTCTATCACTGGCCCTAGGAATATGGCCTCTGAACTTGAGTAACACCAAATCATTTCTTCAGCGTTAATTCATTCTGATAAAGTTGAAAATGTCACTCCATTGGATTTGAGGAGGCCACTTTTGCTGGTAGTGGAAAGCTACTCAGACTTGGAAGGAGGGGTGGTTACTGAAGACTATGTTCTCATCTACTAGAAAAGGAAACATGGCAGAACTTTGGAGCTCAGTGTCTTGTCTACTAATCATTAGTCATTCACAAGTTCCTCTCTTTGCATTGCAAACTATTGTTTCATAAATGATGCTTCCCAAACACCACTTGATGTTCACCGTAGTCACCTTTCCCAAAAAGCTGAAAGTTTAACTTGCATTATAGTTCAGCCAACTGTAAAGTGATGTTCTTTCTTTGACTTACAACAATTAAAATCCTGCAGCTACTTGTATCTACAAAGAATAGGACTCTCTTTGAGGAACACATACACACTTTTTTTTTATTATTTATGTACTATTTGAACTAAGAATTTGAATTTACAAGCAAATTTATTTTTTCTTTTCCACTCTATCAAACGCAAATTAAGAAAACCAATGACTTCATTTCTTAGCTTTCAGAAAATGTTCAGAAACTTTCATGTATGTTAGCACATGGCTTGCTGATTATTACAAATGAGAAACCCAATGCAGCATTTGGGGTTCTCTTAAAGTAGATCAAGGCACAGATTATTAGTGTTCTTTATATTTTTCATGGTTTAAAAACAATTTTAATTTTAAATATATTTTGATTATATTATTCCCCTGCCCAGAGTCCTTCCAGATGCTCTCTTTTTCCCTACTCATCCAACTCATCCAACTTACAATTCTTTCTCAAAACCAAACATTAAATACAACAACAAAACACCACCAAATCAAGAAAACAAAGTAAAACACAATCCCCCCCAAAAAAGCACCAAATAAAACCATATATAAACCAAATAAATATATAACCAAATAAAAGCACATGGGCAAGAAAAATGAAGTCCATTATATGTTGCCCAACTACTTGTGAACATGAGGCCTGCCCTGGAGTCATTGATTTATGCAATGTCACTCCTCTAGAGAAAACTAGTTTTTCCTATCCCGGCAGGTGTATGTGACATTTCAGTCTTTAACCTTAACCCCAGTGGCTAGGTTTTCATCCATGCATTCATTCACTTTTTTAAAATATAGCAAAAGAAAATGTAAGATAAAACAAAAATTGTGACTTTGAAATTAGACAAGACAAACCAACAGAAAGAAAAGAGCCCAAGAGAAGGCACAAGAAACAGAGACCCACTTGTTTGCTCACTTAGGAATCCCATAAAAAAAAAAAAAAACCAAAACTGGAAGCTAACAAATGTATGCTGAAGATATAGTGCTGACCATGTGCCTGTTGCTTCATATGGACTTTGCTAAGGTTTCTTTAAAGGACATAATTTTCTTGGTGTACTCCATCCAGTCTACATTTTATATTTTTTCTCCCTCCTTCACAAGTTTCATTGAGCTCTGAGGGGAGGGATTTGATAGAAACATGTAACACGAATCTTAAAAGGTCTTATTAGTTAAAAACCATAGTCAGATATTGGAGTGAAAGCTGAAAGATAAGAGGGATGAAATAATCCAGCCACAAGTTCTTACCACTATGAAAACCCTCAGCCCCAAAGAGATACTTCCTGTATACTCACACTTATACTTATATACCTTCCTGTGTCCTGCTATCTTACTGTCTCTCTTCGCCAAGCTACATCACTTCCTCTTTCTGTCCAGCTCTACCACTTCCTGTCTGTCTGTACAGACCTCGAGACCTCTATGGTTAACTAGTGCAGGGATTAAAAGCATGTGCCACCACATCTGGCTCTATTCCTATTATGGCCTTGAACTCACAGAGATCTGGATGAACCTCTGCCTTCTGAATGCTAGGGTTAAAGGCATGTGCTACCACTGCCTGACCTCTAGGTTTAATATTATAGTGGCTGGCTTTTTCCTTTGATCCCAAGGCAAGCTTTATTTGTTAGAGCACCAGTAAAATACCACCACAGAGATACCTCATCTAGAGCTGAGTGTTCCTAACTCTCCCTCCGCCAAGTAATATTTGGCTGTAGATCTCTATATTTTTTCCCATCTGCTGCAGAAGTAACCTTCTATGATGTTAGGTAAAAAGGCAAAAATCTATGTATATATAGCACAATATCATTAGGAGTCATTTTATCACTACATTTTTTTTTTCTTTTCTATTTAGAACGGTATTATTTGGTTTTACATTTTGTCCCTGGGATAACTAGTCTCAGTTTTTTGGTCATCCATTTAATGTCAGTGGTGGGTTCCATCTCCTGGAGTGGGCCTTAAGTTAAATCAGTTATTGAGTGGTTACTCCCACAAGTTTTGTGCCACCATTGTCCTAGCATGTCTTACAGGCAGTACACCATTGTAGATAAAGGGTTTGTGGCTAGCCTGGTGTTTGCATTTATCCTTTTATTATTGTAAATCCAGACATCAGTGTATAAAATCCCAAGTAAATTACAGAACAACTTCCAGAAACCTCAGAATCAATTAATAAATTTATCCTTAAATCTAGCTTTCATTTCTAGTACTAAATCTGTCTTAGTTACAGACTTATGATGAAAATCTCATGAGATAATGAAGGCTAAGAAGTACCATGTCTACTATTTGCAAGTTGAAGGTTTAGGAAAGTTTGCTGTGTAATTGATTCAAATATGAAGAACATAGAATCAGGAGGAAAAATTAGGGCAACACTGTCTGAGCATAAAGGCTCCAATAATAAATGGATATATATATATATATATATATATATATATATATATATATATATATATATATATGTGTGTGTGTGTGTGTGTGTGTGTGTGTGTGTGTGTGTGTGTGTGTGTATTACTATATATGCATATATGTATACATACATATACATATATGTATATTACTATATATGTACATATATGTGTACACACACACATATATATTATATATACATGGATTGAAGAACAGAGATGCTCCAGATCAAGTATAAATAAAACAATGAAGAAACATCCTCCCCCTGCTTTTATTGTTGTTTTACTTGAATATTGATGAGGCAAAATTATGTTAAAATGGGTTTCTGAGTGATAGTTTACAAAGCTTATTTCATGGAAATGTTATATTTTATCTTCATTATCCTTTAAACGTTTCAATGGAATTCTGATTGAGAGGTTAGGTGACACACACCCACGGTTGTGCTTTCCCACTGACTTTAATTATAGGACAGGTTCACACTAGGAGAGGTCTAAGGTTCTTCTACACTGTAGACATAATCTTTACAGCCTTAGTGAAAGAAAAGTTGAACTTACCCTGACAGTCTGGATTATTTACTCATTTAAACATGGTTATTCACTTGTTTAGACTGTTGGCCTAGTGTACGCAAAACCTATGTGGCCAAAGGGAAGTCGGAGCCTTCAATTCCTTGGAAAGTTTGTTGTGTCTCTTAGCAGGAGTGCTCCTCTGTCTGGAACTAAAATTTCTAGGCCTTCAGAATTTAAGGTCGTGAGAGCAGGAAGCAAAATAATTCCTAAAGGCCATAGTGACTGGAACCATTCCCATTAAATGATCTACTAGTGTTCAGAGTTCAGTAAAACATAGTAGAAACTTAACAAATAATACTGAGAGTGGTTGTGCTGATGAATGTCAGGCTTGTGATGTCTAAGAGGGATGCAAAGACTCTATCAGGTCTATTGGAGTGATGTTTTGAATTACAAACCACTAAAGTGAAATTTTACTTTTGTGACACAATTGATACTGCTAAGCTGGGGCTGAAGAATTAGCTGTCACTATGGGATGGTCCCTCTGTACACTGTGAATGTGTGTTGCTATCATTGGTTGGTAATAAATCTGTTTTGGTCTTTGGCATGGCAGAACAAGGTTGGGCAGAATAATCAAACTAGGGACTCAGAGGAAGAGTGGCAGAGTTGGAGAAGATGCTGTCAGCTGTCCAAGAAGCAGGATACTGGAGGTAAGCCATGGACCATGTGGTAATAAATAGATTAATAGGAATGGCTTAATTCAAATGTAAGAGATAGTTAAGAATAAGCCTGAGCCATCGGCCAATCATTTATAATTAATATGAGCCTCTGTGTGGTAATTTGGAAATTGGCTTCCAGATAATTGACAACAGGCAGGACAGAAATTCCACCTCTATAGATGGAAGTTTCTTCAGTCCTGCCCAGCCCTGTGGCAGAGATGAATCTCTCCCACCCGTGTCTTACAGCTGCTTGGTCCCAAGTAAACACACAGAGGCTTATATTACTTACAAACTGTATGGTCTATGGCTCAGACTTCTTGCTAGCTAGCTCTTATAACTTAACTCAACCCATTTCTATTAATCTATATATTGCCACATGGCCTTGGCATTACCAGTCTTCTGGCATCTTGTTGTTCCTTGGGGGGTGGGCCTCTGTCTTTTCTATAACCTGACTCACCATAGGCCAGAATAGCTTCTTTATTAACCAATCATAGCAACACATATTCACAACACACAGACAGACCATCCCAAAGCACACCTCTGTATACATATGGCTGCCACTGTCAAGCATGTGTCCACATAAAACCTAAAAAAGCTTTAAAAAGGTTCTAAACACACAGAAATGGAGCCACAGTGGGCTTCCCAGTCTCTAGTGCCAGCTGTGGTGCCCACAAAATGGAGTTGGCTGCCAACCTCCATAAGCTTAGCCACATGGCAGGTTTCCACAGTCTCTCACAGGGGCAACAGTACCAAGAGGCTTCTCCTAGCCACTGCCTGTTGGCTTAAGCTATCAATGCAAACTGCACAACAAATTTAGAGTTGTTGCTCATACAGACAAAAAACAAAGGATAAAGATACAGAGTAGAAAAAAAAACTCTAAGTGGGTTTCAGTATGTTAAAAAATATACATAGGCTTGAAAGAGAGAGAAGGAAAAGGGTAGAAGCAATCATAAATTTAAAAATAATTTATGAATAATAAAATAAAGCCCTTAAGAAGGGAATAGAGTATTAAAATATGATAAGCCATGTAAAGATGGGAAATACACCGAGTATGTATTCTACATTTTAATATGTTTGCTTTATATTTTTTGCCTGTTAATGAATAAATAATAACTACTAAGAGACCTTGGATTATGGAAATTGCTATATTAAACCAACCTATATATTGAAAAAATATCTTCAGTCCAAAATTTAACCCAAAGATATGTCACTTTGTGGGAGGAGTTGGGTTTTTATTTCCACAGGAAATGAGAGGCTATGGATTTATTCTGGGTTAAGGAAAATCAGGTTTGATCAAGGGAGACCCTTGAGATCATGACTACAAACATGAAAAACTAAACCTCAAGTAACTACAAATCATGTAACACATATTTTACATGCTCAAGCAAACAAAAAAAACCAAAAAATTATCTTTAGCTAGTTTGTGTACAATGCACAGTTTATATTTATATTAATACAGATATGCATGTTACCTTTAAAAGTTTATATATTTTCAGAGCAAGGGACCAGACACCAATAAAAATGATGGTCCAGATGATCCAGCATCCAAAACAGCTTCAAGGCTACTGATTTAGATGATCAAACCTCACAGAATACTGAAGCCAAGACTTAACAATTTTCCTAAATTTTCTCAGGGTCCCAAAAATATTACCAGCACCCCCAATTAACAGTAAGTCGCCGGGCGGTGGTGGCGCACACCTTTAATCCCAGCACTCGGGAGGCAGAGGCAGGCGGATCTCTGTGAGTTCGAGGCCAGCCTGGTCTCCAAAGCGAGTTCCAGGAAAGGTGCAAAGCTACACAGAGAAACCCTGTCTCGAAAACCCCCCAAAAAAAACAAAAACAAAAACAAAACCGTAAGTCGTCTAGAAAACAATGCCCATATTCCTCAAAAGTAGATTATAGATGTTTGTCTTTATTTAAGGGGGCTGGTTATAAATTGTTTTTGGTCATAGTCAATCTCTTTCTAAAGAAGAAAGGGAGATATTATTTAAAAATGGTGGGGAAAATGGTAGATTATTGAATTTACTTTAATCCAAAAAACACCTGTATATCTCAAAATATTTTACATTTGTGTGGGATTTAGTTTATTGATACAAATTTAAAGTCAGTTTTATTGAACTGTATGTATATTTTCTTCTTTAAGGTATTGTGTTTATGCATGCCATTTAAAAATTTAAAGTATAATTAAAAAAAGATTAATAGCTAGTCACCCATATTTGTCAAACTGACAGTCATGTTAGGTTTCTAAGTGTGCAGAGATATGTTTCAAATAGATATGCGATCTTTAAAAACTTCAAAGATCTACAGAATATGGCATTTAAAATATTTTAGTGACTTAGAATTTTTTGATGTGAGACCATTCTGCTCCTGGGAACACTGGTCTATTCCTGATTAGATGACAGGCACCAAAGGCATTCCACATAGTATTTGTTTTCTTTTCAACAAAACTGACCTATTGGGCAAAAAACTGCTTACAGTAAGTACACTGTCCAATCTGGACAGATAGGACACAAAGAAAAGTGACTGCCAAACTTTGCCAAGACAGGGTATGACAATCTTTCAATTTTTGCTGCTTCTAAAAGAAGATCTGTCAGATATTCTAAGCCTGTAAGCCAAAGTTGGATGCCCAAACATCCTGAAGAAACCTTGGATGACTGTCCAGGCAGCCAGTTGTTTCTGTCATTTCTAACACTTCTTGGAAGTCTCTTGCTTTCACTTCCTGCTTACTCAGGTAATATTATTTTCCTTCTAAGGTCTTTGATGGGATTGAAGACTAGATAGTCCTAGTTATAATAGTTATTAATTATGGTAAAAGGTAAATTAGATATGAAACTTTAGACTCACCAAGACCAGATGGATAAATAAACGTTTTCTCTGATTTTGTCAAATACAAATGAACTAGATATTGTAATTATAATTCTTGCCTGATAACTGATTTGTTATATGTAATTTTATTATGTTACAGTGAAAATCTTTCTTTCTGATTAGACAGAAAGGAGGAAATCCTGTGGGATGATCCTTCTGTACACTGTGAATACATGTTACTTTCATTGGTTGATATTAAAATTCTTTTAGCCTATGGCAAGGCAGGATAAGGTTGGGAGGAAGAATCAAAGTAGGGACTCAGAGGAAGAGAGGCAGAGCTGGGGAAGAATCCTGTGAACTGCCCAAGAAGCAGGATGCTAGAGGACCTGCAAGCCATAGACCATGTGGCAATAAATAGTTTTATAGGAATGGGTTAATTTAAATGTAAGAGCTGGTTAATAATGAGCTTAAGCCTTCTGCCAAACATTTATAATTAATATAAGCCTCTGTGTGGTCATTTGGAAACAGGATGCCAGATGTTTGGGAACAGGTGGAACAGAAACTCTGCCTCTATTTACAAGC
The DNA here is from genome assembly GCF_949786415.1 of Peromyscus eremicus. Classification (NCBI taxonomy): domain Eukaryota; kingdom Metazoa; phylum Chordata; class Mammalia; order Rodentia; family Cricetidae; genus Peromyscus; species Peromyscus eremicus. The sequence goes on from NC_081426.1 coordinate 74,413,364, forward strand.
TGTGGTTAAGAAGAGAGCAGCATCAATAAGGCCAAATCTTCTGAGAAATGTTCCTGTGAGTCAGCCCAGGGAAGTTTTTTTTCCAGTAGGAGCCAAGGTTATATCTTGTGCTGACAGATGAGCTTGGTAAGGTGTAAGAGTTTTCCAGGTTATACTGGTTTTGAGCACATGATCCACATAGAGCAGCTGAGGCTTGGTACCATGAGAGGCCAGAAGAGACAAATATTTGGTAATGGTGCATCCTCAGTTACAGTGTAAAACCAAGGATTTAAGGGGTCATGGAGAGATGCTATGGCTTGGCACCATGTGCTATGGTCATAGAGCCTGAAGAGAGGCCACTAGAGCATTGGTGGAAGTGGAGCCTGTGGAGATCCAAGGATATTGGAGCTTCCAGGATTGTGGGGTGACCACCTAATGCAACAATATCTGTTGTGAAGCTTGGCTGAGCCTGCTTGATGAACAATGTGTCCGATACCTTTGGAGCCCAGAAGATCATAAGTGAAGCACAGATACTGTACTGAGTTATAATACTGAGATGGTCTTGACCTATGCCAAGACAGGAGACAGCCAGGTAGGAAATCCAAGAGAAATATTGGGAGAAGAAAGGTCAGGTCATGGGGTGCTTGCCAGCTGCCTGAGAAGCAAGATTTAATGGACCTCATATAAAACCCACAAGACATTTGATGATACATAGACTAATAGAAATGAATCAAACATCTTGTAAGTAACATAAGCCTCTGTGTGTTTATTTGGGACTGAACAGCTGTACAACACAGGAAAACTTCCATCTACATTTGGTACCAATGCAGTGCATGTACATCCATATAGAGCCTAATAAAGCTTAAAAAAGAGAGCTTGTAGCCCCACAAAAACAGGAGTCAAGCACTGTTGCTAGAGTTTTCCTGCCTGGCCCACCTCAGGACAAATCTCTGTCACCCGCCAGTCCCACAGCCGCTCAGACCCAACCAAGTAAACACAGAGACTTATATTAGTTACAAACTCTATGGCCGTGGCAGGCTTCTTGCTAACTGTTCTTATATCTTAAATTAATCCATTTCCATTAATCTATACCTTGCCACATGGCTCGTGGCTTACCGGGATCTTCCCATGCGGCTTGTCATGGTGGCGGCTGGCAGTGTCCCTCTATATCAGCCTTCCACTTCCCAGAATTCTTCTCCTTGTCCCGCCTATACTTCCTGCCTAGCCAATGGCCAATCAGTGATTTATTTACTGACCAATCAGCAACACACTTGACATACAGACCATCCCACAGCACTTCCCCTTTTCTTTTCTTAAAAAGGAAGGTTTTAACCTTTACATATCTCCAAAGTCAGCTTGGTATATTTAGGAATTTGGGCGTAGTTTCTCTTACTACTTCCTGCTGGAGGGGGGCGCTGTATCTTATGGGGATACAAAGAAAATTTTAGAATTATGGAATAGTCCATGAGGGTATGTGGTCTGAGCCAGTTGCCTTGAAACCATTCTGGATGTTGGATCATCAGGGCCATGGTGTAATCAGAGACCTTTCAGGGAGTCTTGGCTGGTCAAACCTGATGTATCTTAATCTTGAACAAATCCATAGCCTCTGGCTTTCTGTGGAAACAAAATCAGAGCCTCCTTTCCAAAGCAACATATCCTTACATCCAAATTTTGAAGTCAAGGTACCTTTAAAATATACATTTTGGCATAACTCAACAGCTTTTGTAATCAAATGTTTTTCTTCAGTTACGAATATCAAAGAGAATATAATCCAGATTCTCTGTGTGGTAGCCATCTTTATGTGGCTTATTTTTTTATATTATCTTGAGCCTATTGCTTTAAACTGCAGCCTTCTTAACCTGAAACGACAATGGCACTATGGCTGCTGGCTCCGCCCACTTCAGCTTCCCAACATGGCGGTAGTACGTTTTCTGCCAGTTCTGGGAGCCATCAACTCTCAGAAATAGTGGGTCTATGCTTCTATCAAAGCAGCGTGTAGCCCAGAAACCTCTTTTTTTTTTTTTGTTTTGTACTAGCAAAGACTAAATCCACCACACAGCTTAATGTGCCACTTGCAGAGGCCTTATTCCCGCCATACCGCATGTCAAGCATGCACGCCAGGAACCCGCCATAGTAGCTCAAACACGCAGGCTGCCGCTAGCTTGAAAGAGACAATTAGGAAGCTGTTTTTAGCTTCGTTTTAGAATCTTTTCCCTCAGTTTTTAGGTGGAAATTCTTGCCAACACGTTGGGCACCATTTGTAGCTAGAGTTTTCCTGCCTGGCCCACCTCAGGACAAATCTCTGTCACCCGCCAGTCCCACAGCCACTCAGACCCAACCAAGTAAACACAGAGACTTATATTAGTTACAAACTCTATGGCCGTGGCAGGCTTCTTGCTAACTGTTCTTATATCTTAAATTAATCCATTTCCATTAATCTATACCTTGCCACATGGCTCGTGGCTTACCGGGATCTTCCAATGCGGCTTGTCATGGTGGCGGCTGGCAGTGTCCCTCTATATCAGCCTTCCACTTCCCAGAATTCTTCTCCTTGTCCCGCCTATACTTCCTGCCTAGCCAATGGACAATCAGTGATTTATTTACTGACCAATCAGCAACACACTTGACATACAGACCATCCCACAGCAAAGCACAGCTTCTTGGTAGCCACAATTTTTCATATAGGTTCTGTTTGCTGATGGCTAACAAATAATATGTGGCTCCTTTAAGAGACAGCTTCCTGATTTGTGCTGACGGCACTGATTGTTCTTTCCAGAGGTCCTGCTACTGAGCTACTTGAATGGGCTTGTTCAAACACACCATTTTACTCAGAGTGGTAATAAAGTGTTTATGGGAAAATAATTAAGATCCATTCTAGCTTAAAGTGTTTTCAAAAAGTAATAGTTGAAAAGGTGTCATAAATTAGGATACTATATTTTAACAGTATTCTCCAAGGAACCAAAGCTTTGCTTTATTGACTTATTTGTGGGGGGTGACTCAATCAGATACTTGAATAGGAAGAAGACATGATACGATTTGGGGATCTGGATGTAACAATGGCTCCTCCAGCATGATCAGTTAGAAGTGACAGTCCATTTGTCCTCCCTCCTGTCCCTTAGGTTGTAGCTGGACACCATGTTGAAATGGAATTTACTCTTTAAAATTGATTGTCCTGGAGGCCTGAGAACAAAGAGTATGCAAAAGTCAAGAAGCCTGGATCCAACATTTTACAGCTCCAAGATGCTAGACAGGAATGGGAAGCAGTCAATGAAATATCAAGAATTCATTGGTAATACTAAAACTTACAAATAGTAGTTTCCAATTGAGCAGTAAAGGAAAGGTCTGGTGAGTAATGTACACAATTTCAGTGCCCAGGAGTATAACCTTCTCCAGAGGATGGATGTAGACAGAGACACAGCCCTGATCTTCATATTAGTGAGTGGCCAGTGTTCGTGAGACAAGTGTCTATCACAAAGTTTGTTGCTGCTGGAACAATTATTGAATCTTTAATTAGTACTTACATCTTCAGCTTCATTCCTCTATTAAGGTCTTTAAGGCTGAGAATATTAGAAAGGATAAAGTCTGGTTTTCTTTTTTTACTTTCTTGTCTTTTTAAAGTAACATTTGCATTTCCTTACATTAGCTTTATCATTACAGGCTTTGAGCATATTTTTTCTCCTTAATTGTTTATAAAATATATGTTTTTAGTGTGGACTGTAATTAACAAAATGTTCTATAGTCAATATAATCTATGATATGTCTTTAACCGTGTTTGATGTTCATTTTCCAATAGATGTCCATCTACTGTCCTCATCAGACTTTTGAAATATTGCTACAGAGTGATAAGTTCTGTTTTCAGAATAACATGTCAATACATTGTATAGGTTAGTATTAAAGTCTAGGACTGAAGCGATTCTTTCATTTCAGCTTTGCAAATTCTGTATGTATAGACAATAATTACTGCACTGGATTAGGAGAACCCATGTCTATGTAATGTCTATGAGTGAAATAGAAGAAAAAGGATATTTGCCTCTCTGTGCTGGTTCATTCAGAATGTTTTCTAATGCAGATCTCTGTGATGTGTTTGTCTTCTCCACTCCAACAAGCTTGTGAGAACTCCCTGCCTAGAATATCAGCCCAGATTACACAAAACATGGAATCTCAGGACGAAGAAGGAACTGTTTTGCACACATAAATTGAAAGGCAATGTGTTGCAAGCCAGTATTCATAGTACACGAAGAAAGTTGGTTGCTATACAGAACCACTCTACTGAACATCTGATACTTAACTGATGTGAGTTTGGCACCAGCTTCAATGGTATGAAAGCAAGAGAGTTCAACTTCAGGAGACTCTCAACTTAATATGGCAGATACCAATTTAAAAAAAAAAAACCCAGAGAAAAACTACTTCAACGTTTGATTTTTGTCTTTGTGTTTAACGTTTTCTTTTCATTGCATTTTTAGTAGTATTTTCACTTTTTTTCTGAAGGCTTTTATGTTTCAGTTCTTATTACTCTTTTCTTATTAATGTTTGTACATTTTTCTTCATTAAGGTGTCAGTTTTATAAGCTTGCTTTTTTCTTGGCCTTTTTACAATGTTCTTCTTGGTTCTTTATTTTCTTTTTTAACCTCTCATATCTCTTTATTCCTTATTCCTCATCCTTCTGTATTTTATTCTTTTGCCCATTTTACTTTTACAATACACATTACAATCTATACTATTTTGCCACATTGTTTCTACAGTCATTGTTATTAAAGGCTTTAATAAATTTTAAAGATAGTTTTTTTTTTTGGGGGGGGGGGTTTCAAGACAGGGTTTCTCTGTGTAGCTTTGCGCCTTTCCTGGAACTCACTTGGTAGCCCAGGCTGGCCTTGAACTCACAGAGATCCGCCTGCCTCTGCCTCCCAAGTGCTGGGATTAAAGGCGTGCGCCACCACCGCCCGGCTTAAAGATAGTTTTATACTTGAACATTTTAGTGTTCTTACTGTTACAGTAATTTATTTTCAGTTCCCTGAAAGGTGCTGGAAATTGAGCCTTCAACAATAATGTACTTGCTAAGATTTCCAAATAGACTTAAAATGGATATAGAAACAAACAGATGTACAAACTACAGCAACGAAACACAAGATATGTGAAAATACTCTCTTGATGCCTACAAGATATTGTAATTCCCAAATTAATGAATCCAGTGAATATGAGTGGCTGAAATGTGGTACAAATAATGCATTTGTCTCTACTTCTAAAACTATTCAATGAGTTTAAAGAGAAAACAGATAAGCAAATTAATGAAGTAAGAAAATCAATACAGGGTATAAATAAGCATTGTAGAATGTCAGAAATGAAACATAGGCTTGAATTTCAGGAGTCCATGAGATAGAAGAAGAAATACAATTAGATCTGAAGGCATAAAACTCTGTTTAGTGACTTTGTGTCAAATCTATAGAGAGAAATAAACAGCAAAGAGGCATTCTGAAATCCAAAGAGATATTACTAGAAAATCTTTGCCTGACATACTATATTCAAAATATTCCAACAATAAAGAAAACAAAACATCATTAAAAGCTAAGAGATAAAAATGCTAATTCACAAAGACAAAGTTATCAGAATAATATCAGATTGCTTCAAGAAAAACTTGGGAGATAGAAAAGTATAAAATGATGCATTGAGAGCCCTGAACACAAACAGCTGTCAATGAAGAGTAATATATCTAGCAAAGTTATGTTTTCATTGATGAAGAAACAGTGGCATGTCAAGCAAACACAATTTAAAACAATTCATAACTACCAAGCAATTATTGTTGAAGATACTTAACACTATACACAGAAAGATAAAGAAGGTAATAGTAGGTGACTTCAACATTGCATTCTCATCAGTAGCTAGATCATATAGAAAAATATATCAATATGAAACTTCATAGTGACTAATAGATCAAACCGACTTAATATACATTTGATAATATTTTTAAACTGTCTTCAGGATACATCTACACAATTATTAATTAATACACAAATGTTAAAAAATAGACTACGAATTATTTTTTAGGGATAAATGATTATGCTCCAAGATCATAGTTTCAGATTATCAAAAATGCTACATTCCAACATGGTAATTATTACTTTGTGAAAGAGCATATTTTCAATTAAAAAAATTACAGCTCATTTCATCAAAGTTAATAAGTAATATTTATTCTGGAAACTTGTTGAATGACCAAGGCCTGGAAACACAGATTCATGTTACTCCAAAATTTATGTTCCAATATGGAAGCAGTTTCACGAAGTTTGTATAGTTTTATAAAAGTAACAAAATCATATAACAAGGCAAGCTAAAAATACATTGGTGGATATTTGAGAAGGTATATATATTTAGATTAGGAAAGCTTTTCTATAGTTCCAAGATGCTATCTAGTGACAGTCTTAGCTTTGGGATTGGTGGAAGCTAGCAGTCTGCTATTGTTTTTTAATTTTATTTGTTAGTTAGAAGATGTTAACTCCAGCATAGAGGTGGTCAAGGAATGGCTGTTTGAATAGGCTATAACTAGCTCAATCTCCCCACAGTATGAAATTCTGATCAACTAATCAGTTTCGTCAGACATAATTTTTTTCAGGAGATTTTGTTTACAGTGTATATTCTTATATATGACCAAATAGTCCATTAAGTCTTTTGGAAATGGAAACTGACATTATTTTAAATATTTTTCAATAATTAATGCTGTTGCCATAATATACCTGTGCATTTTTCTTAAAACATTTTACTTCAGCCTGTGGACCACGTGTGTAATTGTAGCTATGCTGCTTATTTTAAGAGGTCATTTCTAATTTTAAAAGAAATTGTCAGAATGTAGCAAGAATTCTAATTGGTCTTAATAATAAAGACCCAGAGTCAGATATCAGGGTGAAAGTTGAAAGATCAGAAGTGGAGCAACAAGCCACTAGAAAGATTTCTTAGCTCTACCATATCCTCAGACTGAAAGAGACTGAGCTCCTGTCTCCTCCTTCCTTATATTTCTACCCAGCCGTATCACTTCCTGTCTCCACCTCCCTAGTAATTCGATTAAGGTCAAGAGATCCCAAATGCTGGGAACAAAGGTGTGTGCCATTACTGCCTGGCTCTTTTTTCTTTTAGACTGGATCAGTCTTGTGGAGCCCAATGTAGCCTTGAACTCACAGAGATCAGTCTCCCTCTGCTTCCAAGTGCTGGGATTAAAGGTGTGTGCCACCATTGCCTGGCTTCTATGGCTAACTACTGGCTTAGCTCTGCACTCTGATCTTTAGGCAGACTTTATTTGTTAGATCACAAACAAAATATCACTACATTTCCCCTTTATGTATAAAATTTTTTTTAAAAAAGGTTATAACTAATATAAGAAAAACTATATACAATAAGTACAATAACTATATATAGTATATACAGGCAATAAATGCATCAACAATGTCTAGTCCATTTGCACTTGACAAATTCAGAGAAAATAAACCTATTATCTTGGTGTATCCAAAGTCTTGTACCTAATTCACTTTCGATCCTAACTTGCATTACCATCTAAAACTATCTTTTGATGTCTCTCAACATTATATACTTTACACCTCTTTAGTGAATTTCTTTTCTGAATAAGGTAACAAGGAAAACTATAATTATAACTATAATGTTTTCAACTCCATCAGAGACTGAAGAATGAAATAATATTACCTAAATAAGCAGGAAGTGCAAGCAAGTGACTTCCAAAAAATATGAGAAATGGCAGACTGGGTGCTTGGTCAGTCACCCAAGGTTCCTCTGTAATGTTGGGGCATCCATCTTTGGCCTACTTGTCTGGAATATCTGACAGACTTTTCTGGGACACAGGATATTTTGAAGGGCTGTCCTACCTTGTCTTGGCAAATTTCAGGAGTCCTGTCTTTTGTGTTCTGCTTGTCCCATTTGGATAGCATGCCATCTGCAGTTGAGGCAAGGGCACTTTCTTGCCCAGTGGCTAACTTTTGCTCCAAAGAAAGTAAACTCTGTATGGAGTTTCTTGGATGCCCATCATTTTCTCTGAAGTAGGTTGGTGTGCCAGAAGCAGATATTTCTCATTTATATATATAAAAAAGAATTTATGTTATTAAAACATCTTAAATGCCATATTCTATAGATCTCTGAATTGTTTGAAGATGACTAGTCTATCTAAAATATATCACTGTTTGACTTTCAAAGCATACCTAACATGACTAAAAGTTTGATTATAATAGGTGACTAATTACTAACCTGCATTTCTTTATTACAAACTATCCTAAAGAGTTTGTAATAATAACTTTCAGGGACAAGCAATTTGCATTACATTGTTAAAATAGATATATAAGTATAACACATTGAAGAAGAATATAAATGTATGTACAATATGTTCTAACAATCTCAATGTTGTATTAATGTACAAAGATCCATATCAATGTAAAATATTTAAAACAAGTAGTTGCTTTCTAAATGTAGATTCAATAATCTACTCTTTTAGTCTATCATATACATATACATATATATGTATATATATGATATATATATATATATGTATATATCCTTTTACTTCTCAGGGTAGATTTAATAATCTATCCTTTATCCTATCATTTCTATATCCCTCCTTTTTTTTTACTTTTTCAAAACAAGAACCCTGAATCTAATGTCCTTTGTTCAGCTTTATCCTGACCATTACCAATAATAACTTGTAACCAACCACTCTAAATGATGACAAATTATTCATAACCCCAAAACCACCCATCAGACCTCTTGGGGATGTGGACATCATGTTCTTAAGTTTATTTCTCCTGTCTGGGGGCAACGTCATTTTTAGGGAATCCTGAAAAGAAAAATTTGGGTTAATTGTTAAGGCCTGGGAAAAGTAGCTATATCATTTGTTGTCCAGACTCTGCATAATGGGAAAGTGCAAGGCGTGTCTCAAGTCCTGTCTAGAGTAGTCTATGAGACTAGACCATTTCAGCTAGCCACCTCAAGATGGTCCTGAATAGTTTGTAGTACAAAGCCAATCTTTAGGTGGTGTTTGTCAGCTTAGCAGCATTATTATAGTCCATGTGGAATTGTTGTGGGGCCCCATCATCCTTTTGGAGACTTCAAAGTTCACCATTAGACACGGTCAAGGTTCACTGCAGAAAATGTAAACATTTTAAATGTCATATGCAGCATTCTCAAAGAGATTAAAGAATCAATATTTTTATGTATATCCAGAGTACATAAACTTAATTCTTAGTTACTTGGTAGAGATTCAAATTCAAAATTATATACAGGAAGCTAGACGAAGCTTTTTTTCTAGAATTAGTTAGTATTCTATATGAGCATTAATATCATGACAAAAGTTTAAAATATATGCATATATATTAATGTCATAAGTTTTGGGATACTATTTATAATTTAAGAAATGCTCTAAAGAGTTAAAATGAAACTAAAGGATTATGAAATTAGTGGCAATAAAATAGTTCCTTATTTTTGTTTTTCTTCAGTCCCATATCAGGTGGCTCTTCTGACATGAGACAGAGATTTTGTCTTTTACTTTTTTTAAATTTTTTTTTTATTTTATTTTATTTATTTATGTTTTTTTAATTACTTTTTATTATTTTTATTTATTTATTTATTTATTTTGGTTTTTTGAGACAGGGTTTCTCTGTGTAGTTTTGGTGCCTGTCTTGGATCTCACTCTATAGACCAGGCTGGCCTTGAACTCAGAGATCCACCTGGCTCTGCCTCCCGAGGGCTGGGATTAAAGGCGTGCACCAACACTGCCCAGCATCTTTTACTTTAAAATGCATGCCAGCTTTAATTTCCAATTGCCTAGGACTACAAAAAGACCTTTTGCTTTATGTGTCTGCAGAGAACAGCAGAAACAAACCTTTAGGAAGATTTATGAAATTCTATCCTGTTGAAAATATGTTATATTAATAGGCCAATTTACTGTTTTTCTTGGGTCATTTTTTTCTGGATGATTTGTCCATTTTCTTCAAATGTCTCTTTTGTCCAATGGTCTTTAAATCCCTTAGCTGGATACCTTCACTCTCCTTGGGGAGGGGGAACCTTTAAGAGCCCTAATATTGGGGAAGTTAATTAAGGCCATTCTTTAAGTAACAGAGAAGGCAAAGGAATTCCTTAGGGGCTCAATTGCCTTGTTAACAGCTCTTGTTTTATTTCATTTTTGTCCAATAATATTTAAACATCTCAGTTCTAGTTTGGTGACTGGCTATTAGTTGGATTGTGGTTGATTTTTATGTGTTGGAAATAATGGTCTTACTAAAGAGCATGGGACAGGGATTAGCATCAGAAATCAAAGAAAAGAGATGACAAAGTCTACTGAGAGTATCATCTTTAGAATTACTTGGGTCAAGTTGAACATAATAGCATTAAGGTGAGCATTGTCACTGTTACTACCATCAGAACAGTCATGATTGCTATTACCATAAGGAAGAAATGTAGTATGGGAAAGCTGGATTATTTTGTGTTGTATTAGTATACTCTACTCCAATTTCTTAGGAACAAACAGGCCAATGTTTATATACAAAATAATAAAGATCAACTCACTGATTGTTTCACAAAAGCCCACATTTCCAAAATATATGCTTTCCGACAGTGGAAGCCTATACTGCATTGTTTTGTCACCAGGTTTCAGTATCATCCTTCTTAGTAGATCTGACTGAATTCTGAGTCCCATAAGATGGGATGTGATTCAGTTTTGAATCACCTAGGACTCTGTGTTCAGTGGACACTTTGGAATTTGAGCTAGATCATCTTCCTTCATAGAAAGAAATATAGGGTATGTAGGAAACGTGAAAAGAAAGGGCGTTCACAGTGATAAGAAGCTTCCATGGATTCATGTTACTGCAGCACACGTATCAGTGGTTCTGTAATTATAATTGTAATGAAAAGAAGCTGTAACAGAGGGAATGAACAAAGTAGTCAAGGTCACTCCACAATAATAAGTGGTTTCCTTTTAAATTTTCTCATGAAGCTATGCATAGATTAAGGCAACCCAAAGTGGACAGAAGGGTATTTCATTGTTGCAATAGAGAATGAAAACAGGAACTTCCCCTTGGAAGACTTGGAGGTAGAGTGAACCCTAATTTGAACTTTCCATCTCTATCCTGTGTCTCCCACCTCCCTTGTTTGAAAAACTTTCCTGAGGCTGAATGAAAAAGTAATTGACTCATTGACTCTGGTTGGAGAAGATGTGTTCTTGTTGAAGGAGGTGTACCACTGGGAGTGGGCTTTGAAGTTCAGAAGCTCACACCAATCCTGTCTCTATCTCTTTGCCTGCTGTCTTCAACTCAGGATGGTGCTCTCAGCTACTTCTCCAGCACTATCCCTGCCTGCCAACGTGCTTCCTGCCATGATGACCATGGGCTGACCCTCAAAAATTGTAAGTGAGCACACAATTACATTATTTCTTTTATAAGAGTTGCCTTGGTCATGTTGTCTCTTTACAGCAAAATAACAGTAAGACATGGTCTTTCGCAGTTTGGCAGTGGAACGTGCCAGAGTTAGATCCTGAATGAAGCAACAGTGAAGCAACTATGGATTTTCATCCATAGCTTTAGAGTCACTGAGTTTAGGCAGTAGGTGTCAGGGGAAATCATGCATAAAGACCCTGAGAGTGCAGGAGGCCATAAGAGGTCATTGCTTGAATTGATGAAGGTGAAACGTGTTGTAGTGGAGACCCCATGTTGGAGATGCCAGAGCTGTGCAACATTTGCCAATAATAGCTATATATGGAAAGTAAAAACATCTTGAGAGATATTTATGAGGAACACAGTAAAAACTGGAGTGGTGGACCTATTTAAGCCCTTTGACACTGGACATAGAGTGATTACTCTTGGACCTTTGTGGATTGTTTTGCTTTGGTCCAATATTTCCTGACTACATTTCCATTCTTCTCTTTTGGAATAAAAAGATATATTCTGTGTCATTCTATGTTTTAAGTACAGAATATGCTTTTTCATTTTATAGGGGATTACAATCATGAGATTGCTTTTATTCTCAGAACAGACAGTGAACTTCAGAATTTAAAAAAAAAAATAGTTTGAGATTCCCAAAGACTGCAGGGACTTTTGAAGATAGACTAAAATGCCTTTGCATTAAGATACAGCCATAAGCCTAATGGGGGTTAGGGTATGCAATGTTGTGGTTTCAAAGAGCATTATGTCCTCTAGTCTCAGTCATTTGAACACTTGGCCACTTATTGGTGGCACTGCATGGGGAAGCTAGGAGGTACATACAGCTTGGGAGCAGAAGATTTTCACTAGGGTGGCCTTTAAGATTCAATGCTTCCACCACTTCCTGTTCACTTTCCCTGCTTTGGGAATGATGTTCAAGAAATAATATCTCAGTACAATGTTTCTGCAGCCTGCTACCATTGGTCCTCATAAAAGTCTCTGTTCTGTCTGGAAGAGTACATATTTTAATGATTTTTTTTTCTTCCAAAACTTGCCTTGACCATGAAGTTTTATTACAATAGCAATAAAGTAACTAAAACAACAGTCTTTGCACCAAACTCTTTAGTAAGTTTGTCCACGTTCTCTATGAGATGGAAGTTGACATCCATTTTTTCTTTCTTCTAGAGTCTACAAAGTTGTGGCACAGGGAGTGTTCCTTAGATCTTATTAGCAGACTAGAGTGGGGGTAAGAAAAGACTGCTGGCAAAGCTCTGCAACTCCTGGTGTAGTGACAACAGAGTCCGAGGACGGGCACTTTCCTTCCTCCCCTTCTGCCGTTCAGCATCCTGTAGTTTCTTTTCAGAGGTCCCCTTCACCTGCCTGTCAAGTAGCCCCTGCTGCCCTAGCTCTCTGGTTTTCCTCTGTACTGCCATCGTCAGTGTTGCTGGTGTTTCTTCTTATTCTTAGTTTGCCGATAACCTCATTAAGCAGTGATATAAAAACATAACTGTTATGTATCCTGAAAGTCACATTTATTTTTTTATTTGGTTAAATATGCTGTATTTGTACTTAGTGTATTAGTTTTTGTAAGTGTACATTCCTGAAATATAGTTAATTTTGTTCAAATGAGTTTTTTTTTAAATAGCTAATAAATGAATTAGGTAATTTTTTGTCATTTTTTATTTAATTTTTTTCATTGCACATGCCAACCACAATTCCTCCTTCCTCCATCCCTCCCCTCCCACTCTCCCCCTTCCTTTCCCCCACCCTATGCCCCATCTAGTCCTTAATGAGGATAAAGTCTTCCATGGAAATCAACTAAGTCTGGCATATAAAGCTGAGACCAGACGAAGCCCCTCCCCACTGCATCAAGGCTGAGCAAAGTATTCTACCATAGCAAACAAGTTCCAAAAGGCCAGTTCATGCACCAGGTAATCTTAAGGCTATTTTATTCCCTTCTGTATAGAAATTCATTTGTATGTATTGTATTTGTGGAATCTTTGGCAAATTTTGTTATAGACTTCAACCTGACTGCTTAAATTATACTCATTAGTATGAATTCAAGCTTCTGAGATTATGTATTTCAAATGAAGCTCCTCAATTGCTTGGCTGTTTAAATATATCTGATATTAATTCTTAAATATTAGGTAAAAACAATCATTAAAGCCACGTTGTATTTGGTGATAAACATTCATTGCTACACATAATTTCTACTTAGGTAACAAGTATGCAAAGTTGTATCCCTTGATTTTACATTTTAATTTTCACTCATTCATACAATATGTTTTCCATTTTTGCTATTAATTTTACTGATGTGTATAATATTAAGGTTATTGTAGTGATTTTGTTTTGATATTTATACAATCTCAATAATTTTCTATAAGCCTTATATTGAAAACTATTATCTGCATTTCTTTTCATTAGCATGTTTATATGTTAAAATTTTATGTCAATTTTAATGACATAAATCTGCTTTTTAAGTTCTTTTTAGCTTTTGTATTACCATTTGTTGATTTCTCATTACAAAATTATTATATCAAACATTATAATTACTATGGTCAACTTAAGTATCTTTGCATGGCTATTTACTAAAAGTACAGATTATTAAATACATTATTTTTTTATCAGTTTATAAAGCCCAAATTTGCCTATAAATTCTGATATTCTCTGAAGGCCTTCCGGTATATGTATATTCTCAATATCATGATAATATATGCTACAATGTTCTTATACTTTGAAGTTTGAGTCTTCTTAATGCATCACCATTTTGTCTGTCTTGATGAATACAATCCTTATATATAAAACCACTACATTTTTAAAAGGATGCTTGCAGTTATCCACAATTATTTAATAGGGTAAAACTTAGACAAATATTTTTCAACTTTCTCATGGTAATTGATTGGTTTGGTCAAGAACTCTTAAATAACTGCATTTTGGGTATAACGAGAAGGCAAATCTTGAGGAGGAGATAAAGGAAAGGAAAGGCATAAATGAAAATTTAATATTTTAATTTTATTTTATTTAATTTTAATTTTATAATAATTTAATTTTAATTTAATATTTTAATTTAATTTTAATATATATATATATTTCAGAAGAGACAGAATACTTGCTTCCAATTTTTAAAATACCATGGCAGGCAATATGATAACAGGGGAAGGAAAGACTATTCTAATGGAACTTTAATTGTGGACTGAAAATGATGCATTTATCTGAACCTAGAAAATCAGGCTTCAATTATATGGATCTATTGTCTATTCATATCCATTTGGTTGAGAACTAGGGGACACATATATATATATAGACTACAAAGGAAACATATTATGAATTATTTTCAAATACACAAGTTTGAGAAGTTACTATACGTTGAAAGTGGTCCACACGTATTTCAGATAATTTGAAAAAAATAAAAAAGAAATGGCATCTAAATATATTACTTGAATTTTAAAATTGATTTAAAATAAATTCAACAGCCATTCCTGATAAAAATTCCAAGAATAATTTAATTTCCTCAAAATGATATGTATTGTCTTTACAACCTACAATAATCACCATTTTCTCTTTTTAATGACAATATAAAAAGATATCTTCATCATTTGAGGTAAAACAATCTTGAATTCAAAGAATAGCACTCTTGAACATACAATTCTTTTTGTAAGTTGTTGAATTTAATTGTTTAAACTTCTATAATAGATATTGGTCTTCCCTAGCCATGTGGAATGTCTAGTAATATTTGATTTGGGCCTCAGAAGATGAAAGCCTCAAAATTCAGACTCTTTACCAGAGTAAAAATCTAGAGAAGTATTTAGGGAATCTGTCTTAGTAATATGTTGAAAAGGATTTGGAAAATTCGCCCCCTTTTACATCACTATGATTTAGTTTAGAGTCTACATTCTTAGAGTTCTGCTTTTTATCCTCTATGTCTCTGTCTTGTCTGTCTCTGTGTCTGTCCTATGTCTCTGTCTCTATCTTTGTCTCTCTTCCTTTCTCCTGATTGCTTAATCTGTTTGAGCCTCTTTAAACACCAATTTTATCTTTTCTATACTTCTCTGTTCCCTATATCATAAATTGTTACTGAATTGAATTTAACCTTCTAGGGAAAGTAGCATTTAAATGTTTTTTTTTTTCTGTGCATCATAAAATTAAGGCTATCTGCCTTAATTTTAATAAACTTGAAAACAAATGTTTTATCTCTTCAAAAATATTTCATTACATTTGTAGAAATCTTTCTGACTTATTGAAACTCAATTTCCTATTTAATTCATTTAATTCTTCTCTTTCTTTCATCTTCCACCTGAAATTCTTCAATGTTACAGTTACAATGCAGTGACCTGAGATTAATTAACCAAAACAACTAATTGCCTTGAGATTTTTCAACCAAGAACCACAGTTTAATACACAATACCTTCTGGCTAAGACTTGAGGAAAGAATTAAAAACAGTTAAAGAGACTTGGAGTTTCAAGTAGTAATAGAAAAATTCCCCTTTGTATCAATTATACTCCTAAGCTTCTAACAAGCTCAAGAAAAGCAGGGATATTTTTTATAATACACAGTTACTGAAATAACTAGGTGTCTTAATTTCTAATATAACAACAATCAAAACAGGAGAATGTACAAACAAACATACTTTCCACCATGGCTTACTATTTCAGTTATTTGGATGAATATTAATTAGCACTTTATATTTAAATGATTTAAATTAAATTTTATGAAAATAATAGAGAATTTGTTAACAAAAATATGATAGTTAATCTTAATCATAAACTTTCTTATTTTGAAAGATGAATAGAAGATTGATGAAACTCACTTTAGATGTGTCTGTTAGGGGGTTTCTGGAGAAGATTGACAGGAGAAGAACTATGGATTATAAACATGCCCTGAATGTAGGCATTCAATGGAATGAAAGTAGAGAAAGAAAAAAACTAGTTAGTGTGTTGAAATTTTATTCTCCTTGAATTAGTGTACTTGTTGCTTCTGCCCTTGACATTAGATACCTGAATCTTCTTGCCTCACTCTTCCTATCTGAATTCACACCTATGACTCCCCTGAGCACAGTCTAGGCACTCAGGCTCACACTGGTGCAGCATCATTGCTAGAGTGCTCTGGTATGTCTTTTTTTTTTTATGCTGTGACTATGTGTTGTTCTGATTGGTTGACATTGATAGATGGCTCAACAGTAAAGAGCACTACTTGCTCTTCAAAACGACATAGGTTTGGTTCCCAGAACCCACATATCTGCTCCAATTTGCAGCTCAAATCACAGGGGATATGACAGCCTCTTCTGGCTTCCACAAGCCCCATGCACACAATTTATGACAGACATGTATACAGGCAAAACGCCAATACACATAATCTTTTTTTAAAAAAGTATAAAATTTGGGGCATGATTTTATTTAAACTATCAATTTATATAATTTATAATTTATAATAATAATACCAAGCTCCTAATTACTATAACATTTTCATGAATTTTACTACAAAGCTTTTTTTTTTCAAGTCTTTGGTATATTTAATCATTTGTTTTAAAGGATTTTTCAATAAGTTTAAATACCTACGATAATAAAATTGCATCATGAATACTCACTTGAATTTGTTGTTTAATTATGGATCTTGAGTCTACAAAATTACAAAGCAATCATGTGCATTTACAAGAAGATGATATGCATAATCCTTTTCTTCCACTCTCATTGCTGCATTACTCACTCAACAGACACTAAACTGCACAGTGATTTTGCACCGATTGAGAGATTCTTAGGAAAGTACTTTTATGATATAAGTTGCCATGGTATACTATTTCAGCGTCTTTTACATGTCACCTGTTAGAAAATAATAATTCTAAGGTCATTATGTATTTCCAGAACAATAGTTTAGAAGAACAGGTGCATGTCATTTCAGTCTATCTGGAATTCATTTCAGTAAACTCAGATTGGTTGCATCTTTTAAAAAGACAGCACTATTAGTTGTCTCATTTGTTACAGCCATTCTTTGTAGTTCTCACATCTGTCAAAGTCCATACAAATAGCCCCCTAGAGGAACCAGATGTTACAAGTTATAATTTAGATGTTTCTTTGCCTCATCGACAAAATCTGGACAGCAAACATCCTGGTCTGTTAGGCATCATTATCAAATGCAAATCATTGATGAGTTGTTTGTCACTGCTGCTGAAATTCTTACCTCAGTAATTAGTTCTGAGGAAAAAAAACACATATTACTAGAGACTGAAACTTTAAATGGCTAGGTAGATAAGTAAGTGTATAGGTAGAAAAATGGACAGAAAATTATGTATAGTTATCTACCTGATAGTTGGAAAGCCATTATCTCATGGTTATATTATAGTTATAAAATAAACAGTAACTTCAGGTAATATCTAAATATATCTGCTTACTCACAAAATATTGCAACATGTATAACATTGGCTCTGAATTTAGAAGCAAAGGTATGTAAAAGTGAAGGATGAAATTACAAATACAGGTCATGGAATTTTATAAGAATTTCTGTTCTTTCTTTCCTTCCTTTTCAGCCTTCAGTCCTTCCTTCTCTCCCACCCTCTCTTTCCTTCTTTCTTTTGAGGTGATGTTTTACACAATAGCCTGCACAGTGCTAGAACTCACATAATCCTCCTGCCTCAAACTCACCAAGGATGAGATTACAAATGAGAATTACCCCCACCTAGTGTCTTTGTTTTTTCTTTTCTTTTTATTAAGAGATTTTCTATTCAATTTACATATCAACCATGGATTCCCCTGTCCTCCCTCCTCCCATCCCCCAGCCTGCCCCCTTACCCACCCCCCATTCCCACTTCCTCCAAGGCAAGGTCTCCCCTGGGGAGTCAGCAGAGCCTGATACACTCAGCTGAGGCAGGTCCAGTCCCCTACTCCCTGCACCAAGGCTGAGAAAAGTGTTTCAGTATAGGCACTAGGTTCCAAAAAGCCAGCTCATGCACTGAGGACCGGTCCCAGTCTCACTGCCTGGGGGCCCCCTAAACAGTTTAAGCTAAACAACTGTTTCACTTATCCAGAGGGCCTAGTCCAGTTCCATGGAGGCTCCTCACCTATTGGATCACAGTTCATGTTGTTTCCACTAGTTTGGCTAGTTTTCTCTGTACTTTTTGCAATCATGGTCTCATTATCTCTCGCTCATATAATCCCTCCTCTCTCTTATCAATTGGGCTCCTGGAGCTCCTCCTGGAGCTTGGCCATGGATCTCTGCATCTGCTTCCATCAATCATTGGATGAGAGTTCTATCATCATAATTAGTGTCTTAACTAAGACTTCTTTTGCTATGATAAAACATGATGACAAAAAGCAACATGGAGAGGGAAAAACGTTCATTCCATCTTACGTGTTCCAGTCAAAGTCCATCATGAAAGGATTTCAGGGTAGAAACTCAGGATAGGAACCTCGAGATAGAAGTGAAGCAGAAGCCACAGAAGAGTGCAGCCTGTTGGCATGCGTCCCATAGTTTCTCAGCCTGCTTTCTCATTGCATCCAGGACCACATGCCCCTGGTGGCACCACATAGAACAGACTAGGGCCACCCACATCAGATATTAATCAGGAAAATGTGCAAGAGACTTGCCAACAGGCCAAAAACATGGAGGCATTTTTTAAAAATTAAGATTCCCTCTTTCCAAATGATTCTACCTTGTATCAAATTGACATAAAACTTTCCAGCACATTTTACCTGTTGCTAACTTGACGCATAAAAACATCACTATTCAAGTAGGCCCTTTCCTTAATCATGTGTCCCAGAGATACCAGACTAATATTAAAATCACAAAATAAAGCATAAATAATGTTAAAAATCCCACAGTCCTTAACAATTCCAGTATTTTAAAATTTTAGTCACTTTAAAACACCAAAATCCCTTTAAAACTCCAAAGTCTCAGAGTTCTGGAGAACGGTCCCAGTGGATCCGTCTACAAAACAGTCCAACACCTTGGGCTCAAAGAGCTTTCTACACACTCATTTTGGAAGAGTGTGGAGAGAGATTGAAAGAGCCACAAGATCAGGCATTTTGCTGTGAATTGTGTCTCCCAGTAATGTTGGAAGCTACACTTATAAAGTCTCACCACAACAACTGCCCAAGCATGAAATGAATAAGGACAACACCAATATATGGCATGCTGGGTGAGGAAAAGACCACGAGACTTCAAACGTTGACAAACAACTGTAGACAACTGAGGAAAGCTGAGAGAGGGAAGGTGTTCTTCCCAAAAAGTACACCAACTGGTCATACAGTACCAAATAGCCCCAAAAACATATATACAAGTAACATTATACAGACTGAGCAGATTATGTACGTGCATATATGCATGTAACAACAATTAATAGAAAAGGCCATGAATTTGAAGTAGAGTAGGTAGAGGCATATGGGAGGATTTGTAGAGGAAAATGAAGAGAGAAATATTGTAAGTTTATTATAATACCTCCAAAATAATAAACATATTGACTTATCTGTGGAAAAAAAAAAAACAAACTCAAAATTATCTCTATAACTCGAAACCCTGTTTAGAACTCCAAAGTCCCTTTGATTGTGGACTCCTATAAATTAAAACAAGTTAGAGAAATTAAAATCCACTAGTGAAAAGAGCTCAGTACCGGACATCTGTGGATAACTCCCACTCTTCTGGGTTCCTCCACATGTCTTGGGACACTTCTTTTGCTCCATTCTCTGTAGGCCATTGTAGCTCCTTGTCTAGGCCAGGCACACTCCATCCATAACTGCTGCTGTCCATGTTTGTAATGCAATGTTACGGGTATCTCCAAAATGCTGATATTTCTACCACAGGCTTTCAACAAAAGCCTCTCTTGGATTTTCTTCGATTACTCAAACCTTGCCATATCCTTCCAAGAATCAATTTCTCTCCATGACCTCTTAAATTAAGAGAATTTGGCTGAAACCGATGCCACATCTTCAGTAATGGCTTCTCCTGTCTTCTCTTCAGGGATTCCAGCCCTGCCACTCAGCGGCAAACCTCAGTTACTCTCTGTAATCCTTCATGTCTTCAAAACCAACATTACCTTGGTGTATTTTGAATGGCCTACTTTAGCTGCAAGCACTAGGTACTTCTTTGCACCCCCTCCACCCCCAGACTACCAATTCTTTGTACTGACCCTAAAGAAACCCTTCTAGAAGATTTAGTTTCAGTGATGTTGGTCTCCTCTTATTCACAGCTAATTCTTTAGCCCTGGCTGATTAGTATTGGCTGTCCCAGCAAAGCAAAGGTTTTACATAACTGGTCATTAACACGTTATCCAACAGTTCTAATAGGAGTCTTTAATTGATGCTCAAAAAATTTCCCTTTGGATCTTCACAAACCAGGCCTCCATTTTATGAGTTTGTCTCAACAATTTTCTCTCTAAAGCTCCCACAGAACACCTCACTAAGCTCTAAGGACTCTGAATCTTTTCTCATTTCAGTATAAACTCTTTTCTCTTTGTGTACCCAAATACTGTCTGTTCCAAAGAATATTTAAAATGATGCCATGTACATTTAAGTGCCTGACAATAGAAAGACTTACAGATTTACTCTAAGTTTTTACTAAAACAAGACAATTTTATGAAGAACACAAAAATAAATAATAATAGATATAGTCAATCAGAAAAATATTTGTTCTCCCTTAATAGTCATGCCACTACTATATCAGTGGGCAGACCTTACCAGGTCGAATTTTATTGAAGCTGACTTGGTTCACAGATTGAAAAACTTAGTATTCTCTTCCCAGAGAGCACATGTAGCAATTTTAAACATATGAATGCTAGGCAGTAGAGGTTGTCAATAGTATCTAATGTTTGGAGGAAGTCTATGTATTGTAATCAAAAACATGAAAGCAGTATCTGGTACTGTACTTTTTAACTAATAGCCTATGTAGTCTGGGAAATATGTTCTACCCCACTAATACCCATTTTAGTATATTCCATTTAAGGTATTTTTGTATATGTAAATATTTTTGAAAGAGTCTCCAGTCTTAGGTTTCAATATGGCTTGATCCATGAGAAGTTGTGTTTTGTGCAGATTGAAAGATAAAAATCTAGTTTTACTTTTATGAACCATGAAATCCGGCTCTCTATTACCATTTGTTTAAGATGCTGTCTCTTCTTTGAAGTGTTTTGTTTTATATTGTCTTACTGTTGGTTTGTTTCTTTGTTTAAAAAAACATAGGTTTGTGGTTCTATATCTGGCTCTTCAATTCTGTTTCATGGACCCATATGTCTATATTTGTCAGTACCACATTTTGAAATGAATAAATGCTCAGAAATGCTACATTTTATGAATTGACAATAAAATATAAAACTTTTTTCATAAAATTTCATGTCAATTCAAAATGCTAAATTAGGATTCCTGTAGATATAATGTTATATGTACATCCAATACCCAATGAAAATTTAAGCAATTAAGTTACTTTTTTACAGCCTGCACATCTTTTATCCCTTAACTAACCTTTTCTCTATCATTAATGTTAGCTGTTTTCAAATTTATGTAACTATTGATGTACTTAGCATATACCAAATGTTCTCTGACGAATTATTTACAAATGTCAATGCTGTGTTTAGAGTAGATAATGTTTCAGTTTAAATATCATTCAGGTTTTAGTCCTTTTCTTTGTGCTCCACTACTACATTCTTATTTCAGGGATCAAGTTACCTTTTTAAAAAACAAAAGAAAAGCAGAGCAGAGATGAAATATTAGATGTGATCTGTCTGTGCACATAGTCCAAATGTGACCAGATATATTCTATGTAGTTTAATTTACTAAGTATTTGCCTGTTTCAAATTTATGGTGCTTAACTCTTTTCATAAAAGTAATAGAATATCTTGTACAGCTAAACAGATAAGAAACTTGAATCTAGAATTAGGTGAGGATTATTCTTTAATTTTTATATAAATCCTTCACAAAATTAGAAATAAAAGCAATTTGTTGTCGTTGTTCAAGGTTGGGAGAACTTTTATTTAATTTTTGTTAATTTAATTTGTAAGGAATAGAAATCCTGTCATGAGATCTCTAAGGATTTGAGAGGAGAAATTAGACAGCAGTCTCATCACATCATCAAGGACTTCTTTGAAATCACATTTTGTCAATTCACAACATTCAACTGTAATTAAAATTGGTATACATTTTTAATGTTTTTATTTTATAATTAATTTAAATTTACATATCAGCCACGGATTCCCCTGTCCTCCCTCCTCCCATCCCCCAGCCTTTTCTCCCAATCCACCTCCCATCCCAACCTCCTCCAAGGCAAGGTCTCCCCTGGTGAGGAACTGAGTGGGAGAACAAGGAAAGAGATACCATGATGAACGAAGACCCCAGGGGAATAGGAAGAAGCAGAGTGCTAGAGAGGTCCCCAGAAATCCACTGTAGACTACTGGCAATGGTCAAGAGAGTGCCTGAGCTGACCTACTCTGGTGATCGGATGGCAGAACACCCTAACTGTCATGATAGAACTCTCATCCAGTGTCTGATGGAAGCAAATGCAGAAATACATTTTGTAATGATATCATACAACCCTACTATAAAATAATCACTGAGTTCTACTTTCCTATTTATCCTTTTCAGAGTTCAAACTAATTACATTCAAATAAATATAGTAGTGGTTAAATCTGCTATTATTTTTGTATACATTTGATCTTGTTTTATGTCTGATTTACTTTGTACTTTGCTTTGTTGTGAAATTTTCTCTAGTCACATCAATTTCATGCATTTATGTCCTTTCTTTCAGTTTATCTTAATGTTTGATATAAAGATTATTAACTTTATATTTATGAAAAATCAAATAATATTTCCCAGAAAATTCATAGGTCTTCTAACACTTTAACAAGATGTAGCAAGTTTTTGGCATGTATTCATGTTCTATCAGGAATATGATTTATTTCATTTTAAAATTCACAATATATTGTTATGTTTATAGTCATCATTCATTTATATTTATTCATAGTATCTTACTTTGATTTTACCCTTTAGAACATTGCTGTATTGTCATCTGTGATAATTTATCCTACATGTAATATCTCTCCATTCTTTTGCTACTAATTTTCTAGGAGAATGTATCTTAATTCATTTAGAGTATGTGTTTTTATGAAGCTAATACTGTGGTATAATTAATAAAGATATAATTTTACATGTTAAATAATTAGATAAAATTTGTACCTGCAAAATTAGAATACAAAACATATGTATTATTTCACCAACAT
The DNA here is from genome assembly GCF_949786415.1 of Peromyscus eremicus. Lineage (NCBI taxonomy): Eukaryota > Metazoa > Chordata > Mammalia > Rodentia > Cricetidae > Peromyscus > Peromyscus eremicus. Next base: position 74,436,933 of record NC_081426.1, read on the forward strand.
ATTTCATCCAATCCAATCCTCAACCCTATTCAGATTTAGTTGATTAATGATAACAGAATAGTTCCTTTCATAGACTTTCAGCGGAATGACATCAGTGAGTATGCATTTACCTATCTACAATTTTCTTTATGCAACAGTCAAGATTTTTCCATATTGTGTCAATGATCTTTTATATTTTAAAACTGAGTAAAATATGACATATAAGTAAAACTATTTTTTAATCTACACATTCGTTAGTGAATTTTTGTATTTATTGTATTCATATTTTATGAATACCAGTAAAATATTTTTGTTCATGAGCATCTCTTCTATACATACATTCCAGATGTGCATTTTCTCCATCTTTCACTTTCATCAATCCTCCGTTTAGCCACTCTTAATATTTATGCTTTTTAATATCTCACCATATTTTTTTTCATTTTTTCGAGACAGGGTTTCTCTGTGTAATTTTGGTACTTGTCCTTGATCTTGCTCTATAAACCAGGCTGGCCTGGAACTCACAGAGATCCGCCTGGCTCTGCCTCCTGAGTGCTGGGATTAAAGGTGTGCGCCACCACCACCCGACTTGATATCTCACCATATTTTTAAGTTATAGTTCCCTGTTTATTAATAAGAGTATACTTCTTTTCTTTCATATTAATTTTCCTTCGTACACTTACTTTGAATTCAGAATGCATTATAATTATTTGTCCATTCACCATTTATTTTTACTTCTTGCAGTGCTGTAAGATACCTGGTATATGCTACAGATAATTTTTTATGAATTTTGTGAATATTTTCTCAAATTACTTTCTTAGTTTGGTAATTGTCTTCATTTACTTCTGCTGTTTGTGACAAACCCCATGACCAAAACAACATGGAAAGGAAAGAGTTGAGTTCAGCTTACATTTCCAGGAAACGATCATCATTGAGGGAACTGGAAGAAAGAGCTGAAGACAGGAACATTGGAGCAGAAACCAAACAGGAGATCATGAAGACACAATACTGACTGTATGATTCCCCTTGGCTTGTCCAGTCTGCTTTGCTATGAAAACCAGGCCCATCTGTCTAGGGGTGCCATCATTAATAGTGTCCTGAGAACTCCTATGTCAATCAGGAATCAAAAAGATATCTCCCACACTTGCCCACATGATAATCAGATGGGAACAATTGTAGCTCCCTTTCTTAAGTCAAATTGAAAATCTAATCTTTCAGCATAGTAATACATAAAATAGAAAAAAAACTATTAATATTGAGATAATATCTAAACTATAAATGATTGACTTTATTCTTATTCTTATAACTACTTTATTTTTTCTTTATTCTTAGAGTCATTAGTTTTTGTTTCTCCTTTAAATTTGTTTCTTTTTATAACAGCTTCAGAGCCTGAACATAATATTCTTTGTGGGTTTGGAAAAATAACCAGACAATTTTCTTTATATATAGTCTCTTTATGTGTTTTTATCTCGCTAAAATATGGATATCTCCAGTGATATGTACAATAGATTTTAAAAATTTAGCATGGATTGCATATTCTTAGTTGACAACTGAATTATGTTGTCCTTTTCACAAAAGTGAAATACTTTGGAAAGAGACCTGTGGAAGATAATCATGGCTAAAATAGATCATGAGGGTGCAGGTGTTATATTAAATACAGAACTAATTATGGTGATATTTTATTTGTATTAAAATGTTATTTGTATGTTAATAAATAAAGTTGCCCAGGGGGTCAGAGCTATTAGCAAGCCATAAGAAAGCAGGGCAGTGGTGGCGTACACTTGTAATCCCAGCACTTGGTAGGCAGAGCTAGGTAAGTCTCTGTGTGTTCAGGGATGCAGCTAGTATTGAACACACATGCCTTTAATCTCAATACCAATCATAGAAAACCTGGAGGTCTATACAGACAGGCTGTGACGAGGCGGTCATGTGGTTGGGTTTACACCCATTGAGAAGGCAGAACCAAAAGTCTATATAAAAACTCTAACACAGGAAGTAGCACTGGTTCGGAGAGGTAAGACCACCGCAGGAGGAAGGGTAAGGTTTTAGCTCTTAGCTCTGACCTCTTGGCTTTCTTCTTTGCATTTGTTCTGTGTTTCTTATTTAATAAGACGGTTGGTTACATCTACAACTAATGCTGGAATAGACATCATGGAGCTTGGTTTCCCTGTAAGAGAAAGGGTAAGAACACAAGCAAGAGAATTGTTTCTAAGTCAGAATGAGAGTTCTTTCCAGAGAACACAGATGGCTGATGCTTTCCTTTGTACATCTTACCTTCCAGTACCTCGAGAAATGTTTATTCTTTAAGCTACTTAGTCTTTGATATTATACCATGGCAACCTAAGGTGATCAGGATACTTCCTTTAGTCTCTTTTTAATGTTTTTTTTTCTATACAGTGTTTTTGCTTTTATAGAGATACATTGTTTAATGACTATTTCTTCTATTTTCAGTGTGTACATATTTAGCATCCATGGTATAATGATCCTTTTTAAAAAATGTTAATTTTTTCTATAATATTTTAATTTTATTCACTAATATTCCATTAGGCAGCATAATTTGATTTATATTTGGTACTTTCTAGTGCAATTCTGATCATGTTTGTACTTAAAGCATATATTTACTCATCAAACTCTTCAGTGTCTCATTCTACTTTTATTTTCTTATGTAATTAATTATAACTTGCTGTTCTTAAGGACTTGTTTGGTTTTGATGTATGCTTACTACTAATATTTAGGCTTTAGAAGATGAATAGAAGAAAAGGCTATGAGGCTATGGTACTTACCAGGAATCTTATGAATCCTCTAGACTAGAAATTTTGCAACCATCCCATGGAATTCAGAAAAGCTCACATTAACTCACATTCAGGGCTTCACCTAAGAAGTGTTTCAGCCAGTGTTTCAGTAACTAGAAAGAATTTTTTGCTCCATGAATTCTAGAAAATCGTACCTGGAAAAGGAATTGCTTGGGACAACAAATACTTTTTCTAATTTACCTTAATGTGATAGAGATCAATATTTAAGTAAATGCATGAAATAATAAGTACCACATTTTTCCCACAAAACTTGATTAAAATTGCCAAATTATCTATTGAGAGATTCATATCTATGTGATTCAAGAACAAATACAACACAGGAGAAATAATGGAATTCATGTCATTATTCCTGTGGGTCTTTAGTCTTTTTTACTGCCTGGAATATGTAATCTTTCAGTCTTTTTTTCTGTGGGTTCCTACACAGTTCTGAGATGACTACAAAGGTCACAACACTTTGTGTTTTCTCCAATATCCCCTTTGGGAGAATTATCACATGTGCAAGACAACTTAGCTCATATCTCTACTAAATACATTACTATACTGACTCACTCACAGTTATCTCTTTGTGGTCCAAGTTATTTTTCCAGACTCATAGTTTGACTAGCCAAGGTACTGTACTTCATTCATCATGATAACACAGACATCTATAATACTGAAGCATGAGGATGATCTTGTGGAAATCTTGAGGAACAATTTAAATTCCTTCCTTGCATGTTCATGATGATATTGACCTATTAAGTCATTAAATAGTTTTTACTTATTTTGATGATATAAGTTTCTGGGACCATTCTGAAAGAGGAAGCAGGAAGAATGTAAGAGACAGGAAACAGAGGAGATAATGTTTTCTTCTGTACATGACATGACTACTGACACCATAAACTCATGCCTGCTCTTCTTACTTAGACAAGACCAGCTATATAAAGCCAGCCAAAGTTATAGCATAAAAAGGGAAGGAGTTCCATAGACTCCCACCTTTCTGTGGCAGAAGAGAAACAGCTAGGGAATGGAGAATAACTTTTTGAGAGTGTGAGAGTTTGTAGGTTTCTCATGCTCTAGTGGATGACCCCATTGCTATGTATATATGGGCAGCATTAATTGGATTTGGTGAGTCTTCATCACCATCAACATTATCATAATCATCATCATCATAAATGATACTGTAGAGATATTAGAGCACTGAATTGTAAGGTGGGTATGATCATATTTCATTTTATGTATTTATGAATACATAATTACTTATTCTTAAGCACAAGTAAAAAGTATTAATGAAAATGAGAAAGCACATATGTGTAGATGCCTTTTAAGTTGTAATTTTATAGTTTCAACTAATTCATATTATAAATATAATAATACCTCTCAGGGAATGATTCATAAAATTCACAAAAACAATAAGAGACTCCATAGGAGAAGTTTTCCTAGAAATATTTTTTAAGAGAACATCTCACAAATACTTTATTGGTGTTAAAAATAATTTCCTTTTCTTCTACTTAAAATTTCTAATTGGATTTTAGTTTTATACTTATTAACTTTAAGAGTAGAGATTGATTTTAACAACAGTTTAATACTTTAAAAAATTTAAAAACTAGAACATTTGTACTAAGCTGTTATATGACTCTAAATTCAAAATAACAATTTAACTTTTATTTTATTGTTTACTAAAATTGCTTTGTACAATATGTCTTTATCTTTTCCCGCATATCCTTCCCATATCCCTATCCAACCAACTTTATATTTTTTCTCTCCCTCTTCTTTTTGTTTTTTGTTAGTTTTTATTAAAGAAAATAGAGTCTTCTGTCATCCAATACATCCTTACCACAGTTTCCCCTCCATCCACTTCTCTCAGTGAGCCCTTAGCTCTCCTCTGCCCCAGATACAATTCCTCTCCAGTTTCTCATTAGAAAAGAGCAGGCCTTCAAGAGACTACAGCCAAGAGGACAAAAACAAGAAACAATAAAACAAGGCAAATGTCCTCCTATTGAGGCTGAACAAGGCAAACCAACAGGAGGAAAAGAGTCCTAATAGCAGGCAAAAGAATCAGAGACACACCCACTCATGATCTTAGGCGTCCCTCAAAAACACAAGCTAACAGCCATAACATATACACAGAGGTCCTGGTGAGACCCATGCAGGTCAAGAGCTTGCCACTCAGTCTCTGTGAGCCCATATGAGCTCTGTTTATTTGATTCAATGGGCCATGTTTTCCTACTGTCCTCCATCCCCTCTGACTCCGACCTTTTCTCCAATCTTTTCCATGGAGTTTCTGGAGCTCCAGGAAGAGAGATCTGATACAGATGTCTAATTTAGATTCTCTCTCTACATGAAGTCTGGCTGGAGGTCTCTGCACCTGCTCCCATTGGAGGCAGGAGGAAGCCTCTCTGCTGACGACTAGACAAGGCACTAGTCTATGAATATAGCAGAATATCATTAGAAACACTTCATTAAATTATTTTTCCAGTCATGTATTGTTCAGCCCTAGGTGTTTGGGCTTTACAGTCTCTAGTTTCTGGCCATCCAGGTAGTGTAGGACATGGCTCCTTTTATTTTCTTAACTTTGCAGAAAGACTGACATAAAAATTAACTCCTTTCTATTTTAAATAGTGTTAGTCTCTGAAATAGAAAAGGGTAACAACATACCAACTACTCTTTTTCTCTCTCTCAGAGTTTATTTGCTGTTTCCAGACCTTGAAAACCAATGAACGAAAACATTTATCTACATTAACAATTAAACTGTGAACTACAAAATTTAATTTGATTTAATATTAACACCAATTACATTTAATTTTATAATAACATCACAAATATTCAACTAATAAGTATTACACACATATTTACATTTCATCTTTTCTATTTCCTTATTTTTGATAAGTGTAAATTTATTTGAAATTCAATCATAATACATATAGAAATTTCAAAATATTTATGGAAAAACGAATTAAACTGATAGAGCCGGGCAGAGAGAGGAAGTGATGTAGCTGGACCGAGAAAGGAAGAGGGCAGAGCACAGAAGGCATATAGGTGTGAGTATACAGGAAGTAGCTCTCTCTTTGAGGAGTTCTTAGTGATAAGAACGTGGCTGGCTTCTTTCTGCTTCTCTGGTCTCTCAGTTTGCACCCCAATATCTGGCTCTGGGTTTTTTATTAGTAACACTATTTAGCAATTCATCTTCTATCTGGTGCCCAACATGGGGCACAGATTCACAAATAAAGCCACTTGCCTGTGGCCTTACACGCCCCGGCTCCTACGGTCTCTTAATTTTCACCCAAATATCCGACTCCAGGATTTTTATTAATAAGGCTGTTTAGCGATTTGTCTTACATTAAACTGTGTTTTAAAAACAGCACATTGAATCACATATATTTTAATCCGAACAAAGAGTATGTTCAAGTATTACACAGAAAGTCTAAACAATAACAAGGAAAAATCTCACTATAAGAGCAATTTTATTTACCATTAATATCCAACAATGCAACAAAGTAAAGCCAGGCCAGGAAGACAGAGTGAGAAAACAGGTAGAGAAAAAGAGGGAAATGAGGGCGTGATGGAGGGACAGAGCCACAGACAGGATGGAGGGAGGAAGAGAGGGCTGAAGGAAGGGCAAGCAAGTGCCAAGGTCAAGAGAATGATGAGTAGAATGAACAAAGTAAGTGTTTGCCTACTTGTGTGCAGTATTTGGTATTTGGAAACTCTGAAATCCACTCTGCAAAAGCTCAAACCTGTTGAAGGTCTGTACTATAAGACATGTTTATTCATATTGCTGAGCTCATTTCCAGAATTGATTATCATATATTACTATTTTAATACAGATTTTATAATCATTTTCTGATCCTTGGAGGCATTCTTAAAGACTTAGACATAATAATGTTGACACATACTCTCTGATGATGATGGAAAACTTTACCAAGTCAATGACAGACTAAGAAAAAATTCATATGTAGCAAATCTGGCCTAAAGTATTAGGATGACAATGAATACAATGAATACAGATCAAGCCAAAAGCTGATTTCTCTTTTCTTATGAAGAGCCTTTTTCTATTATCATATATTATCTACAAATTAGATATGGTCATGTGTCACATAAATTTGAAATAAGAAGCCCAATGTCTATTTTATCAAAATTCCATCTGATTATAATGCAGAACAGCCTTAAGCACAGGCCTTCAAGGGCCCCGCTTCAACTAATAGAGATGCAGATAAATTATAAGCTTTATTGCTGTAGTGCCTATAAGTTATACTGCCGTCAATTCTATAATAGAAGCAATGGAATCGAAATGACTTCCCACCTTAACCATTATTTTAATACCAAGGTTGTTTTATTGTGCTAGGAAACACATCAAATTTTAATGACATCAGTTTCATGTAATCAATTCATTTGTCTAATTTAACTTTGACCAAATTTGTGAAATTGTTAAGGTAAATGTAATGGGTACATATAAAATTTTAAAAGTCATAATACTGAAATACTATAGGCTCTGAATTTGTAACTATATGAGCTGAGGTCCCATCTACAAGACTTTGAGGACAGATCTTGGGTTGCTAGTTATCTAAGTTTTCTGCAAAGTGGCTTTCTTATAGGAAAATGATGGTGCATGATAACATACAAATTAATTATCTAGCTATATGCATCTGCCAGGTTTTAAGAGTTTTTTAATTCGTGACTGAATAGTTATAATAGCAATAGAATACATAATGATTTATACAGTCAATATTTTGATGTCAAATGAATTTGAAAAAAAGGTTAAATATGTCATGTTGTTAAAGATATGGTGATTGTCATTTGAAGTAGATTGTTAAATGAATTAACTCATCAACTCATAAGGTAAATCTATTAGGTCAACTAAGGGTTATAGATCAACATCATTAGACATGTTAACATGGATGGAGAAAAGCCCCTGAGTCATTAACCGTACAGAATTATATAGGCAACTACAGAATTCTGAGAGTTGGAAAAATAGTCATCTCAGGGAAGAGCACATTAATTGGTTAATCAATATTAAATAGTCACCACAAATGTTCAGTCCTGAAAACACATACAAACACATTACATTTTACAGACTAAGCAGGGAGTGAGCAAGTATGTGCTCACACACACACACACACACCCACACACACACCCACACCCACACACACACACACACACTGTCATTTCAACTGAAGTTGAAAAATAGCAAGGGGAGCAAGTACATGGGAGAATTTGGAGGGAGAAAAAGAAAGAGCAGAATGATGTAATTACTACATCAAAAATTTATATGTAATAAGCAGAGCAAAAGAGCTGATAAAATACTTTCTAATTGTAGTTAAATTTGAACAGAGATTGAACATAAGAAACAATCGCCGGGCGGTGGTGGCGCACGCCTTTAATCCCAGCACTCGGGAGGCAGAGCCAGGCGGATCTCTGTGAGTTCGAGGCCAGCCTGGGCTACCAAGTAAGTCCCAGGAAAGGCGCAAAGCTACACAAAGAAACCCTGTCTCGAAAAACCAAAAAAAAAAAAAAAAAAGAAACAATCTATTCTTTGTCCCGTGGTTTTTGAAGTAGCTCACAAATTACACACAGCTCACAGTTTCAGGTTGAGGTCAGTGAAACAAAAGCATCAGTAAAGAAATGGAGAAGACTGACATTTCTCCTGAGTAAATGACATGCCTTCCTCACTGAACTTCAATGTAACTTTATCTAATTTGTCTTTTTTTTTTTAATATAGCAGTCTCACTTTTCCCACTGGAATTCTTTCCCCAGAAGACGGTAGTGTTTCAATATTCTTCTTTGTCTAAGGATCATCTTTATCATGGAGCTTGGTCAAATTACCAACTGGAGTTTGTCTCCTTTCAGTTTACCTATTATATTATTTAAAATCTTTCATTAATAGAATATGTCATACTTAAAAGAGGCACAGCTAAGTGAAGACTATTCCAACCACCTGGCAACATTTTCTGTGGTCAGATCATCCCCTTATGCAGCTCTGCTGTGTCAGGCAAACTCAGATCTCACAAATAAATAATGAAATAAATGCCTGTGGGCTCCCGTAATATTATACATATTAATTATAAATATCAAAACAAAACATAAATTTTCCATATATATGGAGGTATATTTCACATTTTCAAAATCAGAAACATACAATTCAGTGCACTGTATTTGATGAAATTTGCAGTTAATTTAAAAATTGACCAGTAGTTACAGATGAATACTCTTCTTCATTTTGCTCCTAGACACTTTAATCAAGCCACTGGCATGTTGGGATCAATCAATTGCAGCGTTTGTGCTCATTCATCTTTGTCCTGCCTTTCATTTCATGCCAGCAAAGAGCATGCTGTGTAATTGAATTTGGTTGAAATGTAATATAACAGCACACTGTGACACAGTATCTATAATCAGTTTGATTTTAAAATGTGTGCACATGTTTTTGTTAAGGGCTGCTCGGGAAAGGAGTTGGATCCTCTGTTCTAGGATAGTGTTATAATTGAGAATTCCTGGGAAAATATGAGACCTGCTTTAGAAGACGTTCTATAAATTCTTATTTGATAATGTGAGAAAAGAAGACATGACCAAAATAATTTGACACAGTTTAAAAACTGTCTATGGATCCTTTTCTCTGTATCTTACATATGCTCACAGACACATATTCACAATTCCTCTCATAAGACTAATCTATTAGGCATATATACATATATATGGAAAGTGGTATGGAATGTCTTTCTGTACACTGTGAATTGTGGTGATATTGTGTCCCCCAATATATTGTGCACCCTAAAAAACTTATCTGGGGTCAGAAGACAGAACAGCCACTAGACAGACATGGAGGCCAGAAAATGGTGGCACTCACTCCTTTAATCCTATCACTTAGGAGGCAGAGATCCATCTGGACCTCTGTGAGTTCAAGGCCACATTGGAAACTGCCAGGCATGATGACATCACCTTTAATCCCAGAAAGTGATTAGCTTTTAGCAGCAGTTCAGCTGAGATCAATTCAAGTGAGGACTCAGAACCTTTCAGTCTGAAGATTCATGAAAACAGGATCAGCTGAGAAATTGGCAGAGGTGAGGTAAGCTGTGGCTTGTTCTGTTTCTCTGATCTTTCAGCATTCACTCCAATACCTGGCTCCAGGTTTGTTTTTATTAATAAGACCTTTTGAGATTCGTGCTACAGTGAATATGTGTTGCTCTGATTGATTGATAAATAAAGCTGCATTGGCCTATGGCAGGGCAGGATAAGGTTAGGTTTTACATTCAAACTGAAGATGAGAAGAAGAAGGGTGGAGTTGGGGAGACACTAGCCCAAGGAGCAACAAGATGCCAACAGACCAGCAATGTCATAACCACATGACAGTATATAGATTAAGAGAAATGGGTTGAGTTAAGTTATAAGAGCTAGCCAGCAAGAAGTCTGACACATAGCCCATAGAGTTTGTAAAGAATATGTTTCTGTGTGTTTACTTGGGACCAAGAGGATGGAGGATGTGGGTGGGAGAGTTTCATCCCAACAGTGGGGCAGGGCAGGACTGGAAAAACCTATGTCTTACAGGCTAAGACATTTCTCAGTGAAATACATTCACTGAATCCATTATAGACTTGTCTGAGTATAGGGAGACAGTACACAGTCAAATGAAGCAAGTGACATGAAGCAGACTTACTCTACAGATGGGTAATAAGGGAGAAAGCAGCCAGAGTGAGTGTAAAATCAACTAGCACATTATAGTAGTAAAAAAGTTCAGAAATCAGAAAGGCAGCACATCATTTCAAAGGCATTTAACTTACTAGAAAAACCTCTGGAGGAATTCCGCCTGCAGGAGACAGAACTACGCAGTTTTCAGCATCTAGGGATGCTGCTTTTTTCTAGTATATTCTGCAATTGTGTTTGAGAATGGCAAGCAAATAAAGGAGTTCCAGGCTAACAGAACTGTCATTCAGCCCACATCGGTATCCGTTAGTAAACATCAAACAATTAAGGTGTTGATGCCAAAAGTATATTAGGAGGTGTTGACAAACACATATTCTCCCAACTGCTTGTCTTGTTTCAAACAACTTTCACAGGTGATTTGAGAAGTGTGTTCTGAACTACCAAAGCATGGACTCTTAAGTTTTAACAATATCTTCCATGGAAAATGACAAATCTCTGCTTATGTTATTCTTGAAAATTTATACTTATGTATGTAACTAAAAATATACATGTAGGGTCACTCATACCTCCAGGCATATTTGTATGCAGCATTATGTTGCTGGCACCTTCTTATTTCATTTCTAGATATGATATCCTAGGAGCCTGTAAAGCAAGTTTAACATACAAGATCCTGCCATGTGCCAGTTTGTTGGCTTGACATTGCTATTCACCCACTTAGTCATCTCTTACATTATACCCAGAAAGATGTATCCCTCAGGCAAATGCAACATGCCTCCCTCTTCTTTATGGTTCAATAACTTGCTCATGAGTATGGAAGTTTTGTATTTCTCCAGCCAACTACAATAACATGTAGTTGCATGAATTCTCTTTGCATCATATAATGTTGTTCATGTATCTGTGCCCAGCATCTAAGAAGCACTCCAGATCTTGGCTTCCTTAGCACTTTTCACATAGTTCTTCATGTAATCAAAGAGTTTGGTCACCAAAGTGCTCACCAAGGAGCATTTTATTCATGCTCCTCAGGGCATATTGCCACCGTCAGTTAAAATAGATTTCCCTCCCATGCATATTATACTGGAATCTCAGAGAGAAACTTCTAAAGAAACTTCTAAACTTAAACTTCTGAAAGTTGAAGTATTTTACAAAATAAGACAAAAAAGATGACTCTGCTAGGTGACCAAAACATATGGTTTGGAGTCACAGATCCAACATTTTGTCAGTTCCTCATGGTGGCTACAGCTTAGGAAAGCCTAATGAAATCATACTACTAGTGTTGTACCCAAAGTCCCCCAAAGACCATCAAGAGACCAAATCCAATGCAAAAGCAAAGAGTCTTTTTATTGCAAGGTAACTTGGGCCTCTACATTCATCGGATGTAGCAGCAGAGCAGGAGAGACCCCAAATAGCAATGGGGCAGAGTTTTTATAGGAGGTAACACAAAGGGGAGTCTTGGCGTCTACAGACTACACAGAAACAGAGTCAGGATTGGTTTATGAGAGTGGCAATCATGTTAGTAACTTTTAATTTGCTAGGGTTAGTTGGGGGTTACAGTTATCCATTTTTAGCCAGGCCTAGACAAGTCCCAGGCTTTGTCCTGGAGCTGCTGTGGAGGCTGGCTGGCCTAGCATGTACTGATTGTGAGGGCTGGCTCAGTGGCCCAGGCTTGGTGCATCCTATCTCCCTATCTCTGCTGACAGGGGCATCAGTGATCAATTGTCTTTTATTCATGGCCCTCACATAAACTGCTTTCTCAGTCTCAGGAAACTGAAAATGATGCCTGATCTCTGAGAGAAGACTGAGCAGCCTGTTATAGAGTCTGTATGGTCCTCTCAACTAGGTCCTGCTGGCATGTCCTGTAGAAAAGGTAGATCATAAGTACTTCACCTGGATCTCACTTTAAGGAAACTTTTCTAAAAGAATAGACTCAAAGATTCTCTATTAATCATTTGTTCCTTAATAAGTTATGACAAAGTTTTTTCTCTATGAAATTAAAATAATTTATGTTAATCAGCAACTTTTATTAGTAATAGCATGAGTGTAACTCCTTATAAGGTATGTGGTAGGTTGTAGTATTAACTGTAAGACTTCTGTGTACTCTAAATCATTGAGGTATCTCTCCCCACCTGATGGTGATTCCTTATTTAAAATAAAACCTACTTAAATTCACAAGTGAAGAGAACTGAATACAAAGTGCCTTTCTACAAGTCAGACTAATGTCATAAATAATAATTAATAATGGAATGTTTAGCCCTTAAAATCAATAGCATGTGAGGAAATTAGACATTATGGCACATGTTTTTTATCCAGCATTTGGACAATTGAAACAGAAAGATTGCAAATTTGATGTCAGTTTGGCCTACATAGTTAGAATGTGTTGAAAAAAAATACTTAAGTATTAATCTTATGCTTCTATTTTACACTATCCTTCATTTAGTATTAGAATATATAGTAAAGATAAAGATAAATTGAATGACAATTTCAACTAAGAAAGTAATGTAATTTTATTTGAAAGCAATTTTATTTAAAGGAGCAATAGAAAAATTTCCAAGATCCTTTAAAACCATCATTAAAACTCACAAGTGAGTTTTACAAAATCACAAGATACAGGTTAGATCTAAAAGTAAATGTTTTCCTACTGCATTGAATATATAGAATGTAAAGAGAACATAGTATTATAAAAATTAAATTTAGGGAACTGGGTGTGGTAATACATCCTTATATCCCAGGACTTGGTAGGAATTATCAGGAAGCTCAAGGCCAGCCTGGCTTACATAAACAACAAGCCTGTCACAAACAACAAGAATAACAAAAAATTAAACAGTTTATCAAAATGTAAATATTATATGTATGTACCAGTCTGTAAAATAAAATATTAGAAGTAAATGTACCAAAAAAATTAAAGAAATAAGTAAATTTACTGAGGACTCAATATTATTATGAGAATTTGTTTTTTACATAAGATTCAGAATATATTAATATTCTAATATATTTATGTACTCTTCATCAAGTGCCTTAGATTAGTTAAATCATTACAGATCAATGTCAAAACCCTAGAGGACTCTACTTTGTGGACATAAAAGACACATAAAATCATTGTCACCATGTCTGTGCTTCTGGTTGAAAAAGAAACCAGTTAAGTAGAATAAAGAACTCTAAAACACCTACAGAAATACTGTGCACTGATTTTCAGGTGAACATGAAACAGATAAATATAACTATCTCTGTCTCTCACTTTGTACAAAAACAAACAAAAAAACCCCATCAATTTAAAATGATTGAAAGACATTAATGTAAGATATGTAACTTGGCATCTACTGAAGGGACAGTAAAACACTTCAAAGTTCAGACATAGGGAAGAAGTTTTGAAAATGCCATTTAGTAGTATATGAACATTTCTCAAGGTTGGAAAATAAGATTATATGATTAATAGCTTGAAGAGACTGCCTGACAAATGGGGAAAAGAAATTGCCAACTATACACTGAATTAGATATTAATATCTGTAATAGGTATATTTTGTAAAAATAAATATCAAAGAAAATAAAAATCAAACCATCAAAATATGTTAATGAAATCAACTACTAAAGGGCAATAAATGTTTATACATGTTCAACATTCTTTTTTTTTTTTTTTTTTTTTTGGTTTTTTGAGACAGTTTCTCTGTGTAGCTTTGCGCCTTTCCTGGATCTCGCTCTGTAGACCAGGCTGGCCTCGAACTCACAAAGATCCGCCTGGCTCTGCCTCCCAAGTGCTGGGATTAAAGGCGTGCGCCACCACCGCCTGGCTCAACATTCTTAGTTATGGGGAAATGCAAGTTTTAAATGCATTTAAATTTTACCTCACCAGAATGGCTATCATAAAGAATACAAACAAAGACAAATGGTTATGAAAAGTCCCCTTCTGACCCAGAACTGCCTATTTTCTCATACTCCTGGTCACACAACCACAATGTCTTGAGTAATCCCTCAAACTAATAAACTAGACTTTGGGGTTGAGATCTCTTTTTGTTTCCTTTTTAAAGTTCCCTCTGTGAACTCAAATTCTTATAGTGATCAATAATAAAATTTTTATCTAGAGATTATTACTCCAGGTTACATAATATTATGATTTATTTTGATTGATACAAATTAGCTTTTCATCATAATAAACCACTCATTTTAATTGTTTATTAATCTTAATATTTCCACTTATACACGTTAATTTGTTGCCCATGTTATAAAACAGTAGTAGTCTATGAAATATGACAGATTTTTTTAATAATGAATAAATTACTCAAATATTTTCAAAGGTAGTTAGATACATGAATTTTTCTAAAAATCATACAATATTGACTAGATTCCCAGTGTTTGCAGCAAAATAGAATATATTAATTCGAGATAGTATTCACTGGAGTAATAAAACTCTTTGATTATATATACTCAATAATTTATGAATTGATAAATTTGTAAATAATCTTTAGCTAACCTAATAGTCTATTGATAGAGCTCTGATCAAATTCTATACCTGAAATATATGTAAGCTTCTACTGAAAAACAACTTAAATAACTCATTCTGATCAAATGGAGAAGTTATTTCCTTATTTGACATAAAACTTACCATTTATTTTTTTAATTTTTTACACTTCATTCTAATTTATATTCAAGATTTCTTTTTTATTCTCTTTGCCTAATCTATTAATAAGGAGTTAAAATTAAAATAATTTATAATCTTACCATTACCTTTAAGAGGACAACTACTATATTGTTGATGTATATATTTATTATTTATATAAATAAATGTGTTCATATATACATGTATTAACTATATATATTTCAAGCATCATGGGTTCATTTCTCTAGTTTTAATATTACATTGATTTAAGTATGTACCCATTATTTTGATCTTTGTGTCTAGTGAACAAGAGACTAAATTCAGAAATTTAATTAAATTTACAATTTTTAGGTGCCTGCCTTTCTTGATTGACAGATTATTAAATCTAAGAGAAGATTCTAGACCCATTTTAGAAAAGATTGACTTGTTACCATTTCACTTTCATTCAATTCTATTTACAACTACACTAACCAATTTACAATTAAGATATTTAAAATAGTTCTGATAAAAATAGAATATTATTTTTTATACTTACTTGATAAATTTTATCAATAAAATCATATACACATCTTGCAAAAATTAAAGTTAGAAAGTGCTTTTAACACTTTTGAGTTTATGTTATGGTCCACTTTTAGTAACGGATTTTGTACTTATGATTGAAGTTGTAGTGGGTTGAATCTTCTTTGGATATATCTTTATTACATGAAAATTATTGAACTAGTGGATTGAGTTTAACCCCAGAAAAAAAATAAGTACACTGTAGAACCAACCTATATATTCTTATGTACAGAATATACAATAGAAGATTTGAACACATGGATTGAATGAAAGATCTCAACATGATCCCATCCTGGATAATAAGAAATTAGTGTCACAAAGCTGTAGAATCAGGAATGTCTGTAAACTCACGGGGGTAGCAGAGGCAAAGAAGTGAGTAGGAGGGTGATGGTGAGAGCCGTAGTGTGATAGCTAATCTTGTCAAACAGCTTAACTACCCTGTGAAAAAGAAACCTCACTTGATAAGTTACATCCATCAGACAATCCTGTGGGCATGTCTGTGGGATATTTGCTTGATGGCCAATCAGTTTAGAAGGGCTGAGACTACTGTGGGTAGAATATTTCTAGGTAGATAGGTCCAGGGCGAAATGAAACAGGTAGGTGAGACCGCCAGAGGAAGCAAGCTGTACTTCAATTCCTGCCTTTAAGTTCTTGTTGTAGCTTCTCTGAATGCTGACTATGTAATCTGTAATAAACAAAGACTGAAATCGCTAACAGAAAGTGGTATCTAGCTATGATAAACAAGGCTGTGTTGAGGTGCGGTTTTTTTGTTGTTGTTTTGCTTTGTTTTGTTGTTGTTTTTGTTTTCACTTGTTTTGCTTTTGAAGGCCAGGGATGTAGAAACATTGTCACTTTTTGCTAGAAGTGCTCAGAGCTGAATGAGCTGTTATGGAAACTTCAAAGAAATGCTGATATCAGTGCAGGTGGTGGAGTCTGGCTTGTGTAATCTCAGTTTGAGAATCCCTCCATCCTTCCACGGCTTTCAGGAGAATTGTACTGTATGTTTGAATGAATCTGTGGAAGTGATACCTTTGTTTTATGGATACAAAGCATGCTGGCAAGCAATCAGCTGTGATTAATAAGTATATCTGCAGGGTCAGCACACAGGTAACTGATCCAAAGGTGCTGAGGCTGCATGTCCAACTGGAGGCTGGCATGTGTAAGAGTCTCCCTTATAGTAATGGTTTTGAAGGATGAATAATAAGGTGATATGGCAACTGCAGTGTAAGACAAATCTTAAAGGTCTTATTAATAAAAAACCCAGAGCAAGATATTGGAGTGAAAACTGAGAGATCAGAGGAATAGGACAATCGACAGACAACCAACCTTACCAACCCCTCAGCCTGCAGAGAGAGAGCTATTTCCTCTATACTCACAACTATATACCTTTCTGTCCCTGCCCTCACTTCCTCTCTCTGCCCAACTACTCATTTTCCTCTTTCCACCCAGCTCCGTCACTTATCCTGTCTGTCACTTACTCTGCCCATATCCTGTCTGTCTCTACAGACCTTCAGGCCTCTGTGGTTAACTAGCGGTGGGAATTAAAGGTATGTGCCACCACTCCTTGCTCTGTTCCTAGTGCGGCCATGGACTCACGGAGATCCAGATGAATCTCTGCTTCCTAAATGTTAGGATTAAGGGCATGTGCTACCACTGCCTGACCTCTATGTTTAATATAGTGGCTGGCTTTTTCTTCTGATCCTCAGATAAAGGTTTATTGGGGTGCACAAATAAAATATCACCACACTGAAAGTTGTCACTATGAAAGGATAGAAATGCTATTATTAAAGTAACAGTATTCATTGCAATGGAGACCACACTATATCAGAGATCTTGGAGCAATGGATGACCGCAAAGAAAAGGGAAGTTGTAATGAAGCCATTGTGCACTACCAGACATACTGTGTGTATTATGAATAGTAGAGCCAGAGAAGTACAACTGCCCAAGCTCTTTAGAACCAAGAAAAGCAGTAGTGAATTTAAGACGTTGTACATGAATCTCTCACACTGATGGAACTTGGTTTTGCTTTGATATTATGGTAACTGTACACTGATTCTTCCCTTTTGGAATAATAATGTAATTTGGCTTAATATTATAAGAGACCACAGGTAAATCTTTGAATATGTTTAAAAGAAACATTAGATTTTAAAGTGTTGAAACTTTTAAACATTGTGAACCTTTTCAAATTGTATATGTTTTATATTATAGAGTGATATTAATATGATACCTTGGGTATAAGAAAAAGTGATGGTTTAACAGTTATATATTTGAGTGTCAAGTTGACAAGAGTTGAATGGCTAATCTTTGTTGTCAACTTGATACACCTGGGAAGAGATATCCACAAATAAGTAATTATTTCCATCAGATTTGTCAGTAGACATGATGTCTGTGGGGCATTTTCTTCAGTGCTAATAGATATAAGAAGGCTAAACCCACTGTTGGTAGTACAACCCTAGGCATATGAGTCTCAGATGTATTAAGAAGCTACCTGGGTTAGCCAATGAATATAAGCCTATAAATGGTATTTTACTGTGGTGTCTCTTTCAGTTCCTGCTTTCAGTTTCCTACCTTGAATTCCTGACTTGGCTTCCATGAATGATGGACTGTAACCTGCATCACAAATAAACACTGTGATCCCCAAGTCTTTTTAACTTATTCTGTTTATCCCAACAAGAGAAAGCAAACTAAGACAAGGAGTGTCAAGACCTTGAAATCAAACATCTAGTCCTCAGAACTGTGAATACATATCTGTTATTTTATGTTATCTTAATGTCCTATCACCCCTAAGAAATTAAAGCAGATCCTAGACCACAACTATGAAGCAAACATAAATCCTACATTTAATTTCACTAGAGTACCTTCTATACATTTAAAGAAAGCTGAACTTCTTAGATTATGCATTCTTATTTTATCAATAAACTAATTATACTTATATTGTACTTGGAAAATAATGAATGTATGCATTTTCTCTGTTGCCTTGGTGATCATGTGTGTGTGTGTGTGTGTGTGTGTGTGTCTGTGTCTGTGTCTGTGTGTGTGTGTCTGTGTCTGTGTCTGTGTCTGTGTGTCTGTGCCTGTGTCTGTGTTTCTATGTGTGCTACCAAATTTAGGAATGAAGTTTATACCCTTAAATCCCACATTGGTCATTTCCCTTTAAAAACAATCCAAAAAAAGATTTATTTAATATGAGCACATTTGGAAGGGAAGATAGACAAAGAGTTCCAGTTACTCCCTCACACCCCTTTATGTTATTGTCCGTTATGACTGCCTGTGGTATGAATGTATATGAGTTTGAATTTGTGAGAACAGTTACATGCATGCCACAATACAAATGTAGAGGTTTGGGGACAAATCAGCAATCAGTCTTCTTTCTTTTTTTCTGACATAATCTATTCCAGTTTCTTCACCACAGAATTCAGTCATCTCTGAGCTCCACTTTACATACTGTCATAAGAGCACTAGGATCACAGATGTGTGCTGCCATGTCCAGCTTTTATGTGAGGTCTAGACAATTCAACTCTACCCCATGCTTGTACAACAAACACTTCATAAACTGAACTATATTCTGAGCGTCAAACTCTCTTGAGCTAATAGGACTTTAATAGTTTTAACGTCTTTTCTAATTGACTGCTCCTTACTTGCTGTCGCTTAAATTAATATTGTGACTCACATGATACCTACTTTTAATCAGTTGTATTACCAAAGGAAAACACTTCTATAATCTTTAATTTAAGTCATGCCTGTCTTATTTATTTATAGTCAATATTGACTGATCTAGATTTGTCTGCCTGCTGCTTTGAAATAAATATAAATGATTGACTTTACACAAATATCAATATTTTTTTCTATAAATAATTATGTGTAGTAGATATAATGTGTTGCTTCTGTAATGGAAGGATAGCTTTAGGAGTTCTAAATGTTCTAGAGTGTTAAATGACTACCTGTTCTAATGTTTATTTATTATATGCTGTTTATAATTACCTTGTAAATCATTTAGGCAAAGAATATTTCAAGTACAGCAATTTAGTCACATAATCAATATATATTTATGAAAGTGTTTAAAGCATGGCATGTTGCCTACACATAAATGTTCTACAGCATAGTACAATAATTAGTTTTTAAAGAACTAATTTCATATTCATATGCTTACACATATCCACCCCTCTACAATATGATTTTTAACTATTACATTGCACAATGAAAATTAATTAAAATGTGCATACACTTCTTATTAGTTATTTTTTCTTAGTGATGTAGACTTAATTTTATTCTTTTCTTTTTTATTAATTTTTGAGAATTCCATCCAAAGTATTTTGAACTTCTTACCTCCCACATACATTTTACTACTTTTCAATCTTCCTATCATTGCTTCCCACACAATATTGGAATTGCTATTGATTTTTATAATCACACTATGATTAAAAATATTATATTGGCTTACAGAAGCTTTTCAGTTTCATGAAGTCCCATTTATTAATTGTCAGTATTAGTGTCTGTGCTACTGATGTTCTATTTAGGAAGTTTCTCATGTGTTAATGCATTCTAGGCTATTCCCTGCTTTTTCTTCTATCAGATTCAATGTAACTGGATTTATCTCGAGGTTTTTGATCCAGTTAGACTTGAGGTTTGTTCAGGGGGATAGATATGGTTCTATTTTCATTCTTCTACATGGCTACACCAGTTATGCCAGCCCCATTTGTTGAAGATATTTTCTTTTCTCAATTGTGTAGTTTTGACTTCTTTGTCAAAAAATCAAGTACTCATAGGTATGTTTATTTATATCTGCATCTTCAATAAGATTCCTTTGATTATTGTGTCTGTTTTTATGCCAATATCATGCTGTTTTTATTACTATAGCTCTGTAATGGAGTTTTAGATCAGGGATGATGATGCCTCTAGCAGTTCTTTTATTATAGAGGATTATTTTAGCTCTCCTTTTTTGTTTTTTGTTTTTTGTTGTTGTTTGTTTGTTTGTTTTTGTTTATCCAGATGAAGTTGATAAGTTCAAGGCCTGAAAAAAATTGTGTTAGAATTTTAATGGGTATTGCATTGATTCTATAGATTGCTTTTGGTAAGATGGCCATTTTTTACTATATTAATCATACCGATCCATGAGCATGGGAGACCTTGCCATTTTCTGATATTTTCTCCAATTTTTTTTCTTCAAAGACTTGAAATTCTTGACATACAGGTCTTTCTCTTGCTTGGGTATAGTGACCACATGATGTTTTAAATTGTTTCTGGCTATTTTGAAGGTTGTTGTTTCTCTAAATTCTTTCTCAGCCCTTTTATCATTTGTATGCAAGAGGGCTATAGGTCTTTTTAAATTATATCTAGTCACTGTGCTAAAGGTATGAATCAGTAGGAATTCCCTGGTAGAATTTTTGGGGTCGCTTATGTATACTACCATGACATTTGCAATAGTGATACTTTAACTTCTTTTCCAATTTGTATCTGCCTAATCTCCTTTTGTTGTCTTATTGCTCTAGCTAGGACTTCAAGTAGTATATTGAATATATATGGCGAGAGTGGACAGCTTTGTCTTGTTCCTGATTTTGGTGGAATCTCTTTGAGTTTCTTTCCATCTAATTTGATGTTAGCTGTCAGCTTGCTGCATATTTCTTTTACTATATTTATGTATGTTCCTTGTAACCCTGATCTCTCCAAGACCTTTATCATGAAGGAGTGTTGGATTTTGTCAAAGGCTTAATCAGCATCTAATGAGATAATCATGTGGGTTTTCTTTCTTTCAGTTTGTTTATATGGTGGATAACATTGACATATTTTTGTATGTTAAACCATCTTTGCATCTCTGAGATGAAGCCTACTTGATCATGTTGGATAATCTTTTTGATGTGTTCTTGGGTTTGGTTTGTGAATATTTAATTGAGTATATAAACTTTGCATCAAAGTTTGTGAATGAAATTGGTCTGTAATCCTATTTCTTTTTGTAGTATTTGTATATTTGGGTAGCAGGTTAACTGTGGCCTCATAAAAAGAATTTGCAGTGTTCCCTCTATTTCTATTTTGTATAATAGTTTGAGGAGTACTGGTATTATTTCTTCTTTGCCAGTATGGTAGAATTCTGCACTGAAACTATCTTACTCTGGACTTTTATTCATTGGGAGACTTTTAATGGCTGCTTCTATTTGCTTAGGGATTTTACATCTCTTTAAACTGTTTATCTAATCTTGGTTTAATTTTGGTATGAGCTATCTATCCAAAGAGTTGTCCTTTTCTTTTAGATTTTCCAATTTTGTAGAGTACAAGTTTTTGAAAAACTATAGGCTATTGAAAAGAATAAAATAAAAATTTGATATTAAGTTATGTAAACATAGAGTTTCATTACAATAGAAAGGTATGTCAATGTAAATTTCTTAGATTTATGCATAAAAAGTCAGCATTCTTCTACCAAGTACTTTTTATTTGAAAATTAATTCCTGTCTCCAATACTTAGACTATGTGCTAGCCTCTTAGTCTACATATGGAAAAGCTATTCATCAAACTATCAAAACTACTTGGATTTATCATGAACACCTGGGTTAAAAGAGTAATCTGAGGAGACAGAGAGAGCAGCAGTGAAGAGTGCTTACTGCACTTGCAGGGGACCTGTGTTAGGTTCTCAGCATGCATGCTGTCACATGACTGTCTGTAAGTCAAATTCTGTGGATTCTTGCACTCTCTTCTGGCGTCTGTGAGTACTGCATGCATATGGTACACATGCATACATGTAGGCAAACATTCATACATAAAAATAAAATAAATAAAGCTTTTTAAACAGTTTGTGACATGGAGCTCAGCCTGGACTATTGGTACCTAGCCAAACTATCATCAGAGAGGCTTCATCCAGCAAATGATGGAAACAGAAGCAAAGATCCACAGCCAAAAATTAGGTCAAGCTGCTCATGAGAGGGAAGAGGATTGTAGGGGACACAGAGTTCCACAGAATCAACTAACATGGCCTCATAGGAATTCACAAAGACTGAACCGACAACCAAGAAACCTGCATGAGACTGACCAAAGCCATCTGCATATGTGGGACAGTTGTATAGCTTGGTTTTATTTGTGGGACTCCTAACAGTGGGAGCAGGGGCTGTCTATAACTCTTTTGCTGGCTTTTGGTACCCTATTCCTCATAGTGGGTTGCCTTGCCCAGGCTTACTACATGGGGAGGTGCTTAGTCTTACTGCAACTTGATATGCTGTGTTTTGTTGATATCCATGGAAGGCCTGCCGTTTTGTGAACAGAAATGGAGGAAGAGTTTATTGAGACAGGGGGCGGGGGTGGGGGTAGGGGTGGAAGAAGAGGATAGAGGGCAAACTGAGGTTAGGAATGTAAATATATATAAATAATGTGAAATATAAAAAAATATTATAATGGTAATAAAAGAAACCCCTATATGATGGTGATTAAGAATATAATTATTGAAATTATCTATAGTACTTTGACTTATAAATAAATAAATTAAGGAATAAAAAGGCAATTTATGCTGAGTGTGGCAGTAAACATTTTAATTTCAGCAGTCAGGAACCAGACATAAGCAGATATCTGTGAGTTCTAGGCCAGTTTGATCTACATAGCAAGTTCCAGGCCAGCCAAGATAACATAGTGAAACCTTGTCTCAAGAAATATACAGGAAAACAGCCGGGTGGTGGTGGCGCACACCTTTAATCCCAGCACTCGGGAGGCAGAGCCAGGCAGATCTCTGTGAGTTCGAGGCCAGCCTGGGCTACCAAGTGAGTTCCAGGAAAGGCGCAAAGCTACACAGAGAAACCCTGTCTCGAAAAACCAAAAAAAAAAAAAAAAAGAAAAAAAGAAATATACAGGAAAACAAATAAAAAAATAGTACACATTTTGAATTTGGGGTAGTTAAGTTTGCCCTTTCATCTATTTTAATGACATTAAGATTAGAAGGTGGGGTTCAGCTTGTTTGAAACTGATAGCCTGAGCTATATCCCAGAAACTCAGGAAAAACCATTGGGTGGAGCATGATGCATATATAATCTCATCATTCTTACTATGAAATGGGAATTGGAAAAGGAGTATTAGCCAAAAGCACATGAATCAGCCAACCTGCAGTATGTACCACTGTAGTGGGTAGCCATTCCAGCTTTGACCTAGAAGTTCCAACCCCCATTGAGTCTTCAGTAATGGTCACACCGACAGGGCAGGGCTGAGAGAGGATGCTGAAGACCCGAGATCCCAGGCTCTCTTGGTTCCTGGACCCTCGACGCTGGAGCTAGACCAAGCAGAGTTATCCAGAGACCACCGCCAGACTGCGCCACACCCTTCCCAGACCCTGTAGCCTATCCCTTCTCTTGTAAGTTACCCCACAAAATAAACTTCCCTTTTAACTACGTGGAGTTGCCTTAATAGTTTCACCAATATACCACAGCACCAAAAACAAGACAGACACTGACTCTCCAGGAGGAATGTGAGAGTCAACTCAGGAAAGTTGCCTTCAGATTTCTACATATGTGCTGTTGAGCACACACACACACACACACAGAGAGAGAGAGAGAGAGAGAGAGAGAGAGAGAGAGAGAGAGAGAGAGAGAGAGAGAGAGAGAGAGAGAGAGAGAGAGAAGACAGAGACAAAAGGAAGAACATTAGGAAAATTAGGAAAACATGGTTAAATTGGTTGGAGATATGTATCAACAGTAACAAGTACATGCTACTCTTGCAGATGGCCAGAGTTCATTTCCTAGCACCCAAACCTTGCAGTTTATATCCACTTTTAACTCCATCTCTAGGGCATCCACCCTCCAATGGCCTCTTCTGTCATCCATGGGTATCTTCATTCACATGTCATACACACAGACACCACATACAAATACATACACAATTATAAACAACATTTTTAACAAAGGATGAAACAAAATTACACATTCCAAAGTTAAAAGTAAGAAAATAAAAACTATATATATAGTATATATATATATATATATATATATATATATATCATACAATATATATATATGACATTCAAGTTATCAAAGTAGGTGTTGAAGGCAAAAGAAATCCATTCATAAAAAATATAGTTGTCAAATGGATTTTTAGGAATATAATTATTTACCTATATTACTTCTGTCACATATATCCTGAGGCAGAAGTGTGCAGAGGAAGGCATTCATATCACACATTGATTTTAAATCTGTCTACTCATTAACAACTCTGAATGTCTCTTCTCCACTGCCTTATATTTAAGTGAGAATAATTATAGTTAATTAATCTGGTAAGAACAAAAATAAAGATAAGTATAATTAAACCATGCCATATTTTATGGTCTGTAATTTAAAATGTTCTTTTAGGTTTATGATAGCTAGTTTTATGTGTCAAGCAGGCCAGATGGCAACCCTCATCTATTCAATTGAGCACTAATCGAGGTTTTACTGTATAGCTATTTGGAATCTGTGATTCAAGCCTGTAATTAGTTGAGGTTAAGCAAGACAGATTATCTCATTTAATTTGTATAGGCAGAATTCCTTCAGGTGAAATAATGTATGAGTACATCAATCGAGAGTTGGAGGAAGAAAGTATTCTATCCATGGACAGTAACTTCAGCTCATGCCTGAGATTTCCAATCTGCCATTCCATATTCTATTTAAACTTCTTGACATATTTTTTTAGTCCAAACTTGTAATTCTCTCCTGTGGATGAGTTGGCTTCCAGGGACAAAAGATATTCATAAATATCTTCATGGAAAAAAGAAAAATTAAAACTAATCCCCTAGCATGGGTGAGTCTGTAGAACAGATGTCCTCTTGATAAGATTGCATTTAAGTATTATTAAGTATATTATTAAGTATATTAAATATTAAGTATTTCCTGGTTTTCCTGTGTGGCGATGCCAGTTAAAGCTTCTCTCCAATGAGCTGGAAAGATGGCTTAGAAGGCCCTGCTGCTGTAGCTGACTACCAGAGTCATTCCCCAGTCCAAACATAGTAGATGTCTGCATATAGGTTTTAGCATGCACAACTACGTCTCTATAAATAAATAGATAAATAAATAAATAAATGTTTCATTTTTCTACTATTTTTTTAATTTAAAATAAATTATCCTCTCATAAAATACATCCCAACCACAGTTTCCTCTCCCACTATTCCTCCAGATTCACTCCCTCTCCACTTTCTCTTCAAAAAAGACCAGGGCTCCAGGAGACTACAGTCAAATAGAACAAAATAAGATACAATAAGACAAGGAAAAAGCCCGCATGTAGAGGATGGATAAGGCAAGTCAATAAGAGGAATAAAGTCCCAAAAGCAGGCAGAAGAGTCAGAAATAAACCTGTTCCCACTGTTGGGAGTCTCATAAAAACACCAAGCTAACAGTCATAACATACATGTACAGATCTGGTGCAGACCCATGCAGGCACTATGACTACTGATTCAGTCTCTGTGAGTCCAGGCGAGTCCTGCTCATTTGATTCAGTGGGCCATGTTCTCCTGGTGTCTTCCATGTCCTCTGACTCACACAGTCTTTCTTTCCGGTCTTCCACTGAGTTCCTCAATCTCCAAAGGGAGGGACTCAATGAGGACTTCAAGCTCAGATTCTCTTTCTCATCATAGTATCTGGCTATGGGACTCTGCACCTGTTCCCATCTGCTGCCAGAGGAAGCTTCTCTGATGGTGACTTAGGAAGGCACTGATCTATGAGTATAGCAGAATATCATTAATAATCATTTCATTGTTTTGTTTTGCTGTTTTGTTTTTTCCAGTCATCTTTGATTCTATCCTGGGTCTCTGAGCTATCCAGACTCTGGTTCCTGGCCATCTAGGCAGTGTTGGCATATTTAAAATTAAAAAGAAAAAGAAAATAAAAACCTTTCTTCCTTTTTTTGTCCTTCTGCTTTCTTTTTGGCATAATGTACTAGGGTAACTAATAGTGTAGGATTCCCACAGCTGGGAACTTAGTGCTAAAATTCTGTTAGTATGTTTTCTGGTTCTCCTCTGCATGGAAAAGAGAGGTTCTGGCTATTAGATAAGTAATTTAGAAATGAGGCTGTCACCATACATGAGTGTCTTTGGATGGCTGAGAAGAGGATCTTTCTTTCCTTCTTCCAGCTTCAGGTAGCTCCAGGTATGAGTTGGTCTATGACTCTGAAAATTCAGTTTTAGCCTCCAGCTTCACACAACCTTCTATATATGTATCTCCACAGTGTGTGCAATTTACATTTAAGCTCACTGAAGTAGTTTCCATAATCTGTTCTTGAAATCTTTCCTATATTGTGTTTTAAATGATGTTTTCTGTCAAATAACATTATTCGTAAATATTCAGGGATTTGAAAATAAATGTTCTGCAGTTACCCCTATGTCTACTGTAGAAATAAGAATGATAGTTTCATTCTGTCTCCTACCAGATCCACCACAGCAGATAGTTTGAAATTTTCTGTGTATTGGGTTTCAAATCTAAAATGTAAGTTGTACTCAAAAACATAGGTCAAGCTGAAATACAATGGAAAATTACTTTCTTATTAAGTTATTTTCAGGAGTATAGCACAATTTTTTGAAAGAAGTAAAAACCTGAAAACTTTAGAATATACTAAATCACTGAAAACTTGGTAGATGAGTTGAAATATATGTCTTGCAATTAAAAAACTGAATGGTAAACAATTTTAATTGGATAACTATATAACATATATTTAGTTACAAAGTAAACAAAATTATAATTATAATTAAGATATAACATATTAGGACAAATTTGATGTATAAAAGACAAACACACACACACTCACACACACATATATATGAGCTTCTAATTTTTTAATCCAACTAATTATGTGAAGGCATGAAGGAAAAAATAAAGTAAGCATATTTTAGAAAATAAGCTAAAATATTATATGAATTTATAGTTGTAAAATAGGCTCTTAATATTTAAGAGTTTATAGTACTTTAATTTTCAATATCATACTATCATAATTTAAATATCCCAAATACTTATAATGAAGACAAATATAACAAAAATACAAACTGAATAAGCAAAAGAACAACTATACTTAGGAATATAATAATATTTTAGGCTTTGCCTGATTTTGCTGCTGTAGGACGTCTTTCTGTATGCTGTGAATATGTGTTGATCTGATTGGGTGATATGTAAAGCCTTTTGACCTATGGCAGGGCAGGATGGAGCCAGGTGGGAAAATCCAAGGGAGATAGTGAAAGGATAAAGGAGAGGCAGGGGAGATGCCATTCTCCATTCAGGGAGCAACATGTAATGACACATAGGTAAAACCACAGAACACGTGGCAACATATAGATCAAAATTGGTTTAGTTATAAGAGCTAGCTAGCAAGAAGCTTGCTCCATAGGCCATGGCCATACAGTTCGTAATTAATATAACCCTCTGTATGTTTATTTGGGTCTGAGTGGCTATGGAACCAGGCAGGACACAGAAAAACTTCCAGCTACATTTAGCAATTTCCTTTCTATAAAAAATGAATATTAAAGTTTAAAATGTTCTCTCAGTTCAATTTTTTCTTAATGTGAACATTAAGTAATGAAACAATAAAAAACATAAACTTTCATCAAGTACTTTGGCAATTTTTGTGTATCAAAAGTATAACCACTTCAAGTAAAACAATTTCATTCAGTGAAATAAATATCTAAACATTACTTAAACTCTGTTGTTAAAGCATAGCCAATACTATCAAATCAGTATTTTATATAAGAAAGTGTTGACATGTGACTTGTATATTCACTTTTCAAATACTTGGCTAGAAAGCAAGAAAATAAAAATGTTTTCCTACAAACTCAAAACAAAATTTGCAAAGAAATGTGGGCAGTGGAAAAATAAAAATATGAATAATCTGTTTTTATGATATGAGTTTGAATGTGAAGAATAGCAGATAAACATGCTTTTATGAGAGAAGCAAAATTACAAAATGCATTTTAAATTATAACTCACTTACATTAATATAGTTGGAAGTTTTCCTGTGTCCTGTCCAGTCCTGCAGCCACTTGGTTATAATAACAGAGGTTTATATTAATTACAAACTCTATGGCCTATGGCTCAGGCTTCTGGCTAGATAGCTCTTGCATCTTAAATTAACCTATTTTTATTTATCTATGTTTTGCCACTTGTTAGTGGTGTTACCTACTCTCTCACAGCTTGCTTCTCCTGGTGGTGGCTTGCAACATCTCCCCTGACCTCTTGGATCTCCTGCCTGGCTTCATTCTGCCCTGCCATAGGCCAACATAGCTTTATTTATTAACCAATTGGAGCAGCACATATTCACAGCATACAGAAAGACATATGACAGCATGTTAGTAATACATCTTCAATAAAATTTCAGCTCACACCAAAGCAATATATTTTTAAAGAATTTAAAGTGTTAATGCAACAAACAATTTTAATTCAAACCATTATTCTTTAAGCAAAAATCTCTAAGTAAAATTAAAGTGATTCAACATTGTTTATAAAAACTATAAAAACTAATAAAATTGCTATCAATTCATTAAAGGAATTATATTGGTCCAAATATCTGTCCTACACATTTAATATATTAATATATTACTTAAATATCATAATCTACTACTCTGAAATTTAAGGCAAGTAAGTAATACTTATCTAGAAAACAAATTCTGTCACTTTTTTTTTTTTATAAGTGTGACTATGGCATCCTTATAGAGTAACCCTTTTGTGTTAATTGGCATATGAATTAGCTTGTCTAATTAGCACTTCTTGTCATGAAAACACTTCATTTTTACTCCCCCAAAAATTCAAATTTTATGGTAAGTGCAGAGTGAAAATCATCCATAACCTAGGTAACTAAGTTACATTCAGTGACATGTCTGTGACCTTCTCAGCTGCCACTAGTGAGAACATTTTCTGAATATTTACATTTGTCTTTCATAACAGAGATAAATTTCAGATATTAGGACAAGTACTATGCACAATAAAGCAAATATGCTCTAATGAAATCCAAATGCTCTATGATATGTGTTATTTTGTAGCTACTATATAATCATTTAAATATGGTATATGGAGCTGATGATTCTTAAAGAAGCCATTCTGTTAGTTTTATTTTATTTTTTTTAATTTTTATTTTGCAATATAATTCAGTTCTACATATCAGTCACAGATTCCCTTGTTCTCCCTCATCCCGCCCCCCTCACCTTCCCCCCAGCCCGCCCCCCATTCCCATCTCCTCCAGGGCAAAGCCTTCCCCACAGACTGAGATTAACCTGGTAGACTCAGTCCATGTAGGTCCAGTCCCCTCCTCTCAGGCCGAGCCAAGGGACCCTGCATAGGCCCCAGGTTTCAAACAGCCAACTCATGCAATGAGCACAGGACCCAGTCCCACTGCCTGGATGCCTCCCAAACAGATCAGGCCAATCAACTGTCTCACCCACTCAGAGGGCCTGATCCAGTTGGTGACCCCTCAGCCATTGGTTCATATTTCATGTGCTTCTGTTCATTTGGCTATTTGTCTCTGTGCTTTATCCAACCTTGGTCTCAACAATTCTCGCTCATATAAACCCTCCTCATTCTCACTAATTGGACTCCCAGAGATCCACCCGGGGCCTAGTCATGGATCTCTGCATCCAGATCCCTCAGTAGTTGGATGAGGTTTCTAGCACGACAATTAGGGTGTTTGGCCATCCAATCACCAGAGTAGGTCAGTTCGGACTGTCTCTCGACCATTGCCAGCAGTCTGTTGTGGGGGTATCTTTGTGGATTTCTTTGGGCCTCTCTAGCACTTTGCTTCTTCCTATTCTCATGTGGTCTTCATTTACCATGGTCTCCTATTCCTTGTTCTCCCTCTCTGTTGTTGATCCAGCTAGGATCTCCCGCTCCCCCCAGCTCTCTTTCCCTCGACCCTCGCCCTTCACTACCCCCACTCATGTCCAGGCTCTTCATGTAGATCTCATTCCATTTCTCTGTCATTGGGCGATCCTCGTGTCTTTCTTGGGGTCCTGTTTTCCAGGTAGCCTCCCTGGTGATGTGAGTAGCAGTCCAGTCATCCTGTTCCACATCTAGTATCCTGCTATGAGTGAGTACATACCATGTTTGTCTTTCTGAGTCTGGGATACCTCACTCAAGATGATTTTTTCTAGATCCATCCATTTGTCTGCAAACCTCATGATGTCATTGTTTTTCTCTGCTGAGTAGTATTCCATTGTGTATATGTACCACATTTTGTTTATCCATTCTTCAGTTGAAGGGCATCTAGGTTTATCCATTCTTCAGTTGAAGGGCATCTAGGCAATTTACAGCAAGCCAACAGCCAACATCAAATTAAATGGAGAGAAACTCAAAGCAATTCCACTAAAATCAGGAACGAGGCAAGGCTGTCCGCTCTCCCCATACTTATTCAATATAGTACTTGAAGTTCTAGCCAGAGCAATAAGACAACATAAGGAGATTAAGGGGATACAAATTGGAAAGAAAGAAGTCAAACTTTCCCTATTTGCAGATGACATGATAGTATACTTGAGCAACCCCAAAGATTCCACCAAGGAACTGATACAGCTTATAAACACCTTCAGCAACATAGCAGGATACAAGATCAACTCAAAAAAATCAGTAGCCCTCCTATATACAATGGACAAAGAAGCGGAGAAGGAAATCAGAGATGCATCACCCTTTACTATATCCACAAATGACATAAAATACCTTGGGATAACACTAACCAAGCAAGTGAAGGACTTATATGACAAGAACTTTAAGTCCCTGAAAAAAGAAATTGAAGAAGATGTCAGAAAATGGAAAGATCTCCCATGCTCATGGATAGGCAAGACTAACATAGTAAAAATGGCAATCTTACCAAAAGCAATCTACAGATTCAATGCAATCCCCATCAAAATACCAACACAATTCTTCACAGACCTGGAAAGAATAATACTCAATTGCATATGGAAAAACAAAAAATCCAGGATAGCCAAAAGAATCCTGTACAATAACACAACCTCTGGAGGCATCACGCTCCCTGACTTCAAGCTGTACTATAGAGCTACAGTAATAAAAACAGCTTGGTACTGGCATAAAAACCGACATGTGGACCAATGGAATCAAATTGAAGACCCTGACATTAATCCGCACACCTATCAACAAATAATTTTTGACAAAGAAGCCAAAAGTGCACAATGGAAAAAAGAAAGCATCTTCAACAAATGGTGCTGGCAAAACTGGATATCAACATGTAGAAGGCTGCAAATAGATCCATATCTATCACCGTGCACAAAACTTAAGTCCAAGTGGCTCAAGGACCTCAACATTAATCCAGCTACTCTGAACCTGCTAGAAGAGAAAGTAGGAAGTAGTCTTGAACGCATTGGCATAGGAGACCATTTCCTAAATAGAACACCAGTAGCACAGACACTGAGAGAAACAATCAATCAATGGGACCTCTTGAAACTGAGAAGCTTTTGTAGAGCAAAGGATACGGTCAACAAGGCAAAGCGACAGCCTATAGAATGGGAAAAGATCTTCACCAACCCCACATCTGACAGAGGACTGATATCCAGAATATATAAGGAACTCAAGAAATTAGACATCAAAATGCCCAACAGTCCAATTAAGAAATGGGCTATAGAACTAAACAGAGAATTCTCAACAGAGGAAATTAAAATGGCTGAAAGACATTTAAGGAATTGCTCAACATCCCTAATCATCAGGGAAATGCAAATCAAAACAACTCTGAGATACCACCTTACGCCTGTCAGAATGGCTAAGACCAAAAACACTGAAGACACCTTATGCTGGAGAGGATGTGGAGCTAAGGGAACTCTCCTCCACTGCTGGTGGGAATGCAAGCTTGTACAACCCCTTTGGAAATCAATATGGCGCTTTCTTAGAAAATTGGGAATCCATCTCCCCCAAGATCCAGCTATACCACTCTTGGGCATATACCCAAGGAATGCTCAACCACACCACAAGAGCACTTGTTCAGCTATGTTCATATCAGCATTGTTTGTAATAGCCAGAACATGGAAACATTCTGTTAGTTTTAAATGTATGTGTTTGTGTGATTGTTTTGAGGACTGAAAGGGGACTCAGTTATACATGCAAATGAGGATCTATCAATGATTGAAATAATCCAATTTAATCTAAAGAGATTCCAGTAGGGATTATATCTCTTTTATCCATTTAAATATTCTTTAGAATCCACTGTTTCCTGCCTAACAATAAAGGAAAATGCTCCAATGAGAATTTTATTTGTTTGTTTGTTTGTATTTTCATTAATTCATAAAGTCTTGTTCATTCATAATATTACATCACCAAATGATCAGGGAAAGGTGAAGCATCATATTTACATAAGCAAATATCAAGTATTAACTAAAATTTGCAAGTAAAATCTGAAATAGTGAAAATTAGATCCTTT
Source organism: Peromyscus eremicus (assembly GCF_949786415.1). Classification (NCBI taxonomy): domain Eukaryota; kingdom Metazoa; phylum Chordata; class Mammalia; order Rodentia; family Cricetidae; genus Peromyscus; species Peromyscus eremicus. The sequence goes on from NC_081426.1 coordinate 74,469,801, forward strand.
CTGTTCTTGTTTAATGGCTTACATTTTCATAAGTATATGTGTGGGCAGAGGAGACTTGTGCATGCCATGGTACAAATATGGAGGAAAGAAATACTCTGTGGAATCAATCTTCTGCTTCTTCTTGGCATCAAAATCAGTCTATTCTGCCTGCGTTGTTGTGAGTCAAGAACCTTGACCCAGGGAGCAGTTCCAATACTTATTTTATTGGAAGTTATTTTTCGAAGAAACAGCTAAGTCCTATTTCCCCACTAAATAATACTGAAAAGGATGATTCTCCAATGGGGTTCTTATCTTCCTCTCCCTGCAATAACGGTATGGTCCGACAATGCTAGGACAACAAACAAGGAGACGCCTGTTGGTCAAGCTGAAATAAGTTGAGTATAAGATGGAAATTTGAATGGGAGGTAGAAGCTCTGAGCCCATCTGAGTCAGCAGGATGCCAGCTAAGGAAGTCTGCAAGAGACAAAGCTCAGTGCCCTTTGAAGGTTTTGGAGTGCCAGCTACCATATTGTCTGAGAGTTTTGAGGGCTTTGGAATGCCAACCGAGAGCAGTTTCTGTCAGAATAATTCTTCAGGGAATGGGTTACTGAGAGAGCAACAGGAACAGTAACCCATCCCCCCTGTTGCTAACAAGTTTCCAAGGCTTTAGTAAATTTCCTGATTGTAACTGAAGTGGCATTTCTGTGTATTTGCTAAAGTCTGTCTCCCACAGGTCTTCACAACTGGAACAGTGTTCCCTTATTCTCAGAAGAACAGTTGATGAGTTTGACTTCAAGGTCTTCAGTCTTACACCTTTGAAAGTCAACTCTGGCCAAAAATAGTCTGAGTGTAATGTTCTTTTTCTACATTCCAGTTGACCATGATAGTTGGTTATGTATGTAATTGATGCATAGAAAACTGGCCTATCATGAGAGATCTGTCAGCCCAGAAAGAGGAAACAATGCCTACAAAAACCATGGGCAGTCTTGATCAGGGCTTGGTCCTTTACCTCTGTAGCGAAGAATGTGACTGCAAAATTGTTGTTCTTGCTATGCTGTCTCTGTTGAATTCATCTGTTCTTTTGAAGACATATTGGGCTCATGTGACTCATCAACCTGTTTCACTCTGTTAATTGTGAAGAGAATATTTCTGTTTATATTAATGACTCAGATCTTGGGTGGCACCACTGTTAGCAATATTGTTTCCGAAGCACAGATGGTCACATGATAATTTGAGCATTGATTTTCAGGCCTTGCATAATGAATTATTAACCATTCAATATTCAAAGTTAGATGAATAATCCTCGTCCATTATTGCACAAAACCTGACAAAGTTTTTGGTCATTACTTTTCTGTTTGTAATTGGACTTCTAAACTATGGTCGATAGGAATATTTCTGGGAGTTTTTTTATTAGTTATACTGAGAAGCTTTATAGCCTTGAGATTGATTTACTATTCCATGTCTGCTTTAAAAATACCCTAAAATTAAAAAAATAAAAATAAAATAGGGGATTTCAGGGAACCATCAAGTTGGCTTGGCCTAGCTGCCTTGAGAGGTATACATCATAGGCTTTTCAGGTTAGGGTCCATGGCTCCTGGGGTACAATAGGCCTTCAAGTTCCTGAGAGACTGATGAACTCACCTATGTTGTGAAGCACTCAGGCTGCTTTGTGTTTCTATGTATTGTTCTCTTAGTAGTCATGGAAGTGTGTAAGCTTGTCAGGACAATTGGGCTTAGACATTAATCTTCTGTACTCTGTATGACTTGCAATCTTCACCGTATCCTGGCAACTACAACTGTATTGATCCTTGCAATTGCCGTTATATTCTGTTTCTGATAAAGGTATAAAAACGTTGATTCCTAACAATAAAATTGTCACAGCCTCAATCTTGCTGTTGCCCCTCCAATCTAAGCCTGGTTTAATTCCTCCTTGCCATATTAGGTGACTTTGGCCAGGTACGTAAGCAGCTGTCCGAGGTTAGGATAGAAGAAGGGCAAGTTAAAGGAGAAAGGCAGGGAAAACCTCTGTGGATCTGTGCATTCTTTCTGATTCCAACAAGAAGCCTGTTGCACTGGGGATGGCTGACATTTCTTGCATGTGTACCTGATCACCAGGAAGTTTCTGTGTTTCATTCCCCAGCAAAGGAGGTAGGCACCTGGTTGTCAAAAGTACAGACTCTAGCAGCATCCAATACATCAGTAAATATGATTTCAAAGTCAGTTTTCCACCTAAACCTTCCCCTTGGAGCTTGAGCTCCAGACCTCCACAAATCTCTAAATTTGGGTACCGTTCTTTCCACTGTATCAACAATGTGCATGTTTTAGAATCCTACTTAAGACTTCAAAAAATATTTTATAATTTATTTTTATGTTGGGTGAATATATACATAAATTATCTAAATGTAGAAGCAAACATATTTAGTTGCTGCTAATCTAATCATGTCTTTTTGTGGTTGATGTTGATTTTGAAGCAAGGTTCATTCTTTTAGATTTGGCACAAATAATTTATGGAGTATTTTCTTCTTTTGTTTAATTTTTCACTGTCTTTAATAGATTCCCTGGTGTTGGTATGATTATTCATGTGCCTTAAGCAGTGAGGACTGCTGTATTCCAGCACCACCAGCATTTGACATCGAAGATAGAATACACTGCCACTTCTCATCTTTAAATCTGTTACTTTTGGAATTCTCAGGATGATTAAGAATTACTCTTCTGTGGCTATTGTTTGGAAAGAGCAGCTAACAAAGAATATGGGATATAGTATTGTAAGACAAATTGCTAGACGGTCTAATTAATAAAAAAAACCCAAAGCCAGATATTGGGGTGAAAGCCGAGAGATCAGAGGAACAGAACAAGCCACAGCTACCAGTTCTTACCCTAGGAAATCCTTAGACCAAGAGAGAGCTACTTCCTGTATATTCATACCTATAGTCTTTCTGTGCCCTGCCATCTCACTTCCTCCCTCTGCCCAGCTACATCACTTCCTCTTTCTGCCCAGCTCTATCACTTCCTGTCTGTCAGTACAGACCTCCAGACGTCTACGGTTAACTAGTGCTGGGAATTAAAGGCTTTTTCCACCACACCTGGCTCTGTTCCCAGTGTGGCCTTAAACTCAGAGAACCAGATAAATCTCTGTCTCTCAAATGCTAGGATTAAAGGTGTGTACTACCACTGCCTGACCTCTGTTTAATATAGTGGCTGGCTTTTCCTCTGATCTCCATGCAAGCTTTATTTATTAGAGCATAAACAAAATATCACCACATAGTATCATAAAGAATGCCAGAGAGAACTCAAATGTGTGCAGTGAATAATCATCTTCACTGGAAAATAATGGCTTTCGTTATCTTATATGAACATAGATTAGGTATTCTAAATATAGGAAACAATGTACATTTGGTTGTAAATGTAGCCTTTCTTTATTTCTGGACAACAAACAGTATTAGTATGATTGTGTGTTTCCTGAAAAACTAGGAATGGTCTCTTGCCTAGAGGAGGATATAATCCAAAGTGGAATGTGAATCAGTTAGGGAAGGTAAACTTACATATTTCTGACAGAAGCAGGGAACGTTGGGGAATGTGACAGAAGAAAGGGAATGTATATTCTGTACATCAATAAATAAGTTCTTTGAACATAGACTTTGGGGAGACGAAACTATATAAAAATACATAAATAATCCAAATTTAAAGCAACTTCTTTCTAAGAAATTGTTGGTACCAGAATGTTTTATAAAACATTCATTGAATGCTTTCTGGCTTAAGAGGATCAGAGATAATATAATTTAGAGATGATTTCACTTCCTGTACCAGCTACAGTAAATTACCATGAAAATTAAGAAAATAAAGAAGTTATTACTGAGTTCATCCAAATACCCCCAAAATATACCACAGATTGAAATGGAAATAATGAATTTTCTGCAAATTGAATATAAAACCATACATATGAAAATATGGCTCATCAAAAAAATCGATGAGAACAATGAAACATCTAGAATTTCCAAGGAATTATAAAAATTTATAAGACAAAGATCATTAAAATATAATGATTTACTTTAAGAATATCATCAAACACACTTATAATTTAAACTTCATTATAAACTATTTGTATTAACAATGAAAATTAAGTGTATAAGGAAATGTGACCATATACATTTGAATTCCAGGTTAGGAATTCTGAGATGAAGACATAGTTAATAATTTTCAAAAACTCAATAACTTTTTTCTAAAAAGTAAAATATAATATGATAAAACAAATATCAATACACAAGAAGAAATAAAACAAATAACCAGAAAGAAAAAAGCTCAAGATAAGGCACAGGAAACAGAGACCTACTTGTCACACACTTGGGAATCCAATAAAAACATTAAACTGAAAGCCATAATGTAAATGCAAAAGATACTCTTTAGAATGCACAGCAAATAAGGTACATTATACTTGAAAAGAAGATGTGTGACTTTGAGCATTTATCGAACAATCTGAAGAAATAGTCTTAGAATAATTTCATGAAAATTTAATGTTTCAATGTTCTATATGATGTGTTATTTCAAAAAGGTCAGATATATTTTATCTGAACTTGCTATATATATATATATATATATATATATATATATATATATATATATATTGTATATAATAATCAAATAAATTTTGAAATTTTCCATCTCAAAAATGCCAGCAAAAAGAGAGAAGAATTTATCACTTGCTTCTTCAATTACTTCAAAACTTTATATTCATTTCATTATTCCATGCACATACATACACACAGGCTAAGTAAAAAAAAAATGTTCTTTTTATATTTATCTTCTATTTTTGTTCCTTTTACATTTAATAAAAGACTTTCTGAGAAATGTGTTCCCCATCCCATGTTACTGATTCTTTGGACACAGTAATTTATCTTTTTCAGAGTTGCTTGATTTAAGGGGATACTATCAAAATCCACATATGTGGATTTTGTATACACCTTATTATATTTTCTTATTATCCCTTTAGATTTTCACAATTACAACATGAACTTGATTTTTACATATTGCTCATAAAGCTTCATATCTAAACAGACAGTAGAAAACTTTAAACATTGCCTAGCACCTCCCAATTGGGGGGAAAGCATCAGTGGTGAATAGTGTAGGGAGCTGCAATTATCACTTGCTGTGCTTGTGCTTAGGGGGACATGTTCTAATCATTTAAGACATACTGTGTAACATATGAATTAAATCTTTTATGTGATAATCAGAATTTGTGAATAAAACAGAACAAATCACAATGCTTGAGCTAAAACAATAGGAGTAACAAACAAACAAATGTTAATTTTGAAATCTAAGTAGCAATAACCATAACACTTACATCAAACTTTTAGTGTTGTTTGGAAGCAAGTAAGTAAGGGGGGATTAATTCAACAGTAGAGTCATTTTGATTGTTCTCCATTACAGGGTGAGGGATTCCATTCTTGTACATTTCAAAAGAAAAATAATGAAATGGAAATGAACCCCTAGTACCTTCTATTCCACTTTCATCAAAATATTGCTTTAAAATGAACAGATAAATATGTATTTATTTAGAAGGACATTGTCACTTATAAATATCAAATTAACATGTGTCAATTCTTTAAATGTAACAGTCATATTTATCCCTTGAAATATAATTTATGGAAAAAACAAGTGACTCTGATATTTTGTAATTTAAAAAGTGTTAATACTGCCTGCTACCTCTGTGCTATTGTACCCAATTTCAAACTTACAAATTATTTCTGAAGTATTACATTTTAAAATTTGAAAATATTTCACTGCACCTACTTGAAACCATCGAAATTAAAATCATATTTGAGTGTTTTATTGTATTGTACAATGGAAAAACTCAAGGGTTCTATTATTAAATATTCTCACTATACAAAATAGTAAAATCAAATGAGAATGTCAACTAGAATAAAGATTATTTTTCTAAAAATGCCATTAATATAAACTGTTAGCAAAGTAAATTAAAATAATACAAAAAATGTACAATGAAAATTAAGAGAAATAATTGCCGAAGTTTTAATTATTAGTTTAATTACTAGTTCCAAAACAGATAGCTGAAAAATAATGGTGAGAGCAAATCATATTTCATGTGTAAAATTTATATTTTAATTGTTAATTGCTATTCTGATTTGGTGACCTGAGTTAGATAACTAAATTAAAGTATGTAAAAAATACTTTTATCAAAAAATAATTAATAAAAGTTTAATTCAACTCCTGTAGCTGGAGAGTTTTCTCTCCAGGTCCCGCAAAACCCCGGCAGTCCGACAGCCCACTTATAATAAACACACAGACACTTGTATTATTTAAACTATTTGGCCTAATGGCTCAGGCTTCTAGCTATCTAGTTCTTACATCTTAAATTAATCCATTTCTATAAATCTATATCTTGCCATGTGGCTCATGGCTTACTGGCATCTTTACATGCTGCTTGTCATGGCGGCGGCTGGCAGTGTCTCCCTCAGCCTTCCTGTTCTCTCAATTCTCCTCTCTGTTAGTCCCACCTATACTTACTGTCTGGTTACTGGCCAATCAGTGTTTTCTTTATTGACCAATCAGCAACACATTTGACATACAGACCATCCTACAGCAAAGTCCTCTTTGAAGTTCTAAGATATTCTCATTTGATATATCTTTAATCAACTGGTGACAACTTTTGTATACAGCTTGCCATTGCTGTGTACATATATGTATGTACATGTATACACACACACACACAAACATGTGTGTATATATAATAGATAGCTATGACTTTGAAATTTTACAAGAATTTATAAGGCACAAACAGGAATGAGATAGAAAGTATACTAAAATTATCATGACATTTAGATAGCTTAGACTCATGTGCCAGTCTTCAAATAGGAGAATATATTAAGTTTTGCGACAAGAACATGTTTGAAGTTGAGTCCTTCGGAGAGTGCTCGTTCTATACCACTCATCACTTTTTAAACACAACAGCAGACTAACTTAATGCATAATCTGTCACTCTTCCTTTCCAAGTTTACTTATGCTACAATTTGAATGACTTTTGAATATAGAGAGTAATTTTTAAGCTAACTTTTTATTACTTGAAAAGATATAAATATGTATGAAAACATAATCTATGATATGATGACATATACCTGTCTCCACACACATACAGATAAACATGTAGATACACACCTACGGACTAACTTACCATATAGTTTCAGATGCATTAAACACACATGTTTTCAGAAATATATAACAAATATTACAGATATATTGGTATAAAATTTCACCTATTATATATTCTCTCTGAATGGAGAAATGCACAGGCATAAATAACATTATGCTTTTTACTTCACATATGGAAGTTACACATACATAAAAATTGATAGCTACCCTCAATCTTCAGATGTGTTAGAAGTGAATTCTTGTTCAGGTAAGGCTTTCTTCTACAAAATGAGTATTGAGCTTATTTTGAAGCATCTATGTCAGAAAAGGAAGGTAAAGGAAAATATAAATCACAGGGTGCAGGTGAAAATTAACTTCACCAGTGCATGAAATAATACTTTAATATATAGGTGTTAGTTAATATTATCACGGACATATTGAGATATATAATCTAAGCTAAGAAGTATACATTGTGTCAGGAAATAGTGATTCACAGGGGATTTTATTTGTATAGTTTGCAATATCTACACAAATGTATTTTTTTTCCATTTTTGTAACTTCTTTTATAGATACTTTGGCATCCTAGCTCCTAGGATTATAGATCCTAATAAATATTGAAATGTAATCCAGTGAGATTCTATTTAAGATATGTAGTAGGATCTGTAATCCTATCAATGAGAGGTGAAGAAAGGAAGATCATGAGTTCAAGATTAGACCTGGTGCTGCATCATGAGTCTCACCTGCCTGAGCTACTTGAGACTCTCTCAAAAGCCAAAAAGAGAATCACTTAATATTACAAGAATTAGAACATATTTTTATTCTTAAGTAATGAATGGCTATAATTCTTATTAACAGCTTTAAATAAGTTTATATTCATGTACATATGTATGTAGTATAAATATAATCATTATACATAGTCTCTAAACAGACATACATATGTTACTTTGTATAAAAGGAATATTTCTGCATGCAATGGTCAGAAAATACATATTTAGGATGAAAGCTTTACTAGTTCCTTGACCTGGAAATCTCTCACAAACTAATTCAAACAGAGTTTGTATGATTTCACTGCAGAAAGCATTCTGAACCATAGACACCATTTTATTCCTGCACATCAAGTATAAGCACACACCAGCATGTGTGTAGAAACTGATAATGTGACAATTTTAGGGTCATACCACATAGTACTAAGTCAAGTGCTTTGGATGCAAAAAAAAAAATAGTTTGCACAACCAAAGTCCTTTCTAGTTGTAGTTCTAGCTTGAAAAAGTTAGGGTTTTATTCTTGATACAATTAATATAAATCATCATGCTGTTCAGCAATGACCACCCATGTTCGCACTCCATGAGAAAAGTATCTATACCTCATTGTTTCCATTTAGTTGTTTTCGCCAATGCAATATTATTCGCTTCATAGAGTGTATTTCTCCATACCTTAGCTTTAGTCTTAAAAATTATATTATATTCAGTGTCATTATGCTACAAGTGACATAGCAAAGACTTCAAATTACCTGAAACTACCAACTTTGCTCTTTTATGTGTCTGCCAATGCTATGGGAAGAAAATGTTCTTGTAGCTTTCTGTTCTCTGACAAGCAAGAGACATCTACAACAGAAAAAAATACCCATACAGTGCATACATCTAGCAGGCACCAAAAAGAAATGAGAGCACTTTGTCTTGACAAGTGCACAAGGGTAACAATGAGTGTTTATTGCTGCAGAACAAAATTTGCACACATATATGTATTCATAGATGAAATGAAATATCCAGTCATTTATAGTCTGTATTCTAGTGGAAAGCAAGAATACTCTCTATGATATTTCTAGTATTTTTTTATTATGTTCCTCTGAGGATGTAAGTTACTCAAAAAAGGATATGTACAATCACAGACTTACTAGAAGGGAACATGTGAGAATCCATTTAAATATATTATAGTGCCAAAAAACAAGAAGCTGCAGTAAACGGATTTTTTTCTACATTTAAAGTATACTTATCTTTACCATAAAACAGGAGTAAATTTTAAAAGTTTGCAACAAGCTGCATCAGTAAATATGTCATATATTCACATCAAAGCAACTGCTACGAATTCATGAGTTATTTGCCTGTACTATATAGTATATTTGTATCTTATTTTTCCATTAAAAAAATAAATGACCAGTTTAATGGGACGTATTGAAGATTCCTCCATTGCTAGCCACTAGACAATCACTATAATATGTGCCTTGTGTTCTGCTGTAGATGAATTTCTAAACAGTCTTATTAAATAAGAAACACAGAGCCAAATCCAGAGGTATAAGCTGTAGAAATCAGAGTAATGGCTGCCAACTAACCTTAGCTTACCACCTCGCCATAGCTTCCCAAGAGAGAGCTTCTTCCTGTCTAACCTGTCTTTATTGCCTTGCTGTTCAGCCTTCTCGTTGGCTCTAAGCCCAGCCACATCACTTCCTTGTCACTGCCTGTCTATACAGACCTCCAGGTCTCTATGGTTGGTACTGGGATTAAAGGTGTGTGTCACCATGCTTGGCTGTGTCCTTGACCATACAGAGACTCTGCTTGTCATGTGATCAGATTAAGGGCATGTGCCACCACTGCCTGACTTCTATTTATGACTTACTTTGACATCTGATCTCCAGGCAAACTTTATTTATTATCATACAAATAAAATATCACATTTCAGCACAAATAAAATATTACCACATTCAACCTCTAGAAAGAAAGTGGACTTTACTTTTAATATGACACAAAGCAGCTTTAGGTTGTCACAGCCAATAACAAATATTTCATACTTCTGCAATTATTTCTAATTCTATTGTAAACATATTTGAGAGAGCTAACATTTTCAAACAAAAGCTTTTCTAATACTTTAACTAACTTGTCCTAATTCCTGACTGGAACAGGTAATTATTACAATTAATGTTGTATGGTTTCACTAAAAATTGCTTCTTGTTGAACACAACTCAATTCATTCTACTTTACATTTTCACAGTTTAAACTAAATTAGCTTCCCTAGACATAAGATATGCCCTTTTGCTAATTAGTCAGTGATCAACAGATACCTTGACCAATTTTTGAACTTTATATTGAATGTTGTTTCATACACGGAAAGTGTAATGTCTCTTATTTTTCACATATATTTCAGGAAAGAAAATCTTGAGAATAGTGTTGTGTATACTGACATTTGGCCTATAAATTCTATTTAAATTGTGTTAATTAGGAAAATAAATTCCTAAAAGAAACATTCAATTATAATATTTGTAAAAGTTTTTATAGGATAAAATTCTCATAAGACAAATAGAAAAATCCACTGATTTTATTTCAGTTATTGATTATGGCATATTTATATAAAAAACACTTGAAGTCACAGTTTAATTATTTTGTATATATGCTTGCTTTATTCCATTTCATATGAATTACATAAAACATATTAATGCATTATTATAAATAATATATACTATTAAAAGATATATATTATGTACAATTAAATATATTATCATGGAAATTAAATAGAATTTATAATCAAAATAGAACCTTAAATTTCAATTATTAGAATTTCTTACAGCAAATGACCTTTTTATTTTAATTTTTTTTTTTTTTTTTTAATTTTTATTTTGCAATACAATTCAGTTCTACATATCAGCCACAGATTCCCTTGTTCTCCCCCCTCCCCCCCCCCTCACCTTCCCCCCAGCCCGCCCCCCACTCCAATCTCCTCCAGGGCAAAGCCTTCCCCACAGACTGAGATCAACCTGGTGGACTCAGTCCAGGTAGGTCCAGTCCCCTCCTCCCATGCTGAGCCAAGGGACCCTGCATAGGCCCCAGGTTTCAAACAGCCAACTCATGCAATGAGCACAGGACCCGGTCCCACTGCCTGGATGCCTCCCAAACAGATCAGGCCAATCAACTGTCTCACCCACTCAGAGGGCCTGATCCAGTTGGTGACCCCTCAGCCATTGGTTCATATTTCATGTGTTTCCATTTGTTTGGCTATCTGTCTCTGTGCTCCATCCGACCCTGGTCTCAACAATTCTCTCTCATATAAACCCTCCTCATTCTCGCTAATTGGACTCCCAGAGATCCACCTGGGGCCTAGTCATGGATCTCCGCCTCCAGGTCCATCAGTAGTTGGATGAGGTTTCTAGCACGACAATTATTTTATAATTTAATTTAATTTTACACATCAGCCATGGACACCCCTGTCCTCCCCCTTCTCGCCCCCCCACCTTCCCCCCAGCCCACCCCCCATTCCCATCTGCTCCAGGGCAAAGACTTTCCTGGGGATTCAGCTCAACCTGGTAGATTCAGTCCAGGCAGGTCCAGTCCCCTCCTCCCAGGCTGAATGAAGTGTCCCTGCATAAGCCCCAGGTTCCAAATAGCCAGCTCATGCACTGAGGACAGGTCCTGGTCCCACTGCCTGGATGCCTCCCAAACAGTTCAAGCTAATCAACTCTCTCACTTATCCAGAGGGCCTGATCCAGTTGGGGGCTCCTCAGCTATTGATTCACAGTTCATGTGTTTCTATTAGTTTGGCTATTTGTCCCTGTGCTTTTCCCAATCTTGGTCTCAATAATTCTCGCTCATACAATCCCTCCTCTTTCTCACCAATTGGACTCCTGGAGCTCAATCTGGGGCCTGGCCTTGGATCTTTGCATCCGCTTCCCTCAGCTATTGGATGAGATTTCTAGCATGACAGTTAGGGTGTTTGGCCATCCAATCACCAGAGTAGGTCAGTTTGGGCTTTCTCTCAACCATTGCCAGTTGTCTATTGTGGAGGTATCTTTGTGGATTTCTGGGGACCTCTCTAGCACTTTGCTTCTTCCTATTTCCATGTGGTCTTCATTTATCATGGTCTCTTATTCCTTGTTCTCCCTCTCTGTTCTTAACCCAGCTGGGATCTCCCACTCCCCTAAGCTCTTTTTCCCTCAAACCTTGCCCTTCATTACCCCCACTCACGTCCAGGTTGTTCATGTAGATCTCATCCATTTCTCTGTCATTGGTGATCCCTATGTCTTTCTTGGGGTCCTGTTTTCTAGGTAGCCTCCCTAGAGTTGTGAGTAGCAGTCTAGTCATCTTTGTTTTACATCTAGTATCCTCCTATGAGTGAATACATACCATGTTTGTCTTTCTGAGTCTGGGTTACCTCACTCAGGATGATTTTTTCTAGATCCATCAGCAAATGACCTTTTTACTTATTTATAAAATACACATGTAAGTTTCATCTTTGTATGTATTTAAACATCTGAAACAACAATTATTTGAGTCAGTCTTTGGAGAGTCCAACGAATCATTGTCTTTCTACAGATCAACAAAATAGTGTCAAGTGTTGGGACTTCTAAAGATTCAAAAGTATATTTTATTTGTATTACAAATTTATTATGTGGTGTTCACATAACATATAACAATCTGCTCAACCATAGAAATACATCAGAGGATTTTTAAAATTTTAGAAAATATACAATTTAAGAGAGAATGGTTCAGAAAATTTGAACCATAATGAATTCCAAACTTTGAAATTATAAAATATACACAGTAGATTGATAACTTGTCAAAGAGGAAGAAGCCAATCTTAAATGTTACAAGGAGGTATTTTTCTGATTGACTAGAACCTGGCATAGATGTCCAATGAGAAATGAATGCTTATTCCACACTATGTAGTAGTTTTTTAAGCTTTATTCTTCTCTCATACATTACATCCTGACCACAGTTTCCCCTCCCTCCACACCTTTCAGTCCTTGCATCTCACTGCTCTCCCAGATCAACTCTTCTTCTGTTCCCCTTCTCAAAAAAAGCAGACCTCCCATAGAGATCCATCGAATATGGCCTAACAAGATACAATAATACAATACACCCTCATATCATATCATGTCTGAATGTTGCCACCTAGGAGGAGGAAGGGGTACCAAAGGTAGGCAAAAGAGTCAGAGAAACCCTCCACTCCTATTGTTGGTAATCCCATAAAAACACCAAGCTGTACAACCATAAGAAGACCTAGCTCAGACCCATACAGGCTCATTATTTATCCTTTCAGTCTCTGTGAGGCCTATGAGCCCTGGTTATTTGATTCTGTGAGATGTGTTCTAATGGTGTCATCTACCCATCTGGCTTTTAGTATCACTCCTCCCCCTCTTTGTGGGATTCCCTGAGCTCTGCCTAGTATTTGGCTTTGGATCTCTGCATTTTCTCCTATTGGGTTGCTGGGTGATGGCGCTCTGATGATAGATGGGTTTGGCCCTGATCTATGAGTATAGCAGAATATTGATAGGAATCATTTCATTGATATCTATATCTATATATAGATATATAGATATATATAATTGATATATATTAGCTATGAGTATAGATGAATATTGATAGGAACATATTTCATTCACTATATATATTCATTATATATGTGTGTGTGTGTGTGTGTGTGTGTGTGTGTGTGTGTGTGTGTGTATTCTATCATTTATGGTCCTATCCTGGGTTTCTGAGCTGTCCTGCCTCTGGTTCCTAGTCATCCAAACAGTATCAGGTATCAGGTGTAGGCACCCTTTCATGGTGTGGGCCACAGTTTGGATGAGTGATGGGTTCACCACTCCCATAAGCTCTGAGCCACCATTGCTCCAGTACATCAAACAGGCAGGACAGGCTGTAGGTTGGAGGTTTTTGTGGCTGGGTTGTTGTCCTAGTCCCAGTGCTAGGAGCCTTGCCAGGTTGTAGAAGAAGATGGTCAGTTAGGGCTCTCTGTATGCCTCATTTCTAGGATACTTCACTAGGGGTCACTATCCTAGACCCAGGGAGTTTCCACTGCACTGAGTTTGTCACCCTCCAGTGCCCTCCAATTCCAGTTGTGTTTCTCAGCACTCTCTCCTTGTCCTTCCTGCCCTGCTTGATCCCTCCTGCTCCCATCCCCACCCACTGCCTGCCCACCTGCAAAATCCCCTCTCTTTCCTCTTCCCAGGGAGGTCCACATGTCTCCCTTTGAGCCCTCCTTGTTGCTTAGCCTCCCTGGGTCAGTGAATTGTACCGTGATTATCTTTTACTTAACAGCTAATAAGTGATTCCATACCATGTTTGTCTTTCTGGGTCTGGGTTACCTGACTCAGGATGATCTCTTCTGGTTCCTCCCATATGCTTGCAAATTTCATGATGTCATTGTTTTTAACAGCAGAAAAATACTTCATTGTGTGAATGTACCATATTTTCTTTTCCATTCTTTCATTGAGAGACATCTAGGTTGTTTCTGGATTCTGACTTTTATGAATAAAACTGCGATGAACATAGCTGAGCAAATGTCCTTGTGGTAGGATGGAGTGTCCTTGGGGTATATGCCCAAGAGTAGTATAACTGGGTCTTGGGATAGCTTGATTCCCAATTTTCTGCATGAATATTTCACCATATTGATATCCATAATGGCTGTAGTTGCTTGCACCCCACCAGGAGTGTTCTTTTGGCTCCACATCCTCGCCACCATGAGCTGTCGCTTGTGGTTTTGAACTTAGCCATTCTGACAGGTATAAGTTGGAACCTCAAAGTGATTTTGATTTGCATTTCCCTGATGGCTAAAGATGTTGAACCTTTCAAATGGTGTTTCTCAGCCATTTGAGATGCCTCTATTGAGAATTCTCTGTTTAGATCTGTACTTCCATTTTTAACTGAATTATTTGGTTTGTTGATGTCTAGTTTCTTTTTTTGAGTGAGTGCTTTAAATTGTATTCATGTACAGCTAATAGTTATGCAATGATAGTTCCGTGAAATCAAAATCCCATTCTCATGGCCCAAGGCATCTCTTGGCATGTAGCTGGAACTTAATATTAAATGAATGAGTGATACTAATATGAATAAACTGTTTGAACAAAAGTCATTAATAAGTTACATGAAAAAATGTAAATTAAAAAAGAAACTATCCAGGATTATTGAATGTTATGTCCAGTTCTGTCTTGTAGACATATGCTTAAATTACATAAGAAACTTCAGTCTACCTTATAGAAATAAACTGTCTCTAAGCCTGATAAAAATAAATCACACATGTGGACAGAATGCCCTGTTAACCATTAGTTAAAAGGAGACATTAATAGACATTTACAGTGTTATGAAAATATGTAAAAATAATATAAATAACACTCACTGGCCACTACTAATTTCTCAAGAAACATATACAACTAAAATTGGCTCCAAAATAATCCACTTGGTAAGAATATGACTAGGATCTATAGCTGAAGTTTAATCAATGCTGAGTTGATTAGGAGAATCTTGATGGTTTTGTATATAAAGTATACGAAATAAAGTACAATCATGAAAATAATAATAGGCAAACACTTGAAAGAAGTCTCCCAGCCAGAATGACTGTGATTTATTATACAGACACTATGAAGTTTGATTATAATATCAAAATAATGTTTTAATCCATATTAATTCCTACTGGCTATGTGTGAAATAAAGTAAATATAGAATGTTTCCAACTGTATCAGATGACAATCATTCATTTAAAAAAATGCCAAACTACAAATTATTCACACTTCAGTGAAAACTTTGCTATATTCCAATAATATTTAATATTTGCCTTGAAGAAAATGTTTCTAAAGAAATTGCATTTGAAATGTAAAGTTTTCAACCAGAATGCATTTCATTCCAATTGAAAAATGTATTTGTATTTTATTTATTGTTATATTCATTGAAATTCTCCTCTCCATTTGCAAAGATAAACAAAGCTTAACTTCATTCAATTTTGTTTCCCACCCGTTTCAATCAAAAGTAAGCTAAAGCATTTTTATTGTTTTCTTCAAAGTTTTTCTTAGTTGTCATGAGACAATTTTAAAGTCTCTCTTCCTAACAATTTCATTTTAATAGTTTCTTTTATAAAATACTGTTTAATATTTAATATTTTCCATAAAAGCAAGAACCCAGCTTTAATGTGTTGAAACTCTCATGAAACCTATTATAAACGGCCTGAATATCTTTCTGTATCTTTTTGTCAGTTTGTGGAAAGATATATAGTTACTATTATGTAACTATAATATCTGAATGTCTTTCAGCTTTTCCTTAAAAATATGAAAGGATTTTTTAATGTCTGTCTGTTCAGCACCTCTTCAATATTATCATTGGTTGGGTAATTTACACACACACACACACACACACACACACACACACACACACACACACACACAGAGAGAGAGAGAGAGAGACAGACAGAGAGAGAGAGAGAGAGAGAGAGAGAGAGAGAGAGAGAGAGAGAGAGAGAGAGAGAGAAATGCTGATAAGTAGAAAGTCAAAGACTGGTGCGTTTTCATCTGTTCAGGGTTTTCTAGTTCTACCCCTTCATTGTAGAAGTCAGCATGGGTGGGGCAAAGGGGAGGGAGCCTTCTGGGCAACAAGCTGAAACCCATCATGCTCAAGTCAACAGACAGCCACTTGGATTGTATTCAGGTCACAGTGTGAGAGAACACACAGAAATAAATGACATTTGGGAAAGCTAAGCTGACACTGTGTCCAACAGTATCTTCTTTCAGTCTATATTGCTCATTTGATGAGTATTTGTAAAGTCATTTTATGTGACTAAGTTGTTTTTTGTTACATTTCCATTGACTTGAGAGCAACAGACATAATTAATCTCTCTTCTAACAAAGACTTAGCAAGGACACTTGAAAAATACACAAATGGACACAGGCATAGAGGCATCATTAAGTAAATAAATAACAAAAAGTGAAACAAGAAGTAACTTTTGGATATTTGAAACATGTACTGAGAACCTTCATAGCAGGCTTGAGAAGATATGGATGATGATTATTATTATTATTAAGTTATTTATTTTTCAAGATGTTTGTGTTGTATTTCTTTTTTGGCAGTTATTTACCATTCAATACAATTTGATCATATCCATTCCCCTCCCTCAACTCCTTCCAGATTCTTTTAACCTCCCTACTCAGCCCACCTCATTTTTCTTTTACTTATTTTTTTGATTTTTCAAAGTATCAGGGATGTTCAGTGTTATTATTTTCAAATATGGCTTACAAAATAATAAGTTCTCATGCAGAGCTCCCACGCATCCTCAATTTTCATTAATCTCTTCGCTACCCCGTCTGTTTCTCTCTGCTCATGCTTTCTTGCTTGCTTTGCTCTCAATTTCTGTGTCTAAGAAAACAAAAGCCTGCTAATCGGGTTATTCATTTACTCTCTAAACAAAATTGGTCCCAAGGAAGAAAATGTTTTAAATCTTGGTAGAAGAAAGTTGAAGATGTCAATAATTAAATTCTGGGAAAGAGGTATACGGATGGGTGTATAGGAACAAGCAAAAATACAAGGTTCCTTATATTTTTGCATCATTTTTTTAAATAGCCCGGTAGTGGGAATTTGCCCTGCCCAAGGTTTTGGGCTATCTGGCCTGATAGCAGCGGTGCTTCTTATCTGCCTACCTATGTGATCACTTAAAAGGGAGCAGCAGGAAGTAGGTCGCCGGCTCTAGGGTAGTGAAGACCGAATCAAGCAGTTTGAAGCAGGGTGTGGTTAGTCCCCAGCTTTCCAAGAACTCTGCAACTGGATTTACCTTATCCTGTATCAGTGAGTCTGTTTTTCCCATAGACCCTCTTAACAAATTGATATCTACATATATATACCATGTATATATGTATATATATATACACCATTGAGGCTCATTGCACATTGCCACCACAGAAAAGGTACCAAACAAAACAGTGCATAGTGTGACTCCTAAATTAATTATCACCAGCCTGTGTCTCTGAGCAGGCAGAGCTATGACACTAAGAGCAGAACTGGAATGATTATGGAAGAAAAGAGGTTGAGCGGTCTGCAGGAGCCCAGCAAATGGGAGCCACTTCATTCACACAGATACAGACTTTACGGATCTAGGGCACCTGGTTTAAATGAGGGCATGCTTCCTAAATAGATTAAGAGTCTTATTGCACTGTAAGTTACGCCTCTTACCCATTCACTTCTCATTTCTTTTCATCAAGAAAATAGAACATATGAAAGATGTGCTCATCTTAGTAGAGCTAATTTAGCAAAATTTTTCAGGCCAGGTTGCAACATGAGTTGATGCTTCTGGCCAACTCCCAGGCTCACTGGTTATTGGGAGAATGAAGTCCTTAGATGTTTAAGAGTAAGTTTTTCTTCTCTTGCTGGCTATCAGCCTATGATGGCTCACGGCTCTTAGAAGTTATTGTCAGGTCTTAGCAGGTGGTCATCTCAAGAGCCTTCTAACTACATGATAGCTTATTTCCTGGAGCCAGCAAGCCAGAGGAATCTCTCTGAAGTTCAGTCTTCTTTTAAGGGCTCAGCTAACAGTTCAGGCTCCCTGAGAAAATCTCTCTTTAGATTCACAAAAGCAAACTGGTCACTATCCACTCACAGACTGGACAGTCCATCATATTTGTCCCACTTGCCAGGACTCATGAAGTGCTTTGTACAAAAGAGACCCACCAGTGTATGAAATATCAGATATTAGTTGAAAATTCTGAGGAATTTGTATTCATTGACTCTCAATTTTCTGTTTGATTATGTGTTTAATTTAATTTAAGTGATACTCACTTTAAAAGCAAGCACAGACATAAGAGTAATATGCAGCTGTACTTGTCTGTATAGTTGAACTTTGGCAGGAACTTTTCTGATTACAATAGTTATAGAGGATGGAGTGAAAGAGCAAACAACAGAGAAATCAAAATCATTAGACTTATTTGGCTCTGAGAAAGCTGCCAGAAAGCCTATGATAACTAACAACTGCTTAACAGAAAAACAACAACAACAACAAAAAAGCCAGAAGTTGCATTGAAACATATTTTAAGACACGATATCCAATATAGTGTTATTTGCTATTGTTTCCATTTTCCTTTTTACACAGTTAATTTTGCAAAGTTCAAAATAGACCAGGTGTACTTAAAAAATCCTCTTCTCTCTGAGTGTCTGTTATTCATTTCTAACTACTGCAGGGCTCATTTTCCAGGTGAGTGAGTTTAGCATAAGCAATTTTGTATGCTTCGCTTGTCTCCTTGGTACATTTCTTTCTTAGGTCATCAACTTCTAGCTCATGTAGATCACGGTATGGGAGACCTGTCATGGTCCAGTTCTCTCTGATGCCGAATTTGATACATAGATACAGAAATAGTGATCACTGGCTGACTAAAGCAACTTCATCAAGTACTTGTGCAATGGTGAAGCCCAGATCAAGTCTACAAGTTTACGGTTTCAAAAGAGCTAACTGTTTAAAACTATTGCACTTTTTATTTCTGAATTCTGTGTGATACAAGGATGTATTTTACTATTTTAATGGATTTTTAAAATGTGAATTAAGCTTACTCTTCTGTTTCTGCTGCTACTTACTAATCACTGCGTCCTCTCATTTCTGAAATACATTTTAATTTTTAGAAGTTTTCACGCAATATCCCAGCATAATTTGGTATCATCATTTGACATTCTGCTTTTGAATAGTCTATGAGCATTCTCCTATAGATAATTTCTGAAAGCCTCATGATTTTTGTTGAATCCCATATTGACAATAAGGCCTCATATGAAGAAGATCATTTCCTTGTAAAAGATAAGTGTCGTTTTTCAGAATTTCCCCATCACCCTCATTCCACCTGACTCATTTAGAATCACACATGTCACTTCCATGGTGTTAATCTTATCTTTATTTATTAAGCACTCCTCTCTGTCATCATGTAGATAACATTAAAAAAAGAAAGCTACTATACCTGTCTTAGAGTGAATGTATAGTTAATGCATAGCAATAGTAATTCATGTTCCTTAAATACTTCATTTTTTTTGTAATTATAATTACATAATTTCTTCTCCTTGCTCCCCTCAATCTCTCCCATATAACCCTCCTTACACTTTCAAATTCAAAGGCTCATTTGTCACTAATTGTTGTTACATACATACATATGTATGTGTATGCATGTGTGTAGGCCTAAATATATATTAATATGTTATAATATATGATAATCATAATATAATTTGTAAAATATAAAAATAAAATATTATATTATTATACATTTAAGCATAATACATATATAAATTCAGATGTTCACATACTATAATTTTGTAATGTATAAAATTTATTTAAGTATATGAATATATGTATATATATGTATATGTACATATGCCTAAATATATAAGTATATTCTGCTTAATCTTTATTATGTTGCCTGCATGTATGTTTTTAGGGATGAGTATGTGGTATTAGATAATAAATTGATGTGTTCCTCCCTGTGGAAGACTTGAAGTAGAATTGTGGATTCCAATCCCAACAGATGCATCTACAATACAACTCCTCCACCCAATGATCAGGGATCTTGTGGAAGAGGAAAGATTGCAATAGTCAGACTAGCACAGAGTTTGCTGTGAGGTTGTGTATCCTAGGAATATCAGAAAATACCCACATAAAGTCTCACCAACATGTCCGCCTAAACATGACCTGAACAAGGGCAATAGATAAGCTAATGTAGTAATTTGTGTTTAAATGATATTTTGTATTTTTTAAAATATTTTGTCTTATTACTGAATAAGTATAATGGTATGTAAATTGTTCACACCTTTAAAATATATATTTATTTTATTTAATAAGTTTAATGAACTTTTAAAAAAATCCTGCGCCAATATTCAACACATATTTACTTTAAACATAGGTATAGATAAAACTGAGGTAAATTATAATTCTATGTTTCTTATTTGTTTTGCAGTCATGTTTTTCATAATTTATGAAGATATTCAATCTAATGTGCTTCAATTAATTCAAGGGTATATACTGATAAAGGAATCTCTGTACTTATAAAATTATAGTTTCTATGAACTGATAACTCTATAGTCTATTCTGAATATCATTAATTAATTCTCAGCACACTCTCCTTTGTTAATATATCCATGAATTCCATAAACACAGGATTTTTTTCTCTGTGAAAGACCTATTAAACCTCAAGGCTCTACAGTAAACAGATTGCTTTTGGCACTCAGCGTTTGGAGTTGTAAGTAAGTAGCAAAAATTATATAACATAAATGTGGGATATTGATCTGTAACAAATAAAGACATATTGTCAATCTCTAAACCTAATTTGTCCAAAGTTCTAACTTATTTAGTGAAGCCATAATGTTTCTGTGTAGACTAGATTAATGGCTGTGATGCTTTCAGTAATACTGCCATTTATACTTCATTATTTCCCCTGAGCCCACTCCCTTACAATTATCTTCAGAACATTTATTGCCTTATAATGCATTGGTTTCAATCCATAACTTGCACTAATGCTGCAGCTTTGCTTACTGACATACCAGGAAGTCCCCTTCACTGATTCTCCCTATTTCTTTTTGGAAAACCTATTGCTCTTTAGTACCCCCTTGTCTTCATGAACATAGGTATATCTTTTTCTATATGAACCAAATCTACTTCTACCTCCATTTGTATTCCTTCATAGTGACTGTAAACTTTTAGTCTCTACTGTCAAGAGAATAGGTGGCCACAAATTGAGTTGCCTATGGCTGGGTAGCTGGGTGTTAGAACCCTTGCCTTTCATCCACAGTTGCATATACATGGAAACACACAGGCACACACTAGCACACACAAGCAACTAACAAACACAATCACAAAAACAGTTATCAGAGGGGAATTCACTAGTTCTTGTATCTTTCTTTTGAATATGAATGATTGGTCAGCATAATTTACAAAATATTGACATGTATAAGACTTTCTTTGAGAAACTGATTTTGAAAACTAACATAGTATGTAATTATTAGCTATCTTACTTAATCTTGATCTATATTCATACCTTGTTCCCTTTTTATGGTAAAGATTTTAGAAAATGAATTCAAATACTAAATGGTTTCAGCTCTTATCTCTAGAGAAATATTGCCACCTATAAAGCTTCAGAATTTTCAATTATACCATTAAGGCTCATTATGCAATTTGTATTGTTTTTCACATACTCCAAGTAGAACTCATGATTTAGCTTCTCAAATCATTTCACATCAGCATCATAATACCAATATTATTTCTCTTGTCTTGGGTCCTTCTCTCTTTCATGTCTCCACAACAATAACAAGGAATGAGTCTCATTCTTCCATGTACTGCCTCTTCTTTACAGCTTCTCAGTAAATAATCAGCAACCAATCTTCTACTTTATGAGAGATACTAAATTCTAGAAGTATAATTACATATTTTTCAAAGTTTGAATCTTCTCATTGAATCTTACAAATTACACTAGGTTTTTATAATAATTCTACAAAGATATGTATATTTGAGTTTGTAATATAATAACACAGGAAGTAGAATAATAGATAATATTTCTTTAGTCAGAGCATTTTATTTTTCTTATAAAATATATAAGGACTTTGCTTTGATTTTTTAAAGAGGGTCACACTATGCTGTCTTGGCTGGTCTGGTATTGGCTATAATGATCAAGCTTTCCTTTAGCTCACAAAGATCTGCCTTCCACTGACTCTTAAGACATTGAAAATTTGCTCCTTCACACCAGCATAAAGATGGTATTCTTAACATGGTTAATAAGTAAAAGCCATAACTTCCTTTATATGATAGTAGAGAAGATTTAATCTACAGCTGGATCCTTTTTCAGTCTTTTAAGAGTTTAATATGATATATCACGAATATTATAATTCATTTTGGTTAAATATTGCTTTCTTCTATACAATGCATGCATGGTTCTAGGAAGATGGCTCAGCAAGCAAAGGCATTTGGGAACAAGCATGACAGCCTGGCTCATCTCTAGGACAACTAGATGGAGGAAAGAACTGGCTCTTGTGATTTATCCTCTGACCTCCACATGCACATCTAAGCTTGTATGTATCACAAAATTAATGCCAAATAAACAAATAATTGCACTAAAAATTACAAAGAACATCACAGATTACTTTGTTTGTAGATTTTAAAATGGCATTCTTAATGTAGAGCTGAAAGATGAGATATGAATTACAAATTTGACAGCCATACTGGATTTTTTAATGAATTAAATGGCAATTTATACTTTTGCTATTAATTTACAAATCTTTACATTTCTGCTTTTTTATTGTTCATTCTTGCATGACATGTCTGTTTGTATATTATTTGTATGTATTATTGTACATACATGGTTGGACACGGCTGTGTATATATCTATTATGGTTCAATAAATTATTTAAAAAAGACTATTGAAATAAATTATCAAAAAATTTCAGGGTCAGGTAGAAACCTGATACAAGGGGAACTCCTACAAATCTACAAGGATGACCCCAGCTAAGATTCCTAGCAATAGTGGATATGTAGCCTGAAATGGCCATCTCCTGTGATCAGATTGGTGATTACCCCAATTGTTATCATAGAGCCTTCATACAGTGAATGATAGAAACAGATGCAGACTTCCACAGCCAAATATTAGGCTGAGATCAGGGAATCCTGCTGTAGAGAGGGAGGAAGGATGATAGGAGTCAGGGGGTCAATGATATCTCAAGAAAACCCACAGAAATAGCTAACCTGTCTCATAGGAACTTACGTAGTCTGAATCAACAACCAGGGAGCCTGTATTGGAATGACCTAGGCCTTCTACATATATGACACAGTTGTGTAGCTTGTTCTTCTTGTGTGATTCCTAACAAGGGGAGCCTGTGTGTCTCGAATGTTCTGACTGTCTCTTGGGAAGCTATTCTTCATATTGGTTGCTTTGTTCAGCCTTTATATAAGTCTTGCCAGAACTTGATATATGCCATGTTTTGTTGATTCCCATGGAAGACATACCCATGAACAGAAGAGGAGGAGTAGATTGGGGGGTGGTTAGAGGAGGGAAAGGGAGAAGAGGAAGGAGGGAAAAATGTAATCAGGATGTAAAATAAATAAATAAATTTAAAAATAAAAAAAATGGAAACACACACATACTGTCTTGTTACCCTTTCTATTGTCATGCTAATACCATACCAAGGCATTTAAAAAAAAAAGAAAGTATTTTATTTGGGGGCTCCTGGTTCCAGAGGGTTAGAGTCAGTGACCATCATAGCAGGAAACATGGCATCAGGCAGAATGGTAGGGCACTGGAGCAGTAGCTGAGAGCTTTCATCTGACCCATAAGCATAAGGCAGAGACAGATGTCACAGTCAAAGGCATGGAATAACTTAACCTCAAAATCTACCCCCATTGACATACCTTTCCCAACAAGGCATACTTCCTATCCCTCCTGGATAGTTCTACTAGAACTGCTTACAGCATCCACTGCTTTTCCAACTTAAAGTCCCAAAGTCTTCCACATTTCTTAAGACAACAGTATATTCTGGCTTGTCACAGCAATATGCTACTCCCTGGCACCGACTTCTGCCTTGGTTGCTTTTTCTTTGTTCATGATAGAACACCATGACCAAGGCAACATAAAAAAAGAAAACATTTAATTTGTGGGCTCCATGTTTCAGATTCCATGACTATCATAGCTGTGAGCATGACAGCAGGCAAATCGGCATGGCCCTGGAATAGTAGCAGATAGCTTACATTTGATCTAAAAGCATGAGACTGAGATAGAGGTAACTGGGAGTGTATGACTTTAATTTTGCTGTCTTTCTTTCTTTCTTTCTTTCTTTCTTTCTTTCTTTCTTTCTTTCTTTCTTCTTTCTTTCTTTCTTTTTTTAACCTCAAAACCCACCAGCAGTGACACACTTCCTAAAACTAGACCACATCACCTAATCATGCCTGAAAGAGTTCTACCAGCTAAAAACCAATCATTGAAACATATGAACCTATGGACCACCAAGTGTACATCTGTCTTCTTTAAACAGATTAAACAAAAATTAAAAAAAAAATCTCTGCCTTGGTGTTCTAAAGTTCAATGTATTAGCTGCTATTATATTTTTAAAATACGAATTATCTGTACTTATAAGTATTCCAGCCTTTTGATATTGAAAAAAGACTTGTCTTAGTATTCAAACTTCATTCTAGAGAATCACATAATTGAGTTCAGAAATAGTGGACAAACAAAACCAAGAAAATAGAAAATAAACAACAACAAATTACTCATAATGTTTTAAGTAAGTCTATGAAGCTATGATGGGTGACATTCATAGCTATCATTGGCTAGATGTGACCTGGAATCTTCCAGTTTGACCACTCTTAAAGTGAACACACACACACACACACACACACACACAAAAAAAAAAAAAAAACCCACACAACTTTATTGTTATTTTATAACCTGGTTTTTCTTCACATTTCTTATGTGGAAATATTAGCCTTCAAATTCATACTATCCAGAGTTAACAGCCATGAGGGACAAATAAATAAATCATTATGGCTATCATAAATAGACTCCTAGGGGAGTTTGTTAGATTTTCTATCCTTGGAGAAACCAATGAAGAAAAGGAGCTATCTATGAACCAAAAAGGGTTCCTGGCAAAACACTGAATCTTCAGACTCCTTATAGTCTTGTGCGTGTCTGTGCATTTATCTGTGAGTGTGTGTGTGTGTGTGTGTGTGTGTGTGTGTGTGTGTGTGTGTGTGGTGTGTTTTTAAATTGCTGACTGAGGCTGTAGAGATGGCATAGTGGTTAAAATAACTTGCTGATTTTGCAGAAGATCTGTGTTTGGGTCCTGTTACCCACTTGGCTGCTCATGGCCATCTGTAATTCCAGTTCTAGTTCCAACAAACTCTTTTTTTTTGGCCTGCAAGAGAAATACACATGATACAAAAACGTACATGGAGGTATATGCTCTATGAGCATAAAAATAAATAAATATTTACAAAATAAAATATTAACAATTCCACCTAGACAATTGTAATTTTTAGCCACATTTAAACCTGACTAAGACAAGTATTGATAGTCTGTCTCTGTGGTTCATGTCACATAACCAACGATATGGAAGGATTCACAAAGCTAAGTAAAGCCTATAGCTTCATTCATGGCTTGTGGGAGGCCTACCCATTTCTCTGTGGGAGGACAGCTCCCACTTTTTCTAGAGGGTCCTCTTGAGGAAGGAGGAGTGAGAAATATTTAGATAGAAAGATAGTGGGGAGATAAACAGAAACACAGGATAGCCTCAGGAGGGCCTGGATCAATATCCATCAGCTCTTTCTGTCTCATCAAAATGGCGTTTTATAGGAATGCCAAGGGGGGGAGCAAAAGATCTCCCCCTAGCACAGAAAAGTGCAGACCCTTCCAATCACCTGGTAACCATGCACGTGTTCAAGCCATCCTCTAATGCAGCCCAGCTGGCTAAGACAAGCTCAGATTTCATTAAGAAACCTCTGTGGGCCTTCATAAGTCCCCCTCTTGATATAATAAAGGAACCCCCAGGCCCCTTAGATAGACTGTGCCTATCATAGGTCATCCTTCTTGATTAATTTTACATACATACATTCAGGAAGATATCAAGAAGAAAGTTGTCAGTCTTTGGCTACCAGCCTTTGGCAAGAAGAGCACAGAGCCTAACTAAGCTCTGACTCAAATCCCTACTAAGAGCTTACAAATACTTGGAACATGCACACCAATCCCTAGGCTACCCACCTCCCAGTAAAGGAGTAGAGGATAATAAAGATGGGACTCATTCTAAAAAGGAATTGTCCTTTTTAGAATGAGTCTAAGATGACTACAGCAGTCTTAGCTGCACCAAGCCCTTTTCTAATCAAAACTCCCTCCTAACAGATATTCCCCACAAAGGCAAGACTTTCTACATGGTTATATTCATTAAGAAATTGAGTACAATAAAATCAGAATTAAACTTCATTAATTTGAAAATTAGAGTAATTAACTTCTTCATTGTCAATACACAAAGAACCTAGAAAGCTAATTATTAGTGTCAATAAAATTTTCAAGAGACCACTTTGAATCCCAGGAGAAAGCACTCATTTTAAAACACTTTGAAGTATCCGGTCAAGTAAACAAAAACCCATGCTAATTATAAAGATATTTTTAGCTGTTTAAGTAGCTCATATATACATGTGTTCCTACCACAGCAGTAGAATTTCTGTACAAACTAACTCAATTGTGGGAGGCCTACCCCTTTGTGGGAGGCCTACCTCTTTCTAAACAGAAACAGAGGAAGAGTGGAAACTTTTAGGAAGAAGACAGAAAAGGTCCCTATTTATGACTATGATACCTTTACTTATGTTTTCCAGGGGCCAATGAAACCACAAAATTATATTTTAAGCTATCATAAAACGTATTCAAATGTATCTAAAAGTAAAGAGTAATAAAACAATTCTAGTATAAATATCACTATACACATTTTACAAACTTTCATTCAATATTTACACTTTTTACAAACCTCCATTCAACATATTTACAAGTAGCATGAATACCACTATACATGTTTACATTTTTTACAAACTTATATTCAAAAGCAAACTCTATAAGTCTATTTTACAAACTTTAGCAAATATCTAGAAAAGCAATCTCTTAACAGAACTATTTATATTATCACCATACATATTTACACTTTTTACAAATTTACAGTGACTAGTTTATAAACCTTAGCAAACATCTAGAAGAGATCTCTTAACTGAACTATTTACATTTTCTTCCAACACGACAGATTTCACCAATCATGAGTAGTTACCATACTGAGCTACTGTAAATCTCTTAGAAAAAACTTTCTATGCAACTCTTAGGCCTCTGAGGGAACATCATTGGAGCTGACACTCCTATGTTCCACACTCCTCACCAAACTAAGACAGCCAGCAAGCTTCTGAGGATACAATTTCCTCCTTCTTAAAGATTGCCATGAGCTCTTTTAATGATGCCAATGTTTCTCTCATACATTTCAGGCACTAGCCAAGTTTTTTTATTATCCTGTAAGTTTTTTTTTTTCAACACCCAAAGCAATTTTCTGGTGTTCAAACCATTTTTCCTTAAGGTTTAAAAGTGGCTTGTTGACAAACACCATTAGTATTTTAATTGCCTCCTGATAGGTTGATTTTGTTCACCTGCTTCTCATTCCCAGGAGGTAAGCTAAGCTTTTTAGCAGCACTTGGGAAAAAGCAGCATTTTTAGCTGAAAGAGTAAAGTTTTGGGGCAGTGCAGTACCAGCAGTAATTCCGTTGGGCATTTTGATGGTCTATCTGAGCTTCCATCTGAGCCTGCTTATACCCTTATACCACCATGCTGTTATGAACTACATTTCCTTCTTTTTTTTTTTTTTTTTGGTTTTTCGAGACAGGGTTTCATTGTGTAGCTTTGTGCCGTTTCCTGGAACTCACTGTGTAGCCCAAGCTGGCCTCGAACTCACAGAGATCCGCCTAGCTCTGCCTCCTGAGTGCTGGGATTAAAGGCGTGTGCCACCACCGCCCAGCATAAACTGCCTTTCAGTTCCAGGAGAAAACTCAGCCGCCATCAATGGCAGCACTCACTCCCCGTTCCATTTACTAGGTCTGTGTTCGTACTGAAATCAAAATCAGGCCTTTTTTTTTTTTTTTTTTTTTTTTTTTTTTTTTGCCACAGGAGGTTTCTGTTCTCCCTGAGCTGGCATTTACAGGTGTATTTCCTCCACCTGGCATTATCTCTGGAGGGGGCCACACCAGCCTGCATGGACTTACAGATCAGCGCTTGGCTCCCACTTTACCAGGTCAGTGAAAGAAAATGAAAGTACTTGAAATAAAAGCTTTTTCAGAAAGATTTTTTCCCCCCAATAGATCCCCTTTGTCCCTGCTTGTCCTCTCCCCCAAGATGGAGAGTTTCTGATGCTGCTGCCTTGGCTCAGGATCTACACCAACAATGTCATGCTCTTCTACTGCAGCTGGGCCCAACCAAGTGTCCTGTAACAGCTGCACCTCCTCTGTACCTCTGTGAATGCTCTGTCCCTAGCTGCCTTTTCAATACTGGCTTGAAGGGGAGACAGGACTAGCAGCGAGGGTTTGCAATATTCCAAGGGATATTTTTTTTTTTCCAGGGCAATTACAGGTGACTTCCCCATTCTGATAGATGTTCCTTCTCAAGTGAATCTAATTTTGCCCTTACAGAAGGAAAAGGACTGAGAAGGAAAAACCTGAAAAGCTTTCAGGTTTTGAGAGAGAAGTTACTAGGTTTCCCCCAAGACTTCTGTTCACTAAACTCAGCTTTTGCCAAGTGAAAACTGACTCTGATGGTACGATGTTATCATCGAGTGTTTTTATCCAGGGGCACTAGAGTGGAGGGTTTTGTCTCGTCATTGTCTGCCTCAAAGAAAACTCTTCCCTGCCGCTCAGGGCTTAAATCTAAGCTATCTATAAGCCTAAAGCTTCTACGGGAATCATTTTCTGCCCATTTTCTTTCACAGTATTTTTTTTTTCATAACTCTAGTTCTTCCCCAAGAGTTTGCATTCAGAGTCCCAAGAACACAGCTCCTCTATCCTTTTGCTTTTCTAAGTGTTTTCCTACAGTATTTTCCATAATTAACCCTATATTTTTTTTCTAATTTTAATAGAAATTAAGAGAGAGAGAAAATAGAAACCTAGATACAGAGAGATATTCAGGGCAGCTTCACTTTGGCATTTCTTTCAGCCACTTTACTTTCACTCTTGAGGATACCCCTGCCTTAATTTTACTACAAAATCAGACATGCCCAACTGCTTCCTACGGGGTCCACAACCCCACTTTCACTAATTCCCTGTCCCTGTTCATAACATTTCACTCCCTATTTTTCCCCAGGGTACTACTGAGGAGGGAAGAGCGAGAAATGTTTAGATAGAAAGATAGTGGGGAGAGAAACAGAAACACAAGATAGCCTTGGGAGTGCCTGGGTCAATATCCACTGGCCCCTTCTGTCTCTTCAAAATGGCTTTTTATAGGAATGCCAAGGGAAGGAGGAAAAGACCTCCCCCTAGCACAGCTAAGTGCAGACTCTTCCATCACCTGGTAACCATGCACATGGTCAAGCCATCTTCTGGGTAAAGCAAGCTCAGTTCTCACTAAGAAAACTCTGTGGGCCTCCACAATGGCTAAAGTTACTTCATCATAAAGATAAATAACTAAATCAAAAGAGCAACAAGACACAGAAGTCTGGAGTAAAATCTGCATGTTTGTACATGTCTTCCTCTGTACTTCTCAACCTAAGAATGCATATCAAATGTGGTCATTTCTCTAGCAATAAAAAGACATAATATGTATTTTTTTTTCCAGTAAGAGATTTTTCTGCTTTCCTAAAATTCCAAGTAGTTAGAGGGAAGGAGTTAAAAAGTGAGATTCTTCTGTGTGTCCCATACCCAAATTCTAACTTTCCTTAGTTGAGAAATCTACACTTAAAGATGCATCAAAATTCACACACAGTCTAGGCTTAGTGATCACCCCAATCCATCAGTGAATGTGTTGCTCAAGTTCCCAGGACCCAGTTAAATGGTCATCTTATCAGTTCCTTTCCTCATAAAATGAATAATCCTTTAGCTTTGATATTAACATGTGTATCTACAGTTTGGCTATATGAGTTTAATGAATTTTTTTTTGGGGGGGGGCATGTCCATAAGTTTCTCTAGAGAGGTTTCACAATTCTTCATGAAGCAAAAAAAAAAAAAAAAAAAGGCATAAATACCCTCAAAGTTAGAAGGATGAAGGCAATTAATCTGAATATAAACAAGGGATATGAAAGTCAATATTTGGAATATTCACATTGTTACTGAAACCAAACTGAAAATGTTGGGTAGATATTGTTTGATAGTCTAAAAAATTTGGAATGAATTTAATCTAGAACATACGCTATCCAAATTAATAGTGTGTTGAATTTCTATCATTCTGAATTACTTCCTCTTGCTGCTATAACAAGTTACCACAAAACTTCTAACTTAAAAGAGAAAAAACACAGTTGTGCTAAGAAGTCTGCAAGTGGTTCTGTTGAATTACAGTGGGTATGTTGACAGAACTACATTTTTTTGTCTACTTTCAAGGACAGTAACATTTCTTGCTGGTCATTTTAATAACATCCTGACCTTAAGAGTTAGTCCTGTTTGTAATTGATCAGGTTCACAGTTATCTATCATTCCTTTGATGATAATATGATTATATTTAAATGTCTCCAGATAGGATTCTGTTGTTTCTGTTTAGCTTAAATTCATCTGACCTATGGTTACAAGTGAAGGATAAAGGGATGTCAAATGAGGATAGTCTGACAATTCTGCAAGGTGTTTTCAAGATCTTGCTATTATCTCAAAAGAACTCAGAGGGGACAATTCGAAGAATTAGAAGAAAGTTTGATTATAGATCACATTCAATTGAAATGTTCTTGCTTCTCTAGAGAGCCATCTGCCAGAATTTGGAAAAGCCTCTTGGAGACAAGATAGCAATTTTTTAGCTTATTTTAGGCTGGGAAAGGTGAGGAATCCCAGGAATGGGTTAAAATTTCCATAAAATTAGTTTACACCCTTTTTCTTTCCTCATTCAGGATTTTCTGATATGTCAGAGTACCAGACACATGATGGCTAATCACGTGGATATAAAGATCAAAGCTAGCCTTTGTTCTCCTCATTCATGTTAGTTCTAGTTTGGGATGGTGTGGCAGATCCTATGGCTTAAATACTTATGCAGTTCCACAATTTTGTACTGCAATACATTTCCGTAGTTGCATTGGTCTTGGGCACCATGCAGCTTGTCTCTTTTTGTCCAGTTGTATTTTTCTAGATACATTTACTATGATTCCAGTTTAGACTTATTCACTGATTCCCATTCCACTGTTCTGTTTTTATCTTCCCAAGCATTGCTGACATTACCATTATAACCCTGACATTTATTTTAACCATAGCAAAGTTTTATGAATTCTCCTAGGAGGAACAAATCACTAAGATTATACATTCTCCCTTATCATTGAGAAAATATGGTGGCAGACTCCCTTTGTGTGGTGAGGGTTTAAAATGGTTATTGCATAAATAACCATCTTTATCCTGAATAACAGTAATCATGAATAAGACAGATTACTGTGTGAATCTGTGTCTCTAAGCACTTAATATATGTCAGTCATTCTCCTAAAGTTATAAAGTAGACATTGTAATAATGGTGGTTGCAGTTTGCTTATTTTTAGATCTTGTCTTCCCAGTCTTTGTGAAGAATTTTGTGGAAAGGTAACAGAAGAAAACATAAATCATCCAGCATGTCTTTGGACTGGTGAAGACAATGAACAAAGCAGCAATAAGATATATAAAATCCAAAGTAAAAGACAATACTCTATTGGATGTAAAAATATCATTTAAAGTTAATACTCTTATCAAAACAGGGAGTTATTGTAAATGAAAGTTATTATATCATGTAACTCAGATAATCTTTTTACTGAAAATCATTTCCTTTGTTTTACATTTATGTAATACTTGTCTGAGTGATTTTACAGCATGTATATTTGCTTGTGTGTATCACATGTATACATAGCACCCACAGAGGTCAGAAAAGAGCATTACCTATCTATCCTAAACTGGAGTTACAGATGATTATGGGTTGCATGTCAGTGGTAGGAATCAATCTCATGTCCCATTAAACAAACTCTCAAGCTCCATCACCAAAAAAATTTCAAATGCCTAACATCTGGATGGAAATTTACTTATTTGTATTCCTTACTTTCTAGGATGGTTTATCCTCTGTAGGATTGAACCTACAGTCTCATGCTGATTGAAGTCCCGAAATCAAAACAAAGGGTTAGAACATGAATTAATAACCAAAGTTAAGCTAACAGTAATTAATTTGACTTAAGGAAAAATTCTTGAAGTATGATTAGGATTTTACTTAATAAATTAAGGGAAGGAAACTAAAATCATGTACATTGTAAGCAACAACCCTGAGGGGTAGAAGGGAAGGGTGTGTAGGGTGTAAAAGAGAGTGAATTAAGAGTTTCACTGAAGGTTGTTTTCAAGGAAATGAAGCTATGGTAGGCAATGATTAAGTTATAAAGTTGTCTGCAAACAGACAAATATTAATTCCATAATCAAGATTATAGCATATCTATATTGCAAACTTTCACCCAGAGGTGTTTTTTTTTTAAATAATGAAACTTTCAATTTTGAATATTTCATTTACATTTGGACGTGACAAGGGAGGGGTTTAGAAGTGATTTTATAGAGCACAGTCTATAGAGATTAGTCTGATATATGTTATATTTCTCTTGAATATGTTTGTATTAATTTTACATGGAATTTTCTTCCTTGAAGACATTTGTAAAATCTTAGGAGAATTAGCTGATGATGAAAATTTTGCTTGATGGGCATTAATAAGGTATTTTTACTGAAAGACTAACTATAATTGAAATAATTCTTTTAACTTTAAACGTGATTGTGATTATATATATATATAAATCAGTTTAAATAGGTGGAATTATGAAAATATGGACTTAGGAGCAGTGGCCACAGAGTTTCTTGGGTGTATCAATTTTCCACACTGTGTAATACCTTCACAGAAATGTAGAGTAAATTGATAGAACATAGATAGACATTGTCTTCCATGTTGCGGTCCTTTAGCATCCCGCATACTTCTGAGTTCTCTGCACAGAGTCACTATACCATAAGTATTATTATTTTTGTATTTTATTCCTTTTTGTTTTCTATTTGCTTCAAAAACTTTGTAGCTCTGTAGAAACTGCTCTTAACAGGTCTAATTAGGTTTCTTTTGAATATTTATATTTTTCTGGGTCCCGCCTGATATCAAATAGTCTTTGAAGGAAGGAGTGAGGATTAAGAAATAATAGATATGAAAAAATATAAATAAGATGTAAAAGAAAAAGACAGAAACACCAAATAGCATTGGGAGCACTCTGAGTCAATACCAAAGTTGCCCAAATTTATTCTTCATGGGATTTTTATACACCAGGAAGGGGAGAGGCAAAAGACCTCTCCCTCTCAATGACACTATGGTTCAAGTTACAAAGTACAGACAAGTATGAACACTTCTTCAATTCTCAAACCATCTAGTATCCATGCTTTATGGCAAAACATCCTGTAATTTGACTTTGAAGTATAAGACACCTGATTATCACACCTTTGGTCAAAATATCCTATTATGCAGCCTTGAGGGGCAAAATAAACTCAGACTGTCTGACCTTGAGTCACGATGGAATAAGGCCACACTATGGAATCTCTGTGGGCCCCCATAATATTTAAGGTGCCTGAATGTTTTGCATGCATATGTGTGTCCTTGAGTGTATTCTGCCCCTTGGGAGTGGAAGACTACATCAGATACTCCATTACTGCAACCATACAGGCTAGATACAGGGAACTGAACTGGGTCTGCTGTGGGAGCTTCAAATGCTCTTGACTTCTAAGCCATTCTCAAGATAAGCAACAGAATTTATATTACAAGTATTTCTTCAGTACAGAAATTCTCTATTTTAAGAAACTATTCTAATTGAATGAACACACATTTCAATTATTCATATCAACTAATGTAGGACATACACTATAAGTAGCATCACATTACAAATCTATGTCTGCCATTCTGCATTAGATTGTATGCCTGCATCAAAGG
Source organism: Peromyscus eremicus (assembly GCF_949786415.1). Taxonomy (NCBI): domain Eukaryota; kingdom Metazoa; phylum Chordata; class Mammalia; order Rodentia; family Cricetidae; genus Peromyscus; species Peromyscus eremicus. The sequence goes on from NC_081426.1 coordinate 74,504,260, forward strand.
CAAGAGAATATAAGCCTATTTTTGAATTTTGTCACACATATGCATCTTTAAAAAATCATAACTTCTAGCATTGTTGATCTCTCTTTTGTCTGTGGATATATGTGTATGTATGTATACTATATCTCTATATATTGATCTACTTACACAGCAGTACATTTTTGTTGGTTCATAAAAGTCCTTGAGCCCACAGATAAGCAGTAGCAAAACCAGGAATGCTGAACACTCAGGTTCTTCTCCTCAATGGCGGAAATAAAATACCTGCATCCCATCCAGAAAGCTGAGAATAGAGGTTGTTAATGACATGGTGAACGTTTTGCTATATGTAAGGACAGAGCTCACCCTGGTTCCCTGGAATGATTATGCCAGAGTCTCCCCTCCCTACACAGTTATTTTTAGCTCCCAGCTAATAGAACTCACCCTAAGGGAAAATGTCACACATACTGCTGACCTGTTTGCTATCCCAGTCTAAGAGCACATTAGATACCAGGCCTTTTAGCTATAGAACCCATCCTTATGGTCACATGTACTTTATTAAAAAATTCCTAAATAGTCATACCTTAAGCTTTATTGTGCATCTGGGATTGGAATTATTGTTGCCTATAAAGTCTTTTCTGAATTCTATTGTGTTCAAACATGCCTACAGTAAACCACCTCACATTAAGACTCTCTAGTGGTCTTCTCCAGGTTAATGAAATCGATCTGAACCGAGTTTTCAATCCAAGTTTGTTTTCCTGTTTTATACTTGCAGAGAATCCCACATATTTAGGACTACACACATATGTGTACCTGTGTTTGTGACACACATAATGCACTATTTCTTGGTTATCCTGGAATTAGATCTGACAAGGTACTTAATCTAGCAGATATTACACAAAGGGGAGTATACAATTAAGAATGTAACACTGATGTTAAGAAGTTAAAACTGTTCAGGTCCATAAAACTAAATCACACAGGCATGGAATTGTGAAGCAAGTATTGCCTAAAAAGGGGGTTGACCTTTTCCCTCAATGCCTTAACCTTTAGATACTGATTTCAGTGGTTAGTTTGTCTAATAATATCTGTCACAAATTATACTCCCTTGAGAAAAAATAGCTTTCTAAGAACATGAAGTATAAAATAATATCAGTATATGAAAACATTGGAATGTGAGTTAGATATTGTTCTAGTTAACTCGATATAGCCTAGAGTCATGGAAAAGAGTTTCAATTGTGATATTTCTCAAATTCTGTTTTCTTGTGGCCATGTCCATGACAGAATGTCCTCACTAATGATTGGTGTTGGAGGGCACAGCCCATTGTGAGTCTGAGCTGTATGATAAGACTAACTGGAAAGAATTCTTAGTGCCAGGCAGTGAACAACATTGCTCCATGGTTCATGATTCCAGGCCCTTGCCTTGAGATACTGTGGTGACTTCCCTCAATGATAGATTGTGGCTTGTAAGTATAAATCAAATAAACCCTATCTTCTTATAATTTGGTTCTTTCTGAAAGTTTTATTTCATCAACCAGAAAAAAAAAAAAAAACTAGGAAAGGTATCTTTTGCTGTGTGACCTCCTGTAATTAGTAATCTGTTTAAGAATGACCAGGTATTCAGCTATGTCTAATGAGTTTCAGTGATCATCTGGGAAAAAATGTGTCCCATACCAGATTAGTGATACAAAATAAATCAAAACCCTATAAAATTTTAGCATTTGGTTAATCAGAGCTGAAAAGAAAAAAAAATCCTATTTTCACATTTCTGACTTTAAGGTTAAGAAATTCATAGAAAATATGAACTTTGGAACTATAAAAAAATACAATCTTGTATACTTGCAGGTTCAGGGTAGACAGATAATATCATGTCACACAGTAGCCAAATTATGTAAAAAGAAAAAGTGATGCAGGTATTAGTGTAATTTCAACTGACTTAATAGAACAATCACCCTGTTGTTCCACTATAACTTTGGGATGTACAATTAAATATTTTCATAGCTATTGCTATAGTTTTGATGTAGAATACCCTTCATATACTGATGTGTTTGGACAATTGTTCTCCAACTGGTGATGCTATTTATGGAGACTGTGCAAACTTTGAAAGGTAATGCCCAGTTATAGTTCAATGTACCACTGTTGGGTAGACCTTGAGTTTTACAAACAAATCCAACTCCTTTTCTTATCTTTCCTTCCCAAGGTGGCCAGATATGGAAAAAGTCCCTATTGCCTCAATAAGAAGCTATCATTCTGCCATGCTTTTCACATCATGAAATATTTTCAAAATTTGAGCTAAAATAATCCTTCCTATATTAAAGTCCTTCTTGCCTGGTATTACGTCACAGTAATGAGACTAGTGATCAATAAAGTGAATAAACGATGGAATTGATGTTGTCCTAAAACTTGCTTTTGGAAAAATATAAGTAGATGCTGTTGTGGATATCCTTGAAGGCAAGACAGTCATTTCTGCAGTATTCATTACTAAGGGCAAGAACTCACTTCTTGCACAGCAAATGGATATTCCCTAACCAAAAAAAAATTCAGTGTTTGCCTGCAAGATTCAGAAAAGCCTTCCAGCTGCTAGGTCCTGGGGAACTGGCTGAGGCTTTTCTCTTCTCCTCACCAGAGACATTGCTGCTTACAAGATTCTACAGTTAAGTGTCTATCTGACCATCTTTTGTGTGTGTGTGTTTGTTTTTAGGAAACCAAATCTTGGTCACAGAGTACTAAGAATTAATCTGGAAAGAAAAATCAAAACAAGAAACTCTGTCACTAAGGACCTTTGTGTAAAATGATCTTAGTTTGCTTCTGAAGGTATGGAGAGCTGGATAAAAATACCAACCGCAACCATCACTTGACATTTCTTCTGAGTCAGTGTTTTCAACCACTAAGCAAAATGTGAAAGGAATCTGAAAATTAGTGATGAATTCACAGCCTGATCACGCTTGAAAATGAAACAAGTTAAGATAGAATTTACAAAAAAAAATAAAAGAATAAATAAAGCTACTTAAACACCACGGAAGCTTTTTGTTTGCTTGTTTTGATTGGGCTTGTAAGAGGTTGATTTGTTTTGATTTTTGCTTGTAAGAGGTTGGGTCAAAACAATCCATTCCATTATTTCATTCCTGTAAAAAAATGTAGTCAGAAAATGTTCTTATCTATCATAGAGACTTACCCTAATAGCTTTGGTAAATAACAAGGACCAATAATTTTAGAGGATAGTTTTATACTGTTACCATTTTATCCAATTTGTTTATTTCTAAAGTAAGTACTATATTTTTTGAAATGTAATACATGGATAAATTATGGTTTAAGTATAATCCTAGAAAGACATAAAGGGTAATTCTTTTTAAGATCTTTTTTATTATTTATTATTATGTATATATTATATTTATGTATGTGGTGTGTAAACGTGAGTGCAGACTCCTGCAGAGGGCAGAAGAGAACATCAGATCTTTTAGAGTTGTCATTACAGAAAGTTGTTGGTCACTACACTTATATGCAGGGAATTCAGCAGTACACACCCCTATCCTGTGAGGTATCTATGTCCCCAGAAAGTGCAAGTAGTGAGAGAAAGCTAAACTTACCTTGAAGTGTGCAGTAAGTCCACTTGAAGTCTTGAACACTCCTCCATCCATCTCCTAATCATGTAATGCAGTTACAGGTGTTTGCCTATAGATATTAAAATTGATCATTTTAGACAAAGCATAACACTCCTTTAATTGGTAACTAATTAATTAGTAATTGGTAATTAATTAATTTTACCATTATCAGGACAAAATAAATCACAAAAGAAACTTAAGAAAGGCAAGTTTTATTATGACTCACAGTGTGATGGCATGGTCCATCTTGACAGAGAAATAGGATTGACATGGCAGGGAGAGAGATGGCCAAATTGAATTCCTAGGCAGTAAGGAGAATGTGTTGAATGCTGATGCCTTTGATTCAGTACAGAATCTCAGACCATGGAATTGTACTTCTCATTCATGGTATATGTTCCTTCAGTTAAAACTCTCTAGAAATGCCCTCATTGGGGGAAAAAAAGTAATTGTGCATCCTAAGTTATTCTATGCCTTATCATTCTGCTATTCATGATTATTCATCTTAAGTCTACCCTTTGCAAACTGGACATCAAAGCACATCACTTTTAATAGTTCTTTCCTCTTAGTACTTAAATTCTCATGTTCATCTAACACTACAAACAAATTTATTCTGTCTTTAAATGACCTCAAAATTATACTAGTTCTATTCATGTTCCAAGTGTCACTAGAAAATCTCTTATGAGTTTCAAACAGTCTCATAGCTACACTCTTCAAAAAAAAAAAAAAAAACCAGAATTAAAGTAACGCGTTATGTATTTCAAATATGGAAAAAGAGAGTTACTATTCTCATTCCAACAGTGAGAAATTCAGACATATCAAGGAAAGAACACACCAAACTAAGACTGAAACTCAGCAGGACAGACACCAATTCCTGCAATTCTCTGTCCTGAATCTGAGGCTCTTGAACTCATATAGGATCCAACAACCTTTAGTAGTTCCCTCTAATCAAATCAGAACCAACAAAATTTGCCTCTCACTCCATGTCTGTAGAACTCCCTAGAAAAAAATTCCATGGTTCTCATGTTTCAGACATCCATTGCAATATCCATTACAATTCAGGTGTCTCTTTCATAATTTCATTCAAAGGAATTTTATGGCCTCCTTGCAGAGAGAATCCAAACTTACCACACATTGTCTTCCTTTAGTAGCACTTGGAATCTTGATACAAGCATGAATGACCTGGTGACTCTAGCATCCAGCTTTGCATGGATGACTTCCATCTTCTTCTGCTGGTTTTACATGTATTTTGATACTTCTACTGCAACCATAGTATCCTTAGTGTTCCACTGAGGCTGAACCTGGGAAACACTTCCATAGGCAGTTGTTTTCCATCATGGAGATTATCAGCAGACTTTTCAGCATAGTCTCTCTTTTTCAATGAGTTTGAATTTTTACAAGCTGGAGGCTTTAATTGACTGTAGGATCCTTTTTTAAATTCCTTTTTATTTTTGGTAGTTTCATGTATGTACACAATGCACTGGGGTCATAATCAGCTCTCCTTTACCTTCTCTTAACCACTGTACACTCATACTGACCATGGATGCTTCCTAACTAGTTTGCCTCCTACTTTTGTTGGGGGAATCTAGAGTAGTTCCTGAAAAGCCTTGGTCTCAGATGCAGTTTGCAATTCTCATTTTATGCTCTAAAACCACAAAGTGAGGAGAACAGGCAAGTGAGATTTTAAAGCAGTCTACATGATAGTCAGCAGGCTGTTTTAAAGGTATGTATTAAAGTTGACAGGTGTAAATTTTTGTGATCACTTTGTCACTGGCCATAACCCATTGTTTCAACGATTTCTCTAGATCATTCTGTTCCAAGCAACAATTGAAGTCATGCTTAGAAATGGACACTACAAGAAGTGTGTTAAGTGATTTACCAAATAAATCAGTGCCTAAAAATTGGTCTTTCTATCCTATTCTACTTCACTTTCTTATCTGTTGTTGTTTGTTCTTGGTTCAGGGCTTGAGCAGGTAGCTGCAGCTGCATTGAATTCAGGATTGCAAAGCAACTGTGGAAAGGTTGAAGCTGCAACTTAGTTGCGCTAATATCTTTAACAACTGTATCTACTTTCTCTGCTTGCTGTTTGACAGCCATTCCACACATGCTTGTGATCAGTTCCTCACCAAATTTAACATGTATCACATATTTCTCTTTCACATGCTGCTTGGTCTCACTATAAACTCTTTAAAAGAGCTATGAAGAGTCACCATTAGGCAGCCTCTATGTCTTCTCATCTTCTGCATCAGAAAACGAGACTACTACTATTTTATTCAGACACAGTCAAGCTCACAGGTCTTCTATAGCCTGCAACTCTCCACAAATTAGTGTCATCAGCCTAAGAAACATAACTGATTTGACTGCAGCAGAGCTTCTATTCCTGAGGGCCATATTTATTTATTAGTTACATTTCTGATATGTATAAAAATACACCAGACAAAAGCAATGGAAGGAAATAAGAGAGGAGGGAGGAGGGGGAAAAAAGGAAGCAAAGAAAAGAAAGAAAGGGCTTTTTTTGGCTTATGATCTGAAAGCACAGTCAATCAAGGCAGCAAAAGGACATATAGAGAACCACGATGTGGCTGGTTCCACTGCTGCTGCAGGCTGGAAGCATGGGCAAATACTGGTACTTCAAATACTTTGTGTTTATGTTCAGTAGAGAGTCCCTGTCCATGGAATGATGACCCTTATTCTTGTCATGTTTTCTTATCTCAGTTAACTCACCTAGGAAACAACCTTACAGACACATATAGAGATGTGCTTGCAGGATGCTGGGGAGCAATGTCAACTTTTCAATGAAGATTGGTCATCAAAGGCCCCTAATAATATTTTGTTATATCCAACAAAGCTATCATTCAGTTTTCTTAAAATGCCCAACTTTCAGACGCTAATTGGTTAAAAATCACTCAAATATGTTGAGAACAGCTGTACATCAAAAGCACAACTATGTGCTATGTAAATAATTGCAATGACAATTTTATAAATATTAACTATTTTCAGGAGACCGAACATTATAAAATCTACAGGAAGATTTAGCAATACATTTGCATTTATAGCCTTATGTTTCCATTCAAATTTATCTGAACAAGAACACAAATGCCTCTTCAGGTGAATTCATCAGATTATCTAAGCACAAGAAGAGACAGTGCCTGTAACAACAGCAATAAAATGATGATATGGGTAAAGATGAGTTCCCCTTATTTCAAAACCCTCCATGGATTTTGTTTAAATTGAAATCTGCTTTTGTGGATCAGTAAAGATATAAGCAACAAAGCAGTTTTTAGTGTTTTGGTACTTGAATTTGTGATTGTTTTGAAATACCTATATTTTACTCTTCACGTTACCTAGGAAACACCTATGCGAGTGAGCCAGACTCCAATATATTCATCCTACATGATTGTCTGATATATGTTTTATATTTTCTTTTTATCACAACTGTATTTGTTCCAGAATTCACATGGAAATGATTAATTGCTCTATGACACTGTTATATGTCGGCTATTTATAGGAATCTTATAATTCCTATGCCTTCAGCTTTTTTACATGGCATTATTACCTACTGATTTGCTCCAGAGAAGGGTTTATTATTCAAGAGTATGGTTTATCACTTTGCTGATGCATCATCTTTAAACAGTTATGAGGATTAACTGCAGTGCATGCTCAGCAGCTAATTTTCAATCCCTGATCCTTGGGGGATATGTTGGTCACCCATATATTTAAGAGGCGGGAAGATTTAGCAAGTTTATTGCTGACCTTTAATGCTATTTTGTGAATGTTTTTATGATGCCATTAAACTAGTTTGTAAATAGTCGATTTGAAATTCCAGTGGCTGTGTCTTTGTGGTAGAGAAAAATACATTACTCGGTGGAGAGATGAGAACAACAAAATTCCACATGTCCATGATGACATTTTAGAACCAGGAGAAAGTGTAATTAACATCAAATATTTTCACACGTTTAGAGATTCAGATAGTCTTTTATTTGAGTACAGTTATCTCTGAAATTTAGAAACATGGTTATTTCAGGTAGAATATGTAATTCTCTCCATAAAATGTCTGGTTCTCTTATACTTGTGTTACTACTTTAGTATTTGGCCATATGTATTACATTGATGAGATTAAAAAAAAAAATAACCTCTCAGAGTAGTAATCAAGTACAGAGTTAATAAAGAGGCCGAGTGTGTTTCCACACTTCTCTACTTTGATAATCGATGCAGCAAGTTAGTTACTCCTGAGTTGTGATAAAGTTAATTTTGCCAGGTGATTCTATACAAAAGTAGGAACTAACAAGAAGTTGCAAAATTGCATGTTGAAAAGACACATAATTGCTTACATAATCCTTTTCTAAATGTGGTAGTTCCTGACATGCTTAATTAATATGTTAATATTCAAAAATTTTTTTTAAAAACTTCTTTATCTGATTCATGGTCTAACAGTAAATAATCAATAATTAATAAATAAAAATAGAGATATGGCAAATTTACATAGTGGAGGAAATCATCCAGGCAGGATCAGTCATTCTTGACATTGGCTATGTGCATTCTACAGGCATTATGACCTTCTATCCAATAGAAATTTAGAAAAAAAAATCATACTTTAATCAAATGGATTATTTTGCTGTTTGGGGGAAATAATTTTTATAGAAACTAATTTGATTATTTATTGTGTTTACTGTAACAACTTTAACAGATAGCCTGATTTACTATAAAAGTTAATATTGTGTATTTTCAGAATAATACATATTGAAATTATTGAGTATTGTTAAAAGGTTCATTTAGAAATGCAATAATAAATTGGGTATAATATGTTTAGTGGACACAGTAAGTAAACTTTTCCTGAAAATATTGTAATATCTATTTGTTAGCTGTTTTGAAAAATTAAAACGACAGTTTATTTAAATGTTTGTGTGCTGTAATGAATAGTCAGATATGTCCTCTTCATGGATATGTTTTGTATATGATTGGCTTGTTTATACACACTCAATTACCAATGGAGTCTGAAACAATAGATAGTATCAAACATCTATACATTTTCACAGTTCTACGTGGATCTAATAAACTGATGATCTTTCCCTATTCTGTATGGTATTCAAAAATTTGGAAAAATCTTAAATTTAACCAGAAATACACAGTATGCTAATGATCAAACTGAATTTTCTAAAAATATCAAAGAGAACATTAGCCTTAGTAGAGTAATATGTGACTATCATATGGGCTTCACAGCAATAAAATGTGCAAACAACCCGGGGCAATGAATGCCATTTACCCCATCCACATTTCATGTGGGTAAAGATTCAGGATGAAATATATCTCTTTGTCCCTTCTTTCGTGGGTACTGACTCCTTCCTCTTGAAAGCAATTCACCCTCTTTTCCTAGGAGATCCTAATATGTGCATAGGTTACATGCTGCACTTACCCTTGAAATTACAAATGTGAATACGGATATTAAAACAGTGAAATATAACATTTGATCATTTATTCTTTAAAATATTATTCATATACCGTGTTAGATTAAGCATTTGAGTGATGTGGCTAAACTCCACTTTAAGGGCTAGGAAGGAGCTATGTATTCCAGGTGAAAAAAAAATAGGTACTGCAAATAAAATCATGTGGTATTTCAATCGAAGAGTTATTTATATCTTTAAAATCAATAGCATTTTGAGATCTTCTAGGTATCTCAGGGACAGTAATTTATTTCCAAGTTACTAAATTATGAGTATATTATGATAATTTACATGTAGAGTACTGTGCACCTTCTAGGATAGTAAGGGGGCCTAGTACTAAGTACAGAATCAGACCTTTGCCACTTCATCATTCAGTAATATCATTTTAATTTAATATCAGCCACTTCTTTGTGATATCATGGTAGAATTTAGGTAGAACTCACATAGTGTAATGGAGTATATAACAATTTCCTCTATTGCAAATCTCTCTGGGAGTTTGAAACAGTTTTGTTAGTGTGTCCGAATCTACAGTATGTCAGCTATCCATCAATAACTAATTGGACATGCCTTAGCCATAGACCCTATTTGTTGTTTAGGAGGGCATTATCCTTAAGGTCATTTCAATTGGTAATAGTCTGGGACTCCGATTCCCTTTGTTTTCTAAATACCTCTTTTCCCAGCACATAAAGATTGAAGTTGTAAAATACTAAGCACTAACCATAACAACAATTTGGATACATTAGGTTGAAAACTGATTCAGAAAATACGATTCCTAATCTGTCCTTATCAGACCTTAGGTTCTTGTGTGGAACACAGATTTTTAAGTAGGGGGTGAAATTACCATGCTGTTCAAAAGAAACTGATGCTCACTGAAGGTGCTTCATTGTCCTTTTTCTATTCCTGTAATAAATGTCTCTCCTTTTCCGCTGCCTCTTTTTCAGTCTTTTAATTATTTTAGTCTGTGTCTACCTCTGTTATTTCTAGAAGGGTTTATGATATAACCCTTATTTTTTTTTTTTACTTTGAAAGTGGTATTATATACATAATATTTTATGATGAAGTAACTTTATGGTAATTCATCAGACTGAACAAGTTTCTCTGATTAGTGAAATGTGTGCATCTGATAACCCCACTGGAGGCACTGGTATGAAAATTAAAACACAGAGTTTCTAATAACATTCTCTGTACTTCTTTAGGGATATTTATATTTATTTTCTAAACAAATTCCTTCTTTCTATAATTTTAATTTTTTAAACTTATCTTGTTCAGACTAAAGCAAAGGGGGAAAATACGCCTGTATCCTTTATTTAACTCAGGTAGAGGTGATTTTTAAATCTCCATATAAAAGTAGATTCTTCTGGCACATAACGCAGATGCTAAATTCTCTTGAATACTGACACATAATTCTTTCCAAAGTATAAATTCCCATTAACTAACAATTTCAATTTAGTCCAAGAATATAAACTGTGTTCAATAATTTAAAATAAGACATTTTCTTTAAAAATACTAATTTTGGGGGGAGGGAAGAGGAGGAGAAAAGAGAGGGGAAACTGTGGTCAGTATGAAAATAAATGAAAACATTTAATAAAAATACTAATTTTATAATTATTTAATTACTTATTGTATTTTTTTCACATTTTTTTTGCATGTGAAATTTAGTTGGATTTTTTTTTCTCTAGATAGAGTTTCTCTGTGTAGCTTTGTGCCTTTCCTGGAACTCACTCTGTAGCCCAGGATGGCCTCAAACTCACAGAGATCTGCCTGGCTCTGCCTCCCAAGTGCTGGAATTAAAGGCGTGCGCCACCACTGCCTGGCTTAGTTGGATTTTAAAATCTTAGAGAAATATAACTGAGGTTATATAAGAAGTGTCCTCCAATGTGCAGAGAATGAGATTTTAGAACGTTTGGTCTGGAATCAGATGTTTGCATAAAACCCATTCTCTAAAGGCTCAGGATCTATGCAGGAAAGGAGTCAAAAATATTGTAAGAGCCAGAAGTGGTGGATGACTTCAAAGAAACAACATTATCCTAACACAACAGAATGTTTTTGTTTGTTTTCCTTTCCTTTCTTTTTTTCTTTAAGAAAGAAAGAACATGAAGATATGGAGTTGTGTGAGTGGGGAGGAGTTCAGAGAAAGAAAAAAATATCAAAATAAATTTTATGGAAAAAATGAACTAAAAGAACAAAATCAGAAATAAAATATTAAACAAAAACAAATCTACAGATAATTATCTACCTTCAGGAACTCTGAAAATTATAATGTAAATATGGTACATCAGGTTTCCTTGTGCCTAAGGTAGATCATAGAAACCAGAACCCACTTTCCTCAAATCCAGCCACTAAAAATTGAATTGCTACTCTAAATAACATTTATCTTTTTGCCTTTGCGATGGGCACAGAGAAATTATCTTGTTTCTGTTTTCCATGCGTGGCCTTCGGGAAGAATAAATAACACAAAACAGAAGCCAAGAAGATTCTTCACTAACTCTGGCTTCCTTACTCAACCTGCCACCTAAGACAATTCTCTTTTACTCTGCCACAGTGCTCTAGGGCCATTTCCTTTGCATCCAGTAGAAAGTTTCCTGGGATATTCACATCTTCACTCTTTTTTATTTTTATTTTTGGTTTGTGATTTTTTTTCTTTTTTCTTAATCTTCATTATTATTTTTTTCATTTAATTTGCATACCAACCACAATTTCTTCTCCCTCCCCTCTTCCTGTTCCCTCCTTCACCTCCCTTCTACGGCCCCCCAGTACTCCTCCTTCCTCTCCTTTCAGAAAGAGGCAAGTCCCCCAGGGCAGTCCACACAGCATGGCAGATCAAGTTGAAGCAGGACCAAGCTTCTCCCCCTGCATCAAGGTTGGGAAAAGCAAGCCAGCTTGGGGTTGGGTTCCCAAAATCCAGCTCAAGTACCAGGTAACCCAGACCCAGAAAGACAAGCGTGATATGTACCAACTCATAAGTGGATATTAGCTATAAAGTAAAAGATAACCAGGCTACACTCCACAGCCCTGGAAAAGCTAGGTAATAAGGAGTGCCCAAAGTGAGACTCATGGATTCTCCTGGGAAGGGGAACTAGAAAACATCTCTTGGATAAACTGGGAGGGGGGGGTTGAGGAGAAGGAGGAGTGTAGCTGGAGAATTTCTCTCCAGCTCCCACCAAGTCCCGCCAGTCCCAGAGCCCACTTATAAAGTAAACACACTCTTACATTATTTAAACTGCTTGGCCATTAGCTCAGGCTTATCATTGTCTAACTCTTACTCTTATATTCAGCCCATTTCTATTAATCTATACTTTGCCACGTGGCTTGTGGCTTACTGGTACCTTACATCTTGCTTCTCCTGGCTGCGGCTGCAGCCCGTCTCCTGCTCTGCCTTCCTGTTCCCTCAATTCTCCTCTCTGTTAGTCCCACCTATACTTCCTGTCTGGCTACCGGCCAATCAGTGTTTATTTATACAGAGTGATATCCACAGCAGAGGAGGATGATAAAGGTATGGGAACATAAGGGATCAAGTTGGGTAGGTTGGGGATAGGATGACTGATGGGGAGAATACTGAAAGAGATATCTTGATGGGGGGGGCATTTTGGGCATAGGGAGAAACCTGTTGCCCGAGAAACTACAGAAATCTGTTGTTGGGTCCTAATGGCTCCCTCAGGGGAGGGGGTGAGAAGATGCATTGTCAACCATACAGACACCAGGAATCAGTTAAAGGAAAACAGAAAACTCCTTTATTCATTAACAGAGAAGGCCTTATATACATAACCTCCTTCCAGCACCCAAGCTGTGTCCCAATCTGGTGGCAGTGTGTGGTTGTCCCTCATTGGCTGGGCGTGATCAGGAACTCTGACAGCTTCTCTTGCTAGGCCCTCCTGCAGACACCAGGTTGGCTCATAAGGAGATTATGTGCATGCCTTGGCAACTGGTTTGAGCCAATTTCCTTGACCCTATAGGCCTTCCTACTAATGAAATCCACTAGAATGAACCCAGTTAAGACTCCTAGCAATAGTGGATAGGGTGCCTGAACTGAACTTTCCCTGTAATCAGATTGAGGACTATTCTAATTGTCATCAGAGAAGATTCATCCAGTAACTGATGGAAGCAAGTGTAGAGATCCACAGCCAAGCACTGGGCTGAGCTGAGAGTCCTTTTGAAGACAGAAAGATTGTAGGAGCCAGGAGGGTCAAGGTCATGACAGGGGAACCCACAGATACAGCTGACCTGAGCTCGTGAAGCTCACTGTGGACCAACAGTTTTAAGCCCACGTGGGAACAACCTAGGCCCTCTGAATGTGTGTGACAGTTGTGTAGCTTGGTCTGTTTGTGAGGCTCCTAGCAGTGGATCACATCTTCATTCTTAAGGTACTTACACCATGTACAACTTTGAGAAGTGAATTTCTTGTGTTTTTCCTTGTTAAATTTTCTTTGATTATGCAGAAGTCAGCTGTGACCCTTGGGGTGAGAATTATTTCATAACCTTTTTTTTTTTTTTACTTTGTCTACCCTACTGTTATATAAAATGCTTTTGCTATCATAATACTTTAGGTTTAGCTATATTGAAGATGGTTAATTTTCAAACTGTAGAAATTCAGAAAAGAAGTTAGGGAGAAGTATTCTGATTGTAATTTGCATAAAATTAATTTTCTCTTGTACTAAATACCAAAGGTGGGAAAACAGATGAAAGAGTGAGAATGATGAAGCAGATCACTAATATGTTTAAATGGCATGTGTACATCCTACACATAGCTATAGAAACAATCGCCTTCGGGTATCTTCATTTTAGCACTTTTTCACAACTATCACTTTGCTAATTATTAACAAAAGTTCCAATTAGCAACCACATCTACACATACTTTCAGTCTGGCTTACATGTCATCTCTTCTCGTGATAGGTAGACATAATTCCCTGAAAACATTGCTTCACTGTATGAATGGAATTTAATAGTTTTGAAGCTCACAGCAAGCCTTTGCTCTAGAATGGCCTTCTTCATCCTCTAAGAGCAGATGGGGTGACTTGGCTAAAGGTCAAATAAAACTGAACTTCAAAATGGAACAACTTTCCAAAACAGAAAAAAAAAAGAAAAGAAAACCACCGCCGTTTGAAATAAAAATAAAAATAAAAATAAAAATAAAAATAAAAATAAAAATAAAAATAAAAATAAATAGTCCAGATGCTAGACAACATGAGGTAGTCTAACAACCAGGTTCTGTGTTCTAGCTGTGACTGTTAGATCTGCTCCTCTATGTTTCTTGTACTTCAGACATTTTCTCACAATTTCTCCAGCTTTTAAAATATGAACTGAATTTAAAAGTGAGATGTTACTTGATACTTGAACTGCAAATAAGCAACACTGTAGCCTTGAAGAAATTTGCATAACATTTCTTTTAATTATAAATTTGACACTTATATTTCACAGTCAAATTTTTTTAATGTTTTTTTTTTTTTAGCTGAAACTATGGGTACTTATGAAAGAATCAAAATCTTGGGTGATGGTTTAAAAATCATTTGTACTGTACAGACCTAGACACTTTTTATATGTTTTGAAAATATTTGAGTGAATTATCATTTAATTTTTTAAAAAAATGTAATTCCAGCTCCATCTTGTGGTATATATTTTTTCAGCATGAATTTTATTATGTTTACACTTGAGTCTTGTTTCTGTATCATTTTAATCATTGAATAAGTACCTAATGGTACCTATAATTCTATACTCAAAGTAATTTAAGTATTTGTCTAACAAATATAATTTCATTTTTAAGACTGTAAATGGGTGTTAGTTATTTTAACATGGATTGCATACAAATGGATCAATTACTCATATAACAATGAAATCCATCACTTTGAAGTAGAATCCAAAATGTCTAATTTGCCTTAAGTTTATTAGAATTATTTTCATTACAAAATCAAGGTCTGGCTTACCTTTTATTATATAACTATATAATAAAAATTATATAGTTTTACTCATTTACATACAAGTTGTATGATTTCATTTTTTCTTAATATATAAATATAGGCTGGATGGTGGTGGTGCACACCTTTAATCCCAGCACTCGGGAGGCAGAGCCAGACAGATCTCTCTGAGTTTGAGGTCAGCCTGGTCGACAGAGTGAGATCCTGGACAGGCACCAAAACTACACAGAGAAACTCTGTCTTGAAAAACCAATATATACATACATACATATATATATCTATGTATGTATGTATGTATATATGTGTGTGTGTGTGTGTAAATAATAATAAAAGAAGTAGAGGTCATGAATCTTAGAGGGAGTGGGGTAAATGGGAGTATTTAGATTTGAAGAGATTGAGTTAGAAATTATGTAAAAGCAATAGCCATTTACAAAATTATCAAAAATTAATTAAGAAAATGAAAACTTGTATAAAATCAAGGTAATGATTTCATTGAGAATTTTCTTTTGAGCCAAATGGTGCTAGCACATGCTTATTAATCCCAGGAGAGGCAGAAACAGGTGTGTCTATGAGTTCAAGACCAGTCTGATCCACACAGTGTGTTCTGGGACAGCCATCGCTACACAACACAGTGTAACCTTGTCTCAATAAAAAAAAAAAAAAAAAAAAAGAAGACTCGTCTTTTAGTTACTAAATCTCAACATCTGTATGACATATCTTTGACAAGCAATCCCATGTTTCAGAAATGTGGTGAATTTTATACACTAGTGGATAAAATTTATTTTACACAGCTATTGGATGGTGATTAATAATTCTCTACTGGAACAATGATTTTCAAATATTATATCTGAGCATACAAATGTGGAACATCTTTGAATATCAAGTTATTGGACATTTAAGCTTATTACAAATCAGTTCCCAACTAGTTCTTGAGGACAAAAAAAATACTTAATTGCCAACAGATAATATATGATCCAAGATCTACCCTGAACCCAAACACTTATATTCAAAGGAGATAATCTAGGAATAGCAAAAAATTATTTAATTATAATTATTATTTGTTATTATTATTAATTTATTTATTTTACATACAAACCACAGTTTCCACTCCCTCCTCTACTCCTGTTCCTTCCCCCCACCTCCTTTCTACCCTCATCCTCTCCTTAGAAAGGGTAAGGCCTCCCATGGATGAGTCAACAAAGCATGTCATATCAAGTTAAGGCAGGATCAAGCTCCTCTTCCCTGCATCAAGGCTGAGCAAGGATTCCCACCATAGTGAATAGGTTCTAAACAGCCAGCTTATGCACCAGGGACAGATCCTAGAGGCTCCACAAATAGACCCAGTTAAACAACTGTCACCATATGCAGAGGGCTTAGGTCAGTACCAGTCCCATGCAAGCTCCCTAGCTGTCCATCCAGAGTCTGTGAGCTCCCACAGGATGGCTGTCTCTAAGGGTTTCCTCATCATGATCTTGACCCCTCTTGATTATATCATACCTTCTCCCTCTCTTCAACCGGATTCCTGGAGCTCAGCCCAGTGGTTGGCTTGTATCTTTGCATCTGCTTCCATCAGTTACTGGATGAAGGTTCTATTATGACAATTAGGATAGTCACCAATCTGAATACAGGAGAAGGCCAGGTCAAGCACTCTCTCCACCATTGCTAGGAGTCTTAGCTGGGGTCATCCTTTTGGATTCTTGGGAATTTCCCTAGCACCAGGTTTCTCCCTAATCCCATAAAGGCTTCCTCTATCAAGAGATTTCTTTCATTGCTCTCCCTCTTATTCCCTCCCCCAACTCGACAATGCAAATCCCTCATCTTCCCATCCCCCATCCCCTCCCTTCTACTTTTCCCACCCTGAGTTTACCCAGGAGATCTCATCTATTTCCACTTCCCAGGGTGATCCATGCATCTCTCTTTGGGTCTTCCTTATTACCTAGTTTCTCCAGGGCTGTGGATTGTAGCCTGGTTATCCTTTGCTTTGCATTTGCTATTCACTTATGAGTGAGTACATACCATGTTTGTCTTTCTGGGTCTGAGTTACCTCACTAAGGATGATTTTTTTTTCTAGTTCCATCCCTTTACCTGCAAATTTCATGATGTTATTGTAAAACCACTGAGTAATACTCCACTGTGTAAATGAACCCCATTTTCTTTTTCCAGTCTTTGGCGAGGGGCATCTAGGTTGTTTGCGGGTTCTGGCTATTATGAATAACGCTACTATGAACATAGTTGAGCAAGTGTCCTTGTGCTATGATTGAGCATTTGGGGGTATATGCCCAAGAGTGGTAGAACTGGGTCTTTAGGTAGATTGATTCTCAATTTTTCTGACAAACCACCATAGTAATTTCCAAAGTGGCTGGACAAGTTTGCGCTCCCACCAGTTTACTTGTAATCATATAGAGATTTTATATATATATATATATATATATATATATATATATATATATATATATATATATATATTTGAGAGGTCTGAGAGAGAGAGAGAGAGAGATTATCATGCAGTCTGTCTGTCTAGGACAATTAGAATTGAAGCAGGAATATGGAGCTCACAATGGATCTATACATTGTAGTAAATATTTATTGCAGAACTTGCACTGTGGGATTAAAAAATCATTTTAGTTATTTTTTCTGTATTTTTCCTTCCTCTAAATAGTATATGACATCAGCAAAGACAATGACCATTTTAAGAATAAAAGGTTAGATGGATGCCGTTAACCCTTTCAAAAACATAGGTTTTATATTTCACATATAAATATATACCCACAGACAAAATTAAAAATAAGAACAGTAATCCCATGAAATACTCAATGTCAAATGTTTTAGGGGAAAATGAACAATCAGGGGCTTCATTAGCTGTTACGTGATTGTGGGACTAAATTCACCACCAAAGGTTATAGTTAGAGAGAAGGAACACTCCTTCTAAAATCCATCAGTTAAGTAACATATACTACAGACAGATTATTGACTTACAAAATTTTGTCATAAAATTAAATATACTGACATAAATAAACTGAATAAGGACCTTATTAATTTAAACAGTATTTTATTTCTGGCATGCATTATCTTCTGGGAACTGGATCTTTGTGTTACCAAAACAATAGTCCCTCTACTGATATTGTTTAGCTAGAGTTTCATTAATTTTATAAATTAACTGAGTATATAAATTGTCTCTATGGGAATGGTTTAGGTTAGGGAAAATGTACAGAAAAAAAAAGACAAGTTAACCCCATCTTTTTATTTTTCAGAATTAGAGGAATGCATATGTTCTCTGCTGTGGGATGGTCTGTATGTCAAATGTGTTGCTCTGATTGGTCAAGAAATAAAACACTGATTGGCCAGTAGCCAAGCAGGAAGTATAGGCATGACTAACAGAGAGGAGAATTGAGAGAACAGGAAGGCGGAGAGAGACTGCCAGCTGCCTCCATGACAAGCAGCATGTGAAGATGCCGGTAAGCCATGAGCCACGTGGCAAAGTATAGATTTATAGAAATGGGTTAATTTAAGATATAAGAACAGTTAGCAAGAAGCCTGCCACGGCCATACAGTTTGTAAGCAATATAAGTCTCTGTGTTTCCTTGGTTAGGTCTGAGCGGCTGTGGGACTGGCAGGTGAGAGAGATTTGTCCTGACTGTGGGCCAGGCAGGGAAACTCCAGCTACAAATGGTGCCCAACATGGGGCACAAACCCATGACCCTGGGATTAAGAGTCCCATGCTGTACCAACTGAGCTAGCCGGGCTGTGGGACTGTCGGGTGAGAGAGATTTGTCCTGACCGTGGGCCAGGCAGGAAAACTCTAGCTACAGTTCTCTATTTTTTACATTGCTAAAAATGATGATAGAAAGCCTCCGAATTGTGAAATGTGCATTTCTTAAAGTAAGTATAACACTAGAGATTCTACTTGGAGAATGAAAAAGTCAATTTATAGGAAGCAACAGAAAAATGTGGAAGAGGTCCTCAAGCAAGTTGTCATTTCTATCTTTAAATCAGACACAACCACATATTTAGAGTGGCAATAAAAAAGTTCTTTTTAAAGAAATGCCAATTGCAGTTATGTTTCATTTGTTTAAATCCAATAATCTGATTAAATAGAAAAGTAGATGTATGTGGCATTACAGGCATTGCAACCATGTACAGTCTTGAGTCTTCACTAACCTGTTGTTTTTAAAATGCGAAATATCTGGGTTATTTACCAACAGCTTGAAATTTGGCGACAGAAGCCACAGGTGAGAAAGAACATACATTTGTATTTCTGGGTGTGAGTTATCTTACTCAACAAAATCACATTTGTTGGGGTAAGTTAGACTGTTGAATTCTTCCTAGTTATTGTGAAGAGCAACAATGAACACTTCTGGGCATATAATGTGGGATAACCACAGAAACCAGCGAAGTAAAGAAGGACTGTGGTAAGGGTAGGGCTCAAGAAGGAACAGCAAGGTGCAGGTTATATGAAGGAGAAAATGATAAATTAGGAGGGGGAGATTTACTTGAGGAGGGGTGAGGGAGGTTAATATAGAAGGAGAGGAAGGGAAGTGGGACAAAACAAAAAACAGCAATAATGTATATTATATACATATATATATATACATACATATATATATAATGTATGAGTCTTTCTTAATGGAAGTTCTGTCACTTGGGATGAAAATGCCTCCCTCACAAGAGCTATAGACTAAGAAAAACCTCATTAACTGTCATTAGACACATCTCGTTGGTCAAGATAGTCCAAGAGACTCTCAGCACAATATAGGCTGGCATCTGGTTGTTGGAAAACCAATTGCTGTGCTCTTTTCTGGTAAGGCTATTTCTCCTGCTCTCAGCATTCCTTAGTTGCCTTTTGTTCTATGTTTAGAGATGGGGCTCCTTAACAATTCCCCTTCTATGTTACCAAATTTATTGTCTTCCTTGGTCAGGTCATGTTTAGGCAGCCATGTTGTTGGAACGTCATTGGTAGAGTTTCTCTGACATTTTCAGGAGGCACAAGCCCACAGGAAACTTAGTCTTCCTCTGGGTCCTACCATCTTCACTCCTCCTCCTCGGTGATGTTCACTGAGAATCTTAGGTGTAGGAGTTGTGTTGTAGATGTATCAGGTGATACATTTCGATTGGCTGTGGTTTTCTGTAATGTTCTCTGTCTTTTCCAAAAAGACATTACTTTGATGACAGGTAAGATTATACTTACCTATGGATATAAGGGAAAACATTTAGTATGTCCTTAGGAATTATGCTTGCTTAGAAATGTATAGGTAGTAAATAAACTCTGAAATTGTATATATACATATAACACACTGATTGAGCAGGTTTTGTTTATATCCTTAGGAAGTAGGGTTTTTTTTGTGTGTATGTGTTTGTCTGTTTGTTATTTCTACCACACTTCAACAAAATGTTTGAAGATAAATCTCTCTTGCTGAACACACTATACTTCAAAAACAGGACTTAGAAGATTTGCACTGGGTGTGACCTGAAATATTTTTCTTTTGGTCAAGCTTTCATAGAACCAGAGAGTATACTCTATCCTGCAGTTAAAAGGAAGCACTAAATAAGCCTATCTTGTCATGATCCCTATGGAAAAAATAATGACCAGCATAACAAGATTTTCCAAAATATCCAATATTAGTACTCAAAACTTAGTGGTAACCAACAGCTGTCTATTTGGACTTAAGGTCTACTATGAAGAAAATCTCACCTGGTACAAGAAAATTAACCAACTACTCTTGGATAGTAAAGTCATGACTTTAGAAGAAAACCTGTTCTACCACCACTTTCCTGGACCAGTCACCAAAACTGCTTATTCAATGCAAAGTGACCATCCTTGAAATCATATACACAAGGATAACCAAATGGACTTAGCAGATTGTATTCACTTGTATTTGTGTTTAACAGTAATAAAGAAAAAGAAACCATCAACTTAAGAGGTAATGAGGAAGAAACATGGGAAAGGTTGGAGAGAAAGGACATGGAAGGGGTTAGAAGGATGACAGGGAACAGGATAAATGATGCAATTATATTTTAATTTGAAACCAAAAATATGCAAAATTTATCCTTAACATCAAGATGATACTATTTATTAATAAAGATATTTGTTTTGTCAGGAGAGGCCATTAGATCCTTTGGAGTTAGAATTACAGGCAGTTTTGTGCCACCAGACTTGGGTGCTGGGACCTGAACTCAAGTCTTCTTGAAAGGTGGTGCATGCTCTTTACTGCCAAGTTATCATTTCATCATTGTAATCTTTTTCCCCCTCTGTGCATATTCTTTTTTAAATTTTTTTTTCATTTTCCATACCAACCCCAGTTACCCCTCACTCCCCTTCTCTGCCTCCCCCTCCCCCTATCCCACCCCCCCCATTCACTCCTCAGAGAGGAGTGACATACCAAGTTGAGGCAGGGCCTAGCTCCTCCCTGCTACATCAAGGCTGAGTAAGGCATCCCACCATAGGCAATGGGCTCGAAAAAAACAGTTCATGTACCTGGGATAAGTCCTGGTCTCACTGCCAGGAGCCCCATAAACAGATCAAGCCACACAACTGTCACCCATACTCAGAGTGTGGTTTGGTCCCATGCACGTTCCCCAGGTGTCAGTCCAGAGTCCCTGAGCTCCTGCTAGCTCAGGTCAGCTGCCTCTGTGGTTTTCCCCATTATGATCTTGACTCCCCTTGCTCATATGATCCCTCCTCCCTCTCTTCAACTGATTTCTAGTAACTCCGCTCAGTGTTTGGCTGTGGATCTTCTCATCTGCTTCCATCAGTTTCTGGATGTAGGTTCTATTATGACAATTAAGGTAGTCACTAATC
Source organism: Peromyscus eremicus (assembly GCF_949786415.1). Lineage (NCBI taxonomy): Eukaryota > Metazoa > Chordata > Mammalia > Rodentia > Cricetidae > Peromyscus > Peromyscus eremicus. The sequence goes on from NC_081426.1 coordinate 74,525,975, forward strand.
TGATTACAGAGGCAAGCCAATTCAAGCCAGTTCAAACCTCTCCACTGTTGCTAGGAATCTTAGCAGGGATCATCCTTGTGGATTCCTGGGAGTTTCTCTAGCACCAGGTTTCTCCCTTGCCCATAATGGCTCACTCTATCAAGATATGTCTTTCATTGCTCTCCTTCTCCATCCCTCTCTCAACTTGGCCATCTCAATCCCTCATGTTCCCCTCTTCTATCTCCCCTCTCAGTTTACCCAGGAGATCTTAATTGTCTCCCGTTCCTGGGGCCCTCCTTGCCTGTTCCTCTTAGGGTCCTTCTATTTCCCCAGTTTCTCTGAAGTTGTGGATTGTAACCTGTTTATCCTTTGCTTTGTGCCTAATATCCACTTTTGAGTGAATACACACCATGTTTGTTTTTCTGAGTCTGGGTTACCTCACTCAGAATGGTTTGTTAATTTTTTCTAGTTCCATTCATTTGCCTACAAATTTCATGATGTCATTGTTTTTTAATGCTGAGTAATATTCCTTTGTGTAAATGTACCACATTTTCTATATCCATTATTTGACTGAGAGGCATCTAGGTTGTTTTCAGGTTCTGGCAATTATGGATAATGCTGCTATGAACATAGTTGAGCAAATGTCCTTGTGGTATGATTGGACATTCCTTGTGTATAAGCCCAAGAGTGGTATAGCTGGGTCTGATAAACCACCATACTGATTTCCAGAGTGGCTGTACAAGTTTGCATTCCCACCAGCAGTGACAGAGTGTTCCCCTTAATTCACATCCTCTCCAACATAAGCTGTCATCAGTGATTTTGATCTTAGCGATTCTGGCAGGTGTAAGATGGTATCTCAGAGTTGTTTGGATATCCATTTTCCTCATGGCTAAGGATGTTGTCTTTTGGTCATTTGAGACTCTTCCTTTGAGAATTCTCTGTTTAGCTCTGTAGCCCATTTTTTAAATTGGATTATTCATTATTTTGATGTCTAGTTTCCTGAGTTCTTTATATATTTTATAGATCAGCCCTCTGTCAGATGTGGGGTTGGTGAAGATCTTTTCCCGTTCTGTAGGCTCCTGTTTTGTCTTATTTACTGTATCATTTGCCTTACAGAAGCTTCTCAGTTTCAAGAGGTCCCATTTATTAATTGTTGCTCTCAGTATCTATGCTACTGGTGTTATATTCAGGAAGTCTCCTGTTCCAATGTGTCCAAGGCTACTTCCCAGTTTCTCTTCTATCAAGTTCAGTGTAATTGGATTTATGATGATCTCTTTTAACAATTTGGACTCACACTACCAACAATAACCACAACACCAAAAAAAATAGGAATTAACAGTCACTGATCGTTAATATCTCTCAATATCACTAGACTCCATTTCCCTATAAAAAGACACAGTCTAACAGAATGATTACAAAAACAGGATCCAAACTTCTGCTGCATACAAGAAACCTCCTCAACCTCAAACACAGACATCACCTCAGAGTAAAGAGTTGGGAAAAGGTTTTCCAATCAAATGGACCTAAGAAACAAACAGGTGTAGCTATCCTAACCTAATATCCAACAAAATAGACTTCAAACTAAAATCAATCAAAAGAGATAAGGAAGGACATTTCATATTCATCACAGGAAAAATCCATCAAGATGAAGTCTCAATTCTGAACATCTATGCCCCAAATACAAGGGCACTCACACTTGTAAAAGAAACATTACTAAAGCTCAAATCACACATCAAACACCAAACACTAGTGGAAGACTTCAACACCCTACTCTCACCACTGGACAAGTCTGCCATAGAAAAACTTAACAGAGAAATAAGGGAACTAAAAGATGTTATGACACAAATGGACTTAATAGAAATCTATAGAACGCTCCACCCAAACACAAAAGAATACACCTTCTTTTCAGCATGTCATGGAACCTTTTCTAATTGACCACATACTTGGTAACAAAGCAAACCGCAACAGATACGAAATAATTGGAATGACCACCTGTGTCTTATCAGAATACTATGGCTTAAGGTTAGAATTCAACAACACAAATTGCAGAAAGCCTACAAACTCAAGGAAATTGAACAATGCTCAACATAATCACCATTGGCTCATGGAAGAAATAAAGAAAGAAATTAAATGCTTCCCAGAATTCAATGAAAGTGAATGCAAAACATACCCAAACTTATGGGGCACTATGAAAGCAGTGCTAAGAAGAAAGTTTATAGCACTTTGTTCCTACGTAAAGAACGTGGAGAAATCTCACCCTAGTGACGTAACAGCACTGTAATTTTTAGCTTGAATGACATGTGCTGTTCCTGAGTTCTAAGTAAAAGGCGAGAGTAAGCTTCTTTTATTTATTAACCTTCCTTTCTTCCTTCATTCTTTTCATACCCTCCCTCCTTCCTTCCCTCCTTCCTTTCTCCCTTTCGTTCTTTCTTTATTCCATACTTTCTTATATCCCTCTCTTTTTCTTTCTCATTTCCTCTTTCTTTCTTATTCTTTATTTTTTAAGTAGAGAGTAAGTAACCTTATTAAGAAAAGTTAGGAAAACTCCTAAGTGGAAAGGGATAACTTGTATGGCCTTTCTTATATCCAATCATGCTTTCCCAAACTGCGTGTCTAAAGACCATCAGTAGGTCAATCATTTATTAAACTGCATGATTTTGGAGAATATAAAGCACATTTAAGTTACAGGAATAACATGTACTTTCTATCCTTCTTTCCACACTGTACTGGTCAGTAAGGGATTATTTTCATCTTTATTTTTTCTCTCTTTCTTTATACATATAATGGACATATTACTATGCTTCAGAGATTAATGAAATTGATATTCTTCAACCACATAAGAGTGTGTCCCTCTCTCTTTTCAGTTTCAGTTGCTAATGTGTGCTGAATACAACATTAATATATTGGCCTTCATATTCCTTTCCTTAAATGCATAGGGCACTTTTAAAATTATAATTCCCTCATTTGCTTACCACTGATAGACAAACAATATAAGTGGAATTAAGTTAATTTCCCATTAATATCACCTGCAGTGAAATACTTTTTGTTTGAGCAGGTAACTTCACAAATTTGTTAGTTTGGCATAATTAACCTTTATTAACGTCTAAAAATTATGACAATAGATAAGACAATAATAATGAATTTTGAATGAGAGGTAAATGTTGGAATATATGCAATAAATTTATCTGAAAAAGCAGAATGTATCATACAAGGGAGAATTTACATAAATATACATCAAATTCACTTTAAATATGACATGCAAATGATAATATGCATTTTTTAGTTTGTTGAAAATTAGTAAACTTTAGAAAATTTAATTGCAAACCAGTGAGAAAAAAATAAATATTTGAAGGAATAGAAATAAATTTTTCATTAAGTATATAATAAAAATAGTTATAATTTTGATAAATTTAGATACAATTAGAAATATTTAGAGTATACTATTTTTAGCATAATTATTACATATCAGTTCAACAATCCTACCTATAATTTATTGATTAGAAAAATATAGACTTAAATATTTGGTAATAAATATTTCATACATGGCTATTAATTAATAGTATTAATTAAAGAGTTATGTTGTAGCGATTGTATGAATCATAAAATGCAGTCTAATTTTAACAATTTACCTTTTTCTTTTCTCAGATAATATCCTGATTACAGACTCCCTTCCCTCTTCTCCCAGCTTCCTACCACATCTCCTCCCATCTGGATTCATCTACTTTCTGTCGAGGATTCTATGGGCTAATAATAAAATAAAATGTAGCAAAAAGAAACACTTTGGAATTGGGCAAAACACAAAGAAGGAAAGAACTCAAGATAAGGCTCAAGAAACAGAGACCCATTTGTTTGCACACTCAGGAATCCCATAAAAACACTGAATAGGAAGTCATAATTTATACTCAAAGTCCCTGTAAGGGTAAAAAGAGAGAATAAAAATATAAATTAATTAAATTATACAATATAATATAAAATAAAATGAAGAATTTTGACGAGACATTATGAGAAAAGAAATCTTCAAATATGCCATTGAGTTAATTTTTTTTTTCTTTTGGCCATCTACTGCTGGGCATGCAATCTACCCTCAAGAGTAGTTTGTTTCCCCAATGAAAGTTGATGGGAGGAAATTAAATGTTCATGTGCAAGTGATTTTAAATTGGATTTTGGTTCTTGGTTTGGGATGCAAGCATGTATCTCCTTATTTCAAATCTAAGAACCCCAACTGTGCAGACCCTTTGCATATTGCCTCAGTCTGTAGGAGTTCCTCTATGTTTTGATCCTGTCAATTTAGAGGGTCTTGCTTTCTTGCCATCCTCCATCCCCTCTGGCTCTTACGATATTTCCACCTCCTCTTTCATAGCATTTCCTGAGCCTTAAATGGGAGAATTTGATGGAGATACTCCATCTAGTGCCGAGTGTTCCAAGTCTCTCACTCTGTATAATGTCCGACTGTATTTGTTTGCCATCAGCTGCAGTAAGAAGCTAAAGAACAAACTTCATAGAACACAGTAAAGTATATATTTTTATTGAAATTGATTACTGGATATGCCAAGAGTTTTATATTACTTGGTCCCGAAATTCCAAACTAAGAGTCATAAAATGCCCCTAACTTGTCGATGGCGTTAATGAGACAAATTATGATACAAATAGAGAAAATATTTTCTTCTTCCTCCAGGGATAGCTAACCTTTCACTTTCATTTTTATATATTCAGTGTGGCCAATTAGAAGCAAATGTCAGTACACAGTGTTAGAATATGCTGTTACATTGTGTGCATGAAATCTCTGCTTAGCAGTGTGTCCCAGAGGGATGCTTGACAGGCCATAGGAAGCAGTTTATGAGTATTTCACAAATATTAATTTTGTGCACACCAGAAGTTAGGACATTTCAGATAAACAGCCTGTCTCCATGCTAGTGTGCTACAATTTAGGTAATTACAGGTATGGGTATTGATACAAGCCTTGTTTCTTATCACTATGAATATATAAAGACCAAATTCTTAGAGTTTATGCAACAAGAAAATAACATTTCTATTTTAGAAGGTGAGACATTTGTTAACTACATAATTAAAATACACTTAAATTATATATAACATATAGGTTATCAAGATAATAAAGAGAAAGATAAAAATAAACCCTTTAAACTCTCATATATAGGGATATATATCTAAGTTAAGAAGAGCAGTTAGTTGACAACCAATGGAATTGATGTCATGACTTTTCATATATATAAAGTAAAACCTATGATGAGGAAAATAATTCCAGAAACGTCAACTTCTATATTATTTAAAATGCTATATACATGATATATTCTAAAATCAAATGTGAAACTATAACTTTTGTACCATTTTCATGGAAACATTTTCTTGGAAGTGTTTTAGTTAGTAATAAATTATCAAAGATCATCATGATTTCTTTTTTTTTTTTTTTTTTTTTTTTTTTGGTTTTTCGAGACAAGGTTTCTCTGTGTAGCTTTGTGCCTTTCTTAGAACTCACTTGGTAGCCCAGGCTGGCCTTGAAATCACAGAGATCCATCTGGCTCTGCCTCCCAAGTGCTGGGATTAAAGGCGTGCGCCACCACCGCCCGGCTCATCATGATTTCTATGAGAATGTATTTTATAATTTATTTCAGAATAGAACATTTTCTTATATAAAACTATTTGAAATTATTCAAAATAACAATGTCAGTAGCAAAAATGACTCAATACAGTCTGATTATCAGAAAAGCACTTTTATGCTAACTGAACATCAGGGTATTGGTTATGTCCTCTGAGCCCACACGTAACTATCATCAATTCCTGATGACCCACTTAAATTTATGCCCTTATTATTGCCTCTAACACATCTTTCCTGAGGTTACAAAGCAAGTAAAGTTATCTTTGCCCCACGCTGGACTTTCTTTTCAGATTTAAATATGAGAACCAGCTATAAAACAAAATAGAATAAAAAAGAAAATGAAGTGAACTAAGAATACGTTACCCTAATGAGTATCTCTTCTTTTTGGATAGATTATACCTCATTATGTTTCTCCATTTCCTTCCTAATATCCTGAAGTCACATTACATCAAGTTCATTATCTTTTTAACTCAAATTTCATGTGAAAGTGAATGAAAGAGGAAGAGAGAAGTTTTAGAACATGTTCATAGGTGTCGATACCAGATATAAAATGTTCCTCTCCAGGGAAGTTATCATTTCTCACCTCAGCCTTTGTAAAGCCTCACCTTGGAGCTACTTCTGAATATTAGGAAAACCAGAAAAGATCCTTAAACGATGAAGCCATGTGATGGAACACTGATTGCTCACTGCTCCGGCCAGTGAGTTTGACTCTGTTTTTATGGAATAGAAAGGTGAGATCAGCATTCAGGTGAAACCAAACAAGTGACTCTAGTTGGGTGACAGGAGTTAAAGACATTGCTTTCTTGGTCATACAGAACTCTAGTTACCTTCAGCCTGCCCCAAGTGTTCTCTTTCTGGCCGGCATATACTTTATTAATTCAGAATTTTACTTCCTTTCTACTAGATTCTGTAAAAGAGAATTTATGTCATTATTTTTTAAACATTGAAATGTTTTCTTAAATTTATTTATGCACTTAAAAAAATAATGTGAGGAAGGTGCTAAAAACTGGTGTAATATCTCAATAGAAAAACTATTCGAGTTCTGAGGAATTATTGCTGTTTTAATTTCAATAATCACATTTTAATACATTGCAAAGATGATAATTCACCCTTCCATATTTTAATAAATAAATGTATCTAAAGCATTACAACATTTTCCACTGACTTGGTACATAATCATCCAATTAGAAATAAATTTCATGAATATTATCTATATTTCTATTAATTTACCTACCATAATATTTCATGGTAGCATAAATACTGAATGTGTTTCATTCCTTATGATTTCATAACATTATAACATGTACATTTTAAGCATTTATAGGATGGTTTGAAAAATACTGATGTCTTTGACTTTTATTTATGTGTTTGTGATTGTCTGTGTGTTTGTATATGTGTGTGTGTGTGTGTGTGTGTGTGTGTGTGTGTGTGTGTGTGTACAGGTGCCATTGAATGCCAGATGAAGATGTCAGATTCCCCATAGCTGGAGTTAGAGCTCATTCTGAATGGCATGATTTGGTTCCTGGAATCAGACTTGGGTCCTTTAGAAAAACAGAAAGTGCTCTCAACTCCTTTTCCAGCTTTCCAGGTTCATGTTTGTATATATTAATGTTCAGATTCCCACAAAATCCATTCATATGATGATTTGAAGAAGTGAGGCTTTCTGCAAGATGATCAGATTATAAACATGGACATATTTATGAATGGAATCAGGGTCTTCATGAATGAGCTCCCTCCTCCTCCAGTTTCATTCAGGTATGGGCTTATTATGAAAAAGCATTAACCATGAATCAGGCCCTGAAGACACATCAAATACACCACGTTACTCTTGGACATTCAAATCTCTACTTAAAAGCTACTTATCTGTATTTTTAACAGAATTTTGCACACACTACAACAACTAAATAAAGTTAAAATTAAACTGTGTCATGATTAAATTATTATTCAACTTATCGTTTGTATTATTTGGATACATTTGTAACAGATTATTTCGGTCATCACTGTTATCAAACAGCAAAAATATAACAAAAAAATTAAAGTGTTCTTGAGCTGGAGAGTTGACTCTGTGGTTATGAGTATACACTAGTGTTGCAGAATACTAAAATTCAGTTCCCATCACCAATGTTGGACCACTCATAGCTTCTTGTAACTCCAGCTCCAGGGTGACTGACGCTCTTTTCTGGCCTCCATCACACCTTCACTGATATGTGCATACCCATACACAGATGCAGCACATATATATAAATCAAAATAAAATAAGTAACATATACTGAAATTACTTTTCATATGAAAATTAATTTATATTTTCATGTTTGCACCTATTTTTTGCAACAGAATATAAAATTCATATTTTATTCTTTTTTTTTCTTTTGGCTTCTCTAGATGGGATTTCTCTGTGTAGTTTTGGTGCCTGTCCTGGATCTTGCTCTGTAGACCTGGCTGGCCTCGAACTCACAGAGATCTGCCTGCCTCTGCCTCCCAAGTGTGTGCCACAGCTGCCCAGCTTCATTTTCTTTTGAAAACAATGATCATTAAAGAAATTTTTCACATAAATATTCATATATGAAGTTTAAATTTTATCTTTGTAATGAAATTAATTTTTGAACACATTAAAAAGAATAGAACACAGACTTTATATTTCTGTATCATTAAAATATGTTTAAGTTATGAATTATTTAAAATAAGTTTGACTCTATCCAGCACTGAACATTACATGCATTTTATAGACAAATACATTAACTTTTCCATTCATATTATCTAAACATTCATCTGTTGTTATCAGTGGACACTGTAGTAGTTACATGTCTAGAAAATCAGCATTTGAAGAGGTGAATTATTTAACAGATTTCTCTGTAACCTAAAGAAGAATTACAAACTTATTTTGAAAAAAAAATGGTATGAAAAGTAATAACTCTAGATGAATCAATTTACAGTTATGGAGATAGGATATAGTGAAATTGATATGCATTCAGTCTAAGCAAGCTAGAATTTCTTCCAAGTCTTTTTTAGTTAGTTTATTTTAACTGTTTTGTCCTCTCTCCATTCCTTCCAGATCTTCCCCACTTCCCTACCCACCTAACTTTATGTTCTTTCTGGATCATACTCATTGCTCCTCCATCATTCCTATCTCTCTCTCCTGTGCTAAAATAGTAAATTCTGATGTACACTAGCACTAATGACACATGGCATGGGCTCCAATGTAAACAGAAGACCAATAGCTTCTCTGAAATCATCCCTGCTTCATCAATAGACTGTGACTGTTGTGGCACACAGCCTGGTAGAATGAACAGATTATGGCATCTTAGTTAGTGTTTTATGACCATGGTAACTCTTATAAGGAAAACATGTAATTGGGACTGGCTTACATTTTCCAAGTTTTAGACCATTATCATCTGGGTGAGAAAAATGGCAGCATGCAGTCAAACATAGTGCTGGAGAAGGAGGTGAGAGTTCTACATCTTGATTCACAAGTCTCAGAAGGAGACTGCCACATTAGGCCTAGCTTACATATATAAGACCTCAAATCCTACTTCCATAGTGAAACACTCCCTCCAACACAGCCACACCTACTCCAACAAGCCCAAACTTCCTAATAGTGGCACTACCTTTAGGCCAAGGATTCAAACATGTGAGTCTATGGGGTCATTCATATTCAAATCACCAAAGAAACGTTCTCTTGCCTCTCCAGTGGGATATGGGCCAGTGAGTAATCTCATTAGGGACTAACCATCATGCACTGTGAAAGATAGTCTAATAAATCACATTTTAAGATATATTTATACTTTTCATTTTTTTTTTCTTCTAGGAAACTCTAATACACCCTATTTCTAACTAATTCATCCTAGATCTCTATGAGTAGTCTTTCAATTCTAGCATTGAACTCAATATTTCTCTGCATCTCTTTAACTCTGACAGGATTTTAAAATATCCTTGTCTTGTATGCTTACTCTTTCTCTTCTAGGCTTTGATCAGCACCCATCTTCATGTAATTTCTGGTCCTGTCCACTATTCCTGCCATCATAGTTCCTCTTGCCCGTAGTTTTGTTTCCACTCTCACATCACTTACACAAGGAGTGTTTGACCCCCAAATACAAGAGCTGTATGCTAATCCTTTGAGTAACAATTTAAAGTCATTATAAAATTTCATGTACATGAATAACAATTCAAATACTGCACAGAAAGCCGATGACAAAAACCCATCTTCCTCTTCATCCCTCACCAACATTCTATTAAAATCTCTACATGGAAAATATTAGACCTCATTAATTAATGGGAATTACATTATAAGAAAATACAATGTGTTCTATCATTTGGTTCAATAATTTAAATTTTTAAAACTTTATTTCTGAAATAATGTATGAGCTCTAACTTATTGGAAAAAATTTAGATATTCTTTTTAAATTAGTTTTATTTTATTATAAGTTAGTTTTTGGGTATTTTACATGTGTAGGTGAATTTCTAAAATGGTCTTATTAAATAAAAAAGATGGAGCTAAATATAGGGGTGAAAGCCTTAGAGAAACATCAGGGAAATAGGGAAATCCACCAGCCAACCTTACCATACCAACTCTGCAGCTTCCAAATTTAAGTTACTTCCTGTCTACCTGCATCTTTATTGCCTTGCTGTTCTGCCCTCTCATTGGCTCTCTTATCCCATCTACCTCACTTCCTTTTCCTACACAGCTCTGTCACTTTCTGTACAGACCTCCAGGCCTCTATGGTTGGTACTGGGATTAAAATCATGTGTCACTACGCATGGCTCTGTTCCCTAGTGTGGCCTTGAACACACAGAGATCCTGCCTGCTAAGTGATCAGATTAAGGGCGTGTGCTACCACTGCCTGACTTCTTTGTTTACATAAAATGGTTTGCAGCTGATCTCTAGGCAAACTTTATTTATTAATGCCCAAAAAAATATCACCACATACATGCCTGCATGTATGTGCTCTACTTGCATGTACATTGTCTATGAAGGCCAGAGGAGGGCATTATATCCCCTGGAACTAGAGTCACAGAAAGTTATGAGAAGCCATGTGAGTGCTCAAAATAGAATACATATCCTCTGATAGTGCAGTCAATGCTCTTGTCATCTCCACAGCCCCAGTTTTAGATCCTCTTCATTCCCCTTGGGAAACACTATACAAATATTTACAATGCTGATAGCATGACTTCCTCCACTTTTCCTTTCTTCTATTGTTAGGTCAGAGTTGAGTGTCAGAAGATATGGTGAACTCCCTTTTATTAAAAATGGAAGGAGGAGGAGGAAGAGGAAGAGGAAAGAGAAGGAGAAGAAATATAAATATTTTTATTTCATTCTTTAAGAGATAGGAATATTTTCAGTTGTGAGCTTAGCCTTTAATGGCTGAGCTATCCCTCCAGCCCAAAGCCTTCATCCAGGAACTGATGGAAGCAGATGCAGAGATCCACAACAATGCACCAGGCTGAGATCTGAGAGTCCAGTCAAAGAGAGAAAAGAGGGATTCTATGAGAAAAGGAGGTTAAGATCCTGATGGAGACATCTACAGAGACAACTAAACCGAGCTCAAAGAAACTCATGAACTTTAGGCTGACCACTGTGGAACCTGCATTGGACCAGACTAGACCATCTGCATAAGAGAGACAGTTGTGTAGTGGGGTCTGTTTGAGGGGCCCCTAGCAGTGTGATCAGTATCTATCCCTGATTCATGAACCGGCTTTCTGGGTCCCATTACCTAGGGTTGGACAACTTGCTCACCCCTGATAAAGTGGAGAGAGGCTTGGTCCTGCCTTAATTGAATGTACCAGGCTTACTTTCCCCCCCCCATGGGGGGGACTTACCCTTTTGGAGGAGGGGATGAGCAGTGGGGGGATGGTGGGAGGGGAGCTGGAAGAGGGATGGGGGGAAATCTGTGGTTGATAAGTAAAATGAATAAAAAAATTTTAAAAATAAAAATACATGTATATATTGCAGAGAGAGAGAGAGAGAGAGAGAGAGAGAGAGAGAGAGAGAGAGAGAGAGATTTGTAACTCCAAATCTTCTTACTAGGTTTTTATTGCTTTCAGAGAAGACAAGCCTGTATGTTCTGCTCTAGATTCATATTTATGCTCTGTGTTGTCTATGTACCTAAGTAAAAAGTTTAAAACAAATGCATACTTTTTCCTGTGATTTCTTAATGTTGTTTATCAAGGGTCTTAGGGTTCCAATTGCTGTGAAGAGAAACTATGACCGTGACAACTCTTTATAAAGGAAAACGTTTAATTTGGGTGGCTTACAATTTCAAAGGCTTAGCCCATTATCATCATAGTGAAAATCATGGTGGTATGCAGGCAGACATGGTGCTGGAGAGGGAGCTGAGAGTTCTACATCTTGATTCACAAGCAACAGTGTGCCACACTGAGCTGAGTATAGCTTGAGCAAATGAGACCTCAAAGCCCATTCCCACAGTGACACACTTCTTCCAACAAGGTCACACTTCTTAATAGTGCCACTCCCTTTGGGGGACATTTTCTTTCAAAACACTACCCCAAGCATTCATAAATAATATAAAAAGTACTGTTGAAAATATTCAAACTGTTACACTCTTGAATGAGTAATTCAGACATGCAGACAAGGACTGAGGCAGAGCCATGGAAATGCTATGCAAGTACTCTACCAGTAAGTTATATCTTCAACCATTATCAGCTACTTTATTGTTTTTGTTTGCTTGTTTGTTCTTTTGAGACAAGGCCCCATTATGTAGCTCTGGTTGTCCTGAAACTGGTTGTATAGACTAGGATGGCCTGATATCACAGAAATCCATATGCATCTGCTTCTGGAGTGCTGGGATTAAAAGCTCATGCGACCATACCTGGCTCCAATCACTTTTAAGAGCATTAGAAGCATTTCTCAGAAGTACAATTGTAACCAAATTACTTTTCATGGTCTATGGGGAACTGTAACTACTTGAGAATAGTGAAATTCCCCCAGATTAATGCAATGACTAAATATTAAAGATATTTGTTCATTTCTTCTTTCAAATGTGTGAGACCTGAGCTATGAAGAAAGAAAGCCTTGACTCAGATAAATCCAAAACCAAGGCACAGCATTTCCAATGCATCCATCTGCCTTGAGCTTCACTATACTATGGTTAGTGCTGTAGGTGAACTTCCTGTAATTTGACTCAAGGATCAAAGCAAGACTGAAGTTCCCTAGTCAGAGTACATTATACCACTCACATTTTCTTGTTACCAAAGGCAGTCACAAGTGAGGAAGCTTGCAGACCTTCACTACTGAAAAATTGGGGATAGAGTAGACTTAAAAAGGGCATTAATGTGGGATATTGGGGAGTTAGGAATTTATTAGAAAAGTTATTAATACCATGTGTATACAGATAGGCAACAATAAGGCTGGGCCTCTGAAGAGAGAATATCAGGGCCCAAATGGCAGAATTTGAATTTCTTACAAATTTCAAAGTTAGAAGAAATTAATGTATTGTAAAAGGGTACTTTCCCCTTCCTTGATATCATCTATTCAAATAATGAACATCTCATAGCTGACCATATAATTTTTTAATCTATCTATTTATTTTTGGTTTTTCAAGACAGGGTTTCTCTGTATAGCTTTGGCTGTCATGGAACTCACTTTGTAGATGAGGCTAGCTTTGAACTCAAGGATCTGCCTGACTCTGCCTCAGGAGTGCTGAGATTAAAGGCATGCATGACTACCACCCAGCCAGACCATACAATTTTTTAAAAGAAAGAAATGAGCTAGAATTACGATCACAGATGTCCTTTATTTTATTTTTATTGCAGATAATTTATTCATACAATACATCCTAATGATGACTTCCTGTTCCTCTACTCCTTTCATTTCCTCTCCATCTCTCTTCCCATTTGGATTCACCCACTTTCTGCCTTCTGTAGAAGACAAATAATCATTTAAGGGATAATAATATAGTATAATAAAATAAAACAGAAACAAATTGGAATAAGAAAAAAACGAAGCAAGAAAAAGAACCCCAACCTGACAAAGGGCACAAAAGCAGATAACAGATATAGACAGAGCACCCACTAATTTTCATTCATACACTCAGAAACCTCATGAAAACTCAAAACCAGAAGCCATAATATACACAAAAGACCTATGTGGTAAAAAAACATTTAAAAAAAAATAAAATTTAAAGAAAGATAAAATTGTATTCCTGGACAAGAAAAAGTCTGAAGCATGACTGCAACCAAAGGGAGAAATACTTCTTGGAAAAGAGTTTTCCTAGAATTCTAGCAACTTTTCAAACCTTGAAAAATGAGACTGAATCCCAGCCAATGTTGATACACTTTAACCTGGACTGCTTAGATAAGCACATCCCTGGCTCTCTATTTAAACATTGTAGAACTTCAAGACCCCTAAGATATACTTGAAGTAGGTCATTCAGTATCTTTGTGGCCACATTGACCAAATTCACTTTTTACTTTTGACTATTAACTTGGCTGCTTAAATAGTCTTTTCATGAACAAGTGGTCAAATGATTTTTGGGGGCAAACAGATTGAGAACCAAAGTGCAGCAAGAGTGTTTATGATGAAGATTTCCTCTGATTCACAGAACTTTTGCTCAGTCCTTCAAAATGCTGATAATATTAAATGAACAGAAGCCAATAGGTCAGACAATAGCACCGAAGGAAAATTACGTATATTTATGCATTTTGTACATTTTTTTTCAAGTCTAGTTTACATGAATGATGTAGATAAATTAAATCATTTGAGTAAAAGAGTATTCTCAATACATCAAATAAAGAATGTTACAAAAATTTCATGGATTCTGAGATAAATTTTGTAGTATATTACATAAAATCATGAGTTATTAGTTTGTGAAGATGATTATAGTTCGGATTGTAAAGGTATTTGTTTAGTAAACAGAAGATTGTCTCACAAAGGATACATGTAACTATCATCTTTCAATAATAAAAAGTTACAAAGGACATTATTATTTTTATTTTGTTGCAGAAGGTATTGGGCAAATTTATAGTTTCAACCTTTAGTGCAGAATTGATATTACTGTTGAGATTTGGGATTGCTAATAGCTATCTATTCCCAGTGTAGCAACAGATAACCTTTACAAAAAGCATTTAATAAATAATGCTTCTGCTAAAGAAAAAAATTGCATGAGAGATATTGACAAAGAAAGGTAGTATAATAGAGAACATTATAAAATTAACAGAGAAAAACAATTTGATTCTGTTGACATGTTTTATGGCCAAATCATAGATTTTGAGCAAACACATTTTTTTTTTTTTTTTTTTTTTTTGGTTTTTCGAGACAGGGTTTCTCTGTGTAGCTTTGCGCCTTTCCTGGAACTCACTTGGTAGCCCAGGCTGGCCTGGAACTCACAGAGATCCGCCAGGCTCTGCCTCCCGAGTGCTGGGATTAAAGGCGTGCGCCACCACCGCCCGGCTGCAAACACATTTTTTAAAAAATTTTGTAGAAAAATTAAATTGTACCTAGGCATTTTATTTTATAAAGAATATAAACTATTTAAAATATTTATAATTAAATATGTCAATTTCTTTTTTTAATTAAGAACATTTGCAAAATAGTCTTCAATATTATCATCATTTTTCCACATGAAAATATATTAGCAATGCATGGAAAATTTCTTTTATTTTATATGAACTGATTTAAAAGTTTATGAATGTATGAAATTATGTTTCAGTAAATAAACTTGTCATCAATAGCTCATCATTTCATGTAACATCCTTATTAGTATTAATTAATGTGAAAATCTGTAATTTAATTATTAGACATAATATTTTTATTTTCAGATATAAAGTGTTCTGGAAAGGTTACAATCATCTATGCAGCATGATTTCTTTGGAACTGAAGATTATTTTGAAACATTGACTAAATTAATACTGAGTGCTGTGTACATTAAGATTTTGGCAGTTTTGGGTCAATAGTGCAAAAACAATATGCCTGGAATCAGTGATTAAACATGAGCTTTTTATTACAGAAATATATATATATACCTATCTATTCAAGACAATATGTCTCCTCACAAATCAACCCCATAGTGATGATCTTCAAGAAGAACAAATTAGCTCAAATTCAAAACAAAGAATTGAAAAGTATAATTGTAATTACAAATATAAAATTCATTATTCAAAAAATTCAATAAGGACATAAATGAACTTAAAGAGAGCAGAAATAAAGTGAAATCCAGGAAAAAACAAACATCTAAATGAAGCAAACGGGTGATTCAGAGTATTGTTTTAATGAAAATAGATTTCAACAAAGACATAGAAATGCTGAAGAATGCCGGGCGGTGGTGGCGCACGCCTTTAATCCCAGCACTCGGGAGGTAGAGTCAGGCGGATCTCTGTGAGTTTGAGGTCAGCCTGGGCTACCAAGTGAGTTCCAGGAAAAGGCACAAAGCTACACAGAGAAACCCTGTCTCAAAAAACCAAGAAAGAAAAAAAAAAAAAAGAAAGAAAGAAATGCTGAAGAAAATCCAAACTGAGATGAAACTAGCAGTGAACAAATTCAAGATGACTATCTCAACGCTGCGTGGAAAGATTCAAAAACATATTGGTCACAAAGAAGACATCATTTCAGGATTTTAAGAAAAATTATAGGTATTACTTCATTCAACAAATAACATAATATATTTAAAATACATATGAAAACAATATTCAGAATATTTAAAACACCATGAAAAGACAAATATGCAAGTTGTTGGCAGAATAGAAGGATAAGAATTCCAGGTCATAGGCATAGAAAGCATTTTCACTAAAGTCAGAAGAAAATTTCCAAAATCAAAAAACAGAGACCCATTTAGGTATAAGTAGTCTATAGATTGCCAAATAGAAATACTACACTGAAGTTAAAATACAAAGAAAGAGCTCTAGGAAAAACGAGCAAAGTCCTCTAAAAGAAGTCTATCATATTAGCAGCTGATTCCTTGATGGAAACTATAAAACCCAAAAGACTTCAGAGCAATGTTATTCAGGTTCTGAAAGACCATAGACACCATCCCTGGCTACTTGAGTGAATAAACTTACATTCATAATTGAATAAAGCAGAACTTTCCATGATAAAAGACACTGAAAGCATTTATAAACAGTAAGAAAATTATAAAGAGAATTCAGAAACGAATATTTCACATTGACAGTTTTGATAAACATGTCTAGGGGTGGGCATCATCGGAAGGTAAAAGGTGATGCTACATTACCTATTAGCCAATGTAAAAATAAGAAAACAAATACCAAAAAATTGGCAAAATGACTAGTAATACACATCTGTGGTAGTTGAAACTAGAACAAAATCATGGACTCATATGTTTGAATATTTGGTGTCCAGTAAGGAGAACTATTTGGAAAGGATTAGGAGATGTGGCGTGGCTGGAGTAGGTGTTGCTCTGAGGGGGAGGTATGTCACTAGGAATAGGAATTGAGGTTTTAAAAAGTTCACCCCAGGTCCAAGGTCTGTCTGTCTGTCTGTCTGTCTGTCTGTCTGTCTGTCTCTACTCTACTTGGTGTAAACTTAGCTACTATTCTAGTACCATGCCTGTCTACACACTCCAACACTCTCCACCACGATGTTCATGGACTAGCCCTATAAAACTGTAAGAGAGTCCCCAATTTCTTTGGTCACAGTGTCTTCTCACAGCAATAGAAGAGTAACTAAGACAATATGTATGTCAAACTCATATTGAAAATTCACCATCACAGTCATAATCTGTGCTTTAAGCAATGTGAGGTGTTCATATATCATTGAATTTCACAGATAAATGTCATTTTACTTTGAAATTGTAGTATAAGTCTAGTAAGTGATTATCAGTTATGGTGCAAAAGCTCATTTCCAAATATATTTAATGCTAATTCTTGAGAATTATCCCGGTTCTCAAAAAATAAATTAAACACCATTATTTTCTGCTTTAAATATTCCATAAAAAATTCACTGGCCATTTTAGGCTCCCAATGTCCCAGAGACAACATGCTAAGATGTTATTACCAAGTTCTGTGATTAATGTTAGTTGGAACTTAGAAAGAACCAATTCAGCACATGATAAATGGCCCAGACATTCAGGTATGAAGGTAAGAATCATTTCTTGTAGTAAAGAATGAAGGCCTGCCGAGGTGCTTCTTGAGAGTAGAGGAAACATAGGATGGGTAGTGGAAACAGTATTTACCTTTTAATTTTACAGTAATTAATTTAAATGCAAAAGAAACTATCAATCTTACCTCAGGAGTCACAACTTAATTTCTTATATTAATTATAGTAATATTAAGAAAAGAAAAGGTATATTTATCTAGAACCTCACAGATGAAAATAAGCAAATTACTTAATCTAATAACTTTCTAAAATTTCATACTACCCAGATCTGGTCAAAGACTACAAAGAAATGACTTTTTTTTTAATATTTTTGCTGTAGATCAGGAACTCCTCCTTGTGTCCTAAAAGGGCAGGGGAGAGTCACAATCAAACTGCAACAGAAAATAGCAAAAGCAACCAGTTCCTCCTTCGTTTGTGATCTCGCTCTTTTGCCAGTTAGACAGCAGGTGGTTTGAAAGCACAGGAAATAAAGATAGCTGCTGAGGATATGAAAACCAGTTGAGAATATTCTTGAATTGGAATACTCTAAAGGTAATTTTCATAATGCATATTATGTTCTGAGATTATGACCCTAAGATGCATTATTAAAACTCTATTCAAAGAAAAGTAGTTCACAGATAATATCCCCATCTTTTATGTACTTGAACATTCACAGATAGATTATGATGAATTTGTCTCCTCCTTTTCCACTTAGTGTATTTTAAAGACTGAAGTAAAATTGTATCATTTGTAACCATCTCTTTCCCAGTACAAAAAAGATATTTGTCCAATAGTTCCAGAAAAAATATGTTACTGTGAATATCATATACTGAGTATTTCCAATGTTAAAAACACTCCACCTCTACTATTTCTATTATCTCTCAGAATAGTTATTCTTTACAACATATACCTATATGTAATATTGCAAATATTGTCCTGGTGAATACTGGAGAAAACAAACATTGTAATAATAGGGAAAATTAGGAATCACTTGAGATAAAATTTTATTGGTTTCAATTTTTAAATTTTCATAAATGCATATTCATATTCATTCTATTACTCTCAGCCATCCAAGCACCCCCATATCTATATTTCTTCCAATTTCTAATACCATTTTCATTCCTGATTTTCTAGAGTCCATTTATTCTAATCTAGTTTATTTCTTTTAATGGGCCAAATGTGATGTACTATTTATATTTCTACAATTGACATGGTTTCACACTTATAGTTGAATTATATAGTATCTACCTAATATCTATTTATCTGTCTACTTATCATCTATCTATCTATCTATCTATCTATCTATCTATCTATCTATCATTTATCTATCTATCAGTCATCTATATGTGTGCCTGTGTGTGTGTCTGTGTGTCTCTGTATGTCACTTTTTATAACCATCTAGTTATTCGTTGATGGAAATGTAAGCTGATGCTAATCGTGTGCCTTGGCTATTCTGAACAGTGCCTCAGTAAGCATGGTATGCAGGGTATCTCTAGTGTATGATGACTTAGATTCCTTTGTAGCCTGAAGTGATACAGCTGGATTATATGGTAATTATGAGCAATCTCCATGAAGATTTCTACTGGGGTTGCATTAATTTATGGTACCTAAGAATTATTTCTCCATATAATCTCACTAGCATTTGTTTTGTTTGTTTTCATTTTATTTAGTAGGTAGTCCTGTGTATGTGATGGAATATCAAAACAGTTTTCATTTTCATCTACTTGATACATAAGTGCTCCCACACCCTAAACATATTGTACAATTGTACTTCTCTCAGAAATATGTGTTCAATTCATTTATGAATATATTGACTGACAATTCTTTTTGTTGTTGTTCAGTTTCTTAAGTTATTTACATATGCTGGAATTAATCTTTTGTCAAGTATAAAGCTAGGAAAGGAATCCTATACAACATCTGTTAATGGCTACTTTGAGATGTAGAAACTTTTGACTTGATGTAATCCTTCTTTGTATTTCTTCTTACTATTTCCTAAATCATGCAAAAGTCCTTTTCAGAAAGTCACACTCTTTTTAGATCTTACAGAGGCTTGCCTCATTAGTCTTAGAATTTGGAAGCTTACATTAAGGTATTTGATTCATTTGCAAACTCTCTCTCTCTCTCTCTCTCTCTCTCTCTCTCTCTCTCTCTCTCTCTCTCTCTTTCCCACAAAGACACTTTAATTAGACATTAGTGAATTACATATCATTAAAACTCATGAAAATACTAACAATTATTATAATTGATATCTTATGCTCTTTTTATAAAATTTAATTATACTGTCATGTGTATGTGATTGCCTATTGGGGCCAGAAGAGGATCTCAGACTCCCTGGAGCCTGAGTAACTCTGAGTAACTCCAACTGCCCACAATGGATTTCAGAAACCAAACTCAGGTTCTCAGAAAAGTGGCAAATGTTCTGCAGTTGCCTAGCTATCCCCCTCCAGGCCCTATATTTGGCCCCTTTAAACTTTTACATTCAGCTAACATGTAACTAACAATTGTATGTATGTAGACGTTTTCATGATTTTACTTCAACTTGTTTATAATACAGTAGTTTGGGGGATGTCATGTAGACCTTACTTTTTTGCCTGTTCTTTACCACACATTTTATTTAAAAAAAATATAATGCATAGTACTCTAGATCATATATTCATTAAAATGAGAAGGAAAGAATATTGAAATTTAAAATAGGATATAATTAGAAAGAATTTTAGTCCTATGACAGTGATAATTTATCAATTTATGGTTGTGGAATGACATATTAGTATATATCATCAACAGCGTGGCTTCATATCATCACACCAGATGGGCAGTATTGTCATTTTTAGTGGGTGGA
Source organism: Peromyscus eremicus (assembly GCF_949786415.1). Classification (NCBI taxonomy): domain Eukaryota; kingdom Metazoa; phylum Chordata; class Mammalia; order Rodentia; family Cricetidae; genus Peromyscus; species Peromyscus eremicus. The sequence goes on from NC_081426.1 coordinate 74,546,447, forward strand.
ATAGCATATTTCAATTAAACATTGCTTCCTAAGTGTCAAAGAGAGCTTGTATATGTTATTCCTTCTACTTTTCAGAATAACTCTGTAAAGAAACAAATGACTACAACAAACCCCTCTTCTTTTTTATAAAGGAAGAAGTGATGGTTTTAAGAAAATTTGGGCACAGCCAGTATTTAATGCACTAAAATGACAAGTGTTCTGAAAATGGAGTATCAAACAGTAAGTATCACAGTAACGATGACAGAACTTAAATCATTCTAACATTGGATGCAAATGTATACAGTGAATAATAGCCTGTTCGTTTACATGCATTTGATATTTCAAATCAAATTGCTATAAGTCCATATAATGCTTTAGAAATCATGCTGGAACATCAAAAACAACCCAGATATTTAGAAAAAACCGTAATTTTTTTTTGTAATTAGCTTACAATAACACAAACATGATTCAGAACAATCTTTGTTTTAACGGACCATATCAACCTGAGCTGCTTGGGTCCAAGAACCTTGGTTAGGGGCAGTGAGGAACTGAAAGAAGGACAGACACAGATGGGGATGTGCTTCTTCTGATGGGGGACCTGCTATTGGAACCTAAGCAGGTTTATTAGGACCGCAAGGGGAGGCCTATGAACACCACAGGCCTGCCTGTAGGCAAATTTATCTGAATAAGGGTGATATGCCGGTGTGTCTCCTAGGGTTAGTGTCAACTGTTTGATACTCACGTGATGCTTGTTGGGAAAGTATAAGCAAAGACAAATAATATTGTAGTCTGTATGTGCTATGTTGCTAAATAATTATACATCTCAGAGCATCCCACATATGAAGAGAACTTCAGTTAACTCAGAATATTTTTCAACTTTCTTTCATTATATCTACAAAGAGGTAAAAAATAGACATAGTTCTTCTGCAGTCACATTTATTAAATAGTCTTAAATTCAACTTGCATGATATTTTTATGCACTTTACATATTTTAACTGAAAAATCATCACACCAAGTGATAGCACATATAAGGGATTGTATGTCAATCACAACCAAAGATTTACTAACATTTTTTGACTTGTAATGTGATGTGATGCTACATAAATATTTATATTTTGAACCAGAATCAGTTTCATTACTTTAAATGCAGAAAGCTTGCTTTAGTAAGTCTAATAAACTCTACATAATAAACACATGGGTGACGTGACAGCTCAATATATATGAACAGTTTTATAGGAAAATGTGCTCACTTGAGGAAAAAAATGTTCTTGTTTTAAACCTGGTAGTTCTAAAGTCCAAAAGCAGGGAATTAAGGACTGCAAATGTGATGTGTGGTGTCTCTGCCCCCAGCATCCTCCAAAGGTCCTCAATTAGTATTTGGCCGTTGAGCAAGTTTGTGCTTTAGCTAGTTTCAATGTTTGTTTCTTTTCATGTTTGGAGAGACAAGTACCTCTTGTTTGGCTGACTGTGTTGACTCTGGCAAAATTGGACTGGTTTCTGCCTGGGCCTGATAATGTAACATCGCTTTAATTATGTAGACCTTACTGTTAGTCTGGTGAATTTCTAAAACTTACGTCAATGTTAACTTAATCTTCTTTTATACCTCTTTACAGTTAGGTACTGCCCCCAAGGTCACGTTGCTTGGAAACAAGAAGAATAGAATGCTTCCTGGTCAAAGTAGCTTTGAGAGGCTTTGCTTAATTTACTACTAAAATGGCTTCATAGATATCCTGGGAGAGATAGAATAAACTTCAAACTTAAAGATATAAAAAGAAAAAAAATAGTTTTAAAAAGAAAAAAATAGTTTTAAGGTAGCCACTATTTGATTTGTACACATGAGGAATTTTGTTAGAGGATATTTTGCATGAAAGACAAATTTGTCAGTCTCAGCAAATGACTTGGTCTCTTAGCAACTAGCATATATGTCTAAGGTGTGCCTAACTACAGGGAAATTGCATGTAATTCTGTTGAAATATTGCCAAGTATCTTCTGAAGCATTGCAGCTATTATATTAGTAATTAACTACTGAATGAAGCCACTCCACATGTTCTACTAAAGAAAATTGGATATGAAAATTATTGTTATATTTACGTCTCATTGCACTTGTTAACAAGGTTCAAAACAAAACTTAAAGGAACCCCTATTCAAATTAAACCTGTTTCTATCAGTTTGTGTTACATCCAACTTCAGACAATTATTTACTTGCTTGATAATTGCTGTAAGTTTTTTCTATGTAGTATTTTTATAGGTGCATCATCAAAATACATATTCTATTATGTATCACCAGCACAGACATTAGTCAATAAAAGGCTGACAAACATACAGGGAAATAATAATTTTTCTATTTTATTTGTAATTTCTCCAGTGACTTGCATAGTGTTTGAACAAGTTTAAACTCATACTAGCAGTGATAAGAAAGTTTGTTCTGCCATGGCCTGACCAGCAACATTTGTTACTATTTGTTATCTTGGTGTTAGTCATTATGACAGGGCTGGAATGAATGTAATACTAAAGTAGTTTTTGCTTGTATTTTTCTGATAGTAAAGGATATTGAATATATTTGTTTTTTATTTTAAGTTTATTTTAAAAGATTAAGTGGTTAGACATGTGCACGTGTGTGTGTGTGTGTGTGTGTGTGTGTGTGTGTGTGTGCCTTCATGTGTGCTTGTGAGTTTAGTTCCCGTGGTGGCCATAGAGATCATAGGTTTCCCAAAAGCTGAACTTTCAGAGAGCTGTTCATCATCCATTGAGGGTGCTAGGCAGAAAGCTTGGTTCCTCTGGAAGAGCAGTACATTCTCAGTGCTGAGATATGTCTTTCTAGGTATTGTACTGGACAGATTTTTAAGTTCTTACTGGCTGTTTGTGTTTCTTATTTTAAGAACTGCCAATTGATTAATTAGAAGGCTTTAGTTTTATTAAACGTATTGTCTGTTAAATTATTTTCAGGTTGAATGATGAAGAACTAATTGTGTTAATCTCCTCCAAGTGGTTATTCAGTTTTACCAACTAGTTGATGGACAAGCTTCTTATGGATTGAACCCAGCAAAATAAAATAAACATATGTGTCCATAATGTTGAAAAGATTCATTTTCCATGTTTGTTACTCAGTGTGTAATTAAGTTTCTGGTGGAATCATTCTTCTAACAGGACATGTATCCTGAATAAGTACTCTGATTGCAGTACTGAGTTTATGTTTACCAAGTGTCTGGAGGGGTAAACTAAATAAGGATTTCTAACTGACTGGGAATCAGTTGAGTTTCTTGTTCCCTTTTGTTTGCTTTTTTTCCTAGAGATGAGAAAATGTCAATTAACTCTCAAAAATCACACTGGTAACCTTTCTTCAGCTCAAATATAAAATCTTTAAGAGAACTCAATAAAAAGAACCAAATTAAAGAATTCAAGGCCACTTAAAGTCATTTTTTGTGACACTGTTTCATATAATACACTTCTAAAAGTTAAAATAGAGGCTATTTGTTTAAAATCAAGTGACAGCCAGTAATTAAAATCAGAGAGGTAAGCTATATTGAATGACAAATAGTAGTGCTAATATGCAGAGTAAATCCTGAAATTCAGACATTGCTCTTAGGCTATACATATTTTCAGTCTTTGTAAACAAAATGAAATATCACTGGATAACACATTTTATGTACTTTTATAATTTTAATTGAAAATAAAATATTTTAAAACTTATCCTTCTACTCTGCTATTTTTATTTTTCTATTATAGTAGTGTATTTTTCATATTTTAAATATCTTCAATTCCTTTGACACACAATTTAATCTTTTGGTGGAAATGTAATGTTTTGATTTACTTGTTTCACAAGTGCAAATTTATGCTTTGAAAATGTATGTTGAATTTACAGAATTAACTACTATAAAAATTAGTTTCAGTGAATTTTATTCATATACAATGAAATTAGCCCTTTTAGCTTATATAGATTGATGAATTTTGCTTCATGTAAATATCACCATATTCAAATATATGAGTTTATTATGTTGAAATGCGTTTAGATGTTGTGCTTGTTAGTTTTATGACAAGTTGTCACAAATTTGAATCATTTGGGAAGAAATAACTCCAGTTAGGAAAACGCATCAACCATTTTGGCCTATGGGGCATTTTCTTGATTTGTAATTGTTGCGGGAATGCCCAGACACTGTGAGTAGCACCACCTCTGGGCTGGGGATCCTGTCTTGCTTTCTAGTTCTCACATTTTAAATTACCCCATTTCTATAAATCTGTACTTTGCCACGTGTCTTGTGGCTTACTGGTACTTTTACATCTTGCTTCTCATGGTGGAGGCTGGCAGCATCTCCTGTGCTCTGTTTTTCTCCTTCCTATCTGTTTGGATTTTCCACCTGCCTCTAAGCTGCCTTGCCATAGGCCAAACTGCTTTATTTATCAACCAATCAGAGCAACATATATTCACAGCACACAGAAAGACATTCTCCCATCATTCCACAGCTGTCATCCAAATTTCATGAATTCTCACTAGCTTGGTTTGGTTGTATCTGGAAGTTTCCCCATTATGGTCTTGATTCCCCTTGCTCATAGAATCCCTCTTCCCTCTCTTTGACAGGATTTCCAGAACTTGGCCTGGTTCTTGTCTGTGGATCTCTGCATCTGCTTCCATCAGTTACTGGATGAAGGCTCTATGATAACTGTTATGGCATTCACCAATCTGATCACCAGGGTAGGCCAGCTCAGAAACCCTCTCCATCACTGCTAGTAGTCTAAAATGGGGTCATCCCTGTGGATTCCTGAGAACTTCCTTAGCAGCAGGTTTCTCCCTATCCCCATGATGTCTCCCTTTTATCAAGATATCTCCCTCATGTCTCTCCCACTCTGACCCTATTCCAGCTCCACCATTCCATTCCCCCCATTCCCTATCTTCCATTGCCTCCCTCACCCTCAGTTTACCCCAACTTCTACAAATCATAAGGCCTTGGATATCCAGATGTTTACAGCAGAAAGAAAAAATCTATTGGTACCAATCTACACAGGGTAAAAATCTCACTCTCTAACATCTATATCTCTATCAATCTATAAAAGTTGTGGTTCCAATTCAATTATAAACCAAGCTGGCTTTGGAGATGGAATTGGCTCACTCCTTCTCTAAACCCAAGTATATTGCTAAAAGAAAAAGCTGAGAGATTCTTCAGTCCCATATCAGAAGAGCCCTCTGGTGTGGGACAGAAGGAAACCAATTAAAAAGGGACCACTGTCTTCAAGATTCTAATTCTCTCCATGCTCACTCTTGATTTCTCGGAATCCTTTCTTACATGTTATATCCTCTTTAAATCCAAACTTTCCACTTTGATAAAAAATAGGTTTTTCCAATAACCATCGCTGAAGTCTCCAAAAGGAAGATGGGACCCCAACAACAACAACTCTACCCAATCCAGAATGATGCCATGGGAATATCATCATACTACACTTCTTGCTAGAATTTCAGACAATTTTACCCATTACTCTAAGACTTGCTGCGGAATCTACAGTTAGTCTAACTGAGATTCATCTATCTGAGCTTTCTCACAAAATCCAACAGACATACCATCACCTCCAAAACAACAGAAAATAATTCTAAGAAAATGACCCCCCTTCTCCCTAAGGTTTCATATTTCTCAGGGTTATGGATGATAGTTATAGGGTTGGGAGTGGAAGAAAATATTAAACTCAGTGTTCTCCTAAAAAAAAAGAGAAAAGAAGAAATTGAATGGATAGGTATAGGATATTATGGTAAATTATTATATATACTAGTAAACAAATTTAGTAAAATAGCAGCTTTAGATAATTTGCACTGTTATGGATTCTTATATGTTGACACAAATATAAACTATTTTATATTCCTGTTTAAGATAATTTGTATATTGATACTAATACAGAACTATATTTGTTATAATGTACATATATTTCTACTCTTATCTGAAATATTTGTATATTGATGCAAATGTAATTTTTTATCTGTCATACTTTATGTATGTTCTACTTCTGTTTAGGATATTCTGTATATTGATATATATTTAAGATTATTGTCATATTGCATATTGCACTATATATTCCTACCTCTGTTATAAATATCTTGTGTATTGTCACAATTTTGTAGTCATTGTTCTTTACCATACAGTTGCTTGTAGAGTGTTTACCTTATTTACATGAAGTCTTAGTCCTTAGGTTATTTCGGTAGAAATAACTTATAGACTTATAGATTTATAGTCACCTATGCTTGTCATCTCTATAGTTACATTAGTTAGGTTATCCAGATTTACAGATACATAGGTCAGATGGACAGATAATCTTCAAACACTTCATAGACCTAGAGAATATAGCATTTAAATAACTTAGAATTCTGTTGACGTGGGACACAATTGCTCCTGGCAGCACCAATTTGATCCTGAGAGAATGTTGGGCTTCTAAGACATTTCCATTTGGAAGTTTGTGTTCTTGGCACAAAATGGCCTATTGGGCAAAGAACTGCCCTTGCCTCGACTGCTGACAGTACGAATATTGTCCTTTCTGGATAAGCGGAACACAAGGAAAGTGACCACTGTACTCTGCCAAGACAGGGTAAGAGGGTCTTTCAGAATTCCTGCTTCTGAAAATGGTCTGTCAGATACTCTAGGCCTGTAGCCAATTTGAATGCACCAACAATGCTGAGAAACATTAGGTGACTGTCCAGGCTGCCAGCTGTCTCAGTCTGCTCTTGCAAGATTCCCGAAAGTTGCTTGCATCCATCTACCATTTCTCAGGTACCATTATATTCCTTCTCAGGTCTTTGATGGGATTGAAGACTAGCATTTATAGTTACAATTTAGTATATATATATATATATATATATATATATATATATATATATATATATATATATATATATATATATAAAATTTAGTATATATAATATCTTAGATAGAACATATTAAGTATTAGATTCAGGTTCTTTAGGATAGGACACCTTTTGGAATGATCTTTGTAACATACCATTTACCTACGCTCTAGACTTCTCTGGATTTTAGTATGTGTTTCTTGTTTGATATTGTTCACATTGATTGCAGTTCCATAATATCTAGATCATTATCCCTCATTACTCCTGGACAATATTTGATAACCATTCCTTTGTATATAGTCTTGTATTAAGTTAAAACCTTTTTATTTAGACAAAAGTGGGAGATGTAGTGGGTAGCCATTTCAGCTTTGGTCTGGAAGTTCCAACCCCCATTGAGGCTTCGGTAACTATCATGCCTACAAGGTGGGGCCCAGAGAGGGCCTTGAAGACCTAAGATCTGGATGCACTACCTTCTCTTGTTTCCTGGACCCTGGACGCTGGAGGTAGACCAAGGAGAGTTTTCCAGAGAACACCTCTGGACTGTGCCACATCTTTCCCAGACCCTGCAACCTACCTATCCCTTCATTTGTAAGTTTGCCACTAAATAAATCTCCCTTTTAACTACGTGGAGTGGCCTTAATAATTTCACCAATACCTATCTTCTTGGAGCTGTGAGTTATAGTCTGTTTATCCTTTGCTTTACTTTTAGTATCTACTTATGAGTGAGTACATACCATGTTTGTCTTTCTGAGTCTGGGTTACCACACTCAGGATGATATTTTCTGGTTTCATCCATTCTTTGGCTGAGCAGCTTGTTTGCAGGTCCTGGCTATTACAAATAATGCTGCTATGAACATGGTTGAGTAAGCATACTTGAGGTATGGTTGAGCATTCCTTGGGTATATGCCTAAGAGTGGTATAGCTGGGTCTTGAGGTAGATCGATTCCCAATTTTCTGAGAAACCACCATACTGATTTCCAAAGTAGATGTACAAGTTTGCATTCCCACCAACTGTGGAGGAATGTTCCTCTTGTTCCACATCCTTTCCAACATAAGCTGACTTCAGTGTTTTTGATCTTAGCCATTCTGACAGGTGTAAAATGGTATCTCAGAGTCATTTTGATTTGCATTTCCCTGATGAATAAGGATGTTGAGCAATTCCTTAAATGTCTTTCTGTCATTTTATATTCTTCTGTTGAAAATTCTCTGTCTAGCTCTGTATCCCATTTTTTAATTGGATTGTTTGGTATTTTGATGTCTAGTCTCTTGAGTTCTTTATATATTTTGGAGATCAGACCCCTGTCAGATGTGGAGTTGGTGAAAATCTTTTCCCATTCTGTAGGCTGTCTTTTTGTCTTATTTACCATGTCCTTTGCTTTACAGAAGCATCTCAGTTTCAGGAGGTCCCATTAATTGATTGTTGCTTTCAGTGTCTGTGCTACTAGTGTTATATTTAGAAAGTAGTCTCTTATGTCAATTAGCTTAAGACTACTTCATACTTTCTCTTCTATCAGGTTCAGAGTAACTGGATTTATAGTGAGACCTTTTATCCACTTTGACTTGAGTTTTGTGCATGGCTATAGATGTGCATCTATTTGCAATCTTGTACATGTTGACATCATTTATGACAGCACAAATTCTTGAAAATGCTTTCCTTTTTACAGTGTACAATCTTGGCTTCTTTGTCAAAAAACAAGTATTCATAGGTGTGGGGGTTACTGTCAGGGTCTTCAATTCAATTCACTTGGCACACATGTCAGTTTTTATGACAATACTAAGCTGTTTTTATTACTATAACTCTATAGTTGAGCTTGAGGTCAGGGATGGTGATGCCTCCAGATGTTGCTTTATTGTACAGGATAGTTTTGGCTATCCTGGGTTTTTTTTGTTGTTGTTGTCGTTTTTCCATATGAAGGTGAGTATTGTTCTTTCCAAGTCTGTGAAGAATTGTGTTGGGATTTTGATGGGGATTGCGTTGAATCTGTAGATTGCTTTTGTAAGATTGCCATTTTTACTATGTTAATCCTACCTATCCATGAGCATGGGAGATCTTTCCATTTTCTGATATCTTCTTCAATTTCTTTCTTAAAAGACTAAAATTTCTTGTCATACAGGTCTTTCACTTGCCTAGTTAGAGTTGCCCAAGGTATTTTATATTATTTGCAGCTATTGTAAAGGGTAATGTTTCTCTGATTTCTTTCTCAGACCATGTATCATTTGTATATAGGAGAGCTACTGATTTTTTTTAGTTAATCTTGTATCCACCAGCATTCCCTCATTTGTGTCTTCTTTATTGTTTCTATTTCAGGTCTTGAACTGTTTCCTTCACAGGTTTAATTGCTTTTTCTTGTTTTTTTTTTTTTTCCTCTTTTCCTTTTTTTTCTTTCTTTAAGGGATTTATTGATTTCTTCCCATTTTTTGTTTGTCTTTTCCTCAATTTCTTTACTGGAATTTTTCATTTCATCTTTTAAGGCTTCTAACATCTTCATAAAGTTATTTTTAAGATCGTTTTCTTCTGTTTCTTCTACATTGTGATCTTCAAGTCTCACTGTTGTAGAACCACTAGGTTCTGGTGGTGTCATATTGCTCTTTATGTTGTTGTATGTATTTTTGCAACAGAATCTACCCATTTTTGCTTCCAAAAGGTGCAAGAAGTGTCTGTGTCTGAGGGAGCTCCTCTTTGTCCACCCTGTGCTGGCTGTGTATGTGTCTCAGGGGCCACTGTTGGTCCAATCAGAGCTCTTGGTATCATCAATGTTGGCAGATTCTGTGTCTCAGGGAACCACTCTTGGTCCATTCAGAGCTCTTGGTCCTCTTGGTCTAATCAGAGCTCTTGCTCTCATCATAGGTGGTAAAGTCTGAGTCTTAGGGAGCTACTCTTGGTCCAATCAGAGATGGCTGATTCTGTGTCTCAGGGAGCCCCTGAGGTCTCAGGTGGATGGGTAGGTTTGGGGCAGGAAGTAGGTCATGTAGATTGCAGGGACAAGTCCAATGGGAGGTGTTGGTGGGGATGCCTGGACTGGGGACAGCGATGGGTGAGAGAAGGGGAGTACAGGTAGTGCCTTTAGGGCCTGGGTCCTAGAGACAGGACTCTCAGGCTAGGAGAGGAGACACTTACCTCTTGGTCCAATCAGAGCTGGCAAATTCTGAGGGCATCAATATTTTATCTAGAACAACATAATATGTAAATATAGCTAATGTTAAATGAATTTATTTGAATCAGTTTGCATTCATGATGAGGCAACAATAAAATTTTAAGAACATGAGAAATTCTTTAAAATATTTTGAAATGCATAGGTTCTTTAATATTGCAACATGAGCATCTTCTTTATTTTAAAATAGTAAAAATCTAGCCATATGGGAGATTATTAACACTTGAAATAAGAAGTAAAAAAGTATGAATGAAGAAAATAAAATCATTCTATTTTTGCTACTAGTTTCTTCATATTTAGATTTTTAAAGAACTAATTCTCTGTTTACTTGATACTTTGTATTGCTCTTGTTGTTTCTGCCTCAAATTTTGTCATGATTTTTATTATTTATTTCCATCTACTGATATAGTTTGACTTGTTTCTGTTTTTCTAAGGTCTTGACTTGCAACTTTAATTGATTTGGAATGATTTATCTGATGTTTATCATAGGCATTTACAGCTATAAAATTCCATCTTAGAACCACTTTCATTACATTCCACAGATTTTCTTATCTATGGTTTTGTTAAATTACTAGAATTAATTTTTTATTTCTATTTATCTGGATATTGATATGACTACAATCTGTAAGTACACCATGTACACTACAATATAGTTTGTTTTGGAAAATGGTCCATTGGATGTTGAGATGATTGTATATTCTGCAACATTAGGGTAGAATATTCTGTAGGAATTGGTTAAACCCATTTAACTTATAAATCATTGGTTTTAAACTGTGTGTGGTGGCTCATGTCTGTAATAATAGCTACTTGGGTAGGTCAGGTGGTAAAATAGTGAGTTTGTTGAAAACTCTGGGAGACAGTGAAATGGTTTTTCAAACATGTAATAAAAGAATTGTTTCCTCCAGTGATGGCTGTGCACACCTGTTTCCAATCACTTGAGAGATTATGGCAGAAGAATAAGGAGTAAAAGATTACTCATGCTACACAAAGAGTTCTAACCCAGCTTATACAACATAAAATCTCTCTCTCTCTCTCTCTCTCTCTCTCTCTCTCTCTCTCTCTCTCTCTCTCTCCCTCTCTCCCTCTCTTTCTGTGTGTTTCCAAAAATGAAGTGAAATGTAATTGTATTCTTCTTTAGTACATGCAGCAAAATATATATTTCTGCAATTACTGTCATTATTTTTAAGTTTTTCCTTGATTAAAGATTATAAAATGTTCATCTATTTATTTGTCTTCATGGATAACCACATAAAATTTCTGCCATCTATCTTTTTATCTATAGTCTTGAAATAGTGTCATTTTACTGAGAAGTGTTTGATTGCCAAAAGGCTTGTATACATGTCATATTTCAGCAAACATATCAATAATTCATTTTCTCTACTAACATTTTTATCATTATGCATCCTTTGTATCATTTCTTTTACATTCTTATGATTCTAAGAAGCTAACTTAATCATCATGTGAGATGCCCTCTTCTTTATTGATAGAAATGGAGAAATATGAGAACCTTGAATGAAACTAGGGTAAGCCCTTGAAAATGAAATGTGCTTCCTGATTTATATTATTTAAAATGTATGGAGGAAAGGTAGGAGGATGGGTGGGAAGACATTTAGATTTCTAAAGAAATCTCATTTGAAGATAGCTTTAAAAACCTTACATAAGAATACCCTTATTAAAAAATAAAACAAAAAACACTTGTCATTACAGCCATCTTAATATTTTCTTGAGATTTTGCTTTATTCAGCGCTATCTGTGTCTTGTGAACACTGACGTAGGAAGAATTATTTCCTCAATGATGTAAGACATATTTTTTTGCTGAGATAGTCCAATGTGATGAATGTATCAGCAAGTAAATCAACCATTTTTAATTTAGTGCTTATAGTAGTTTAGCATTTATGGTTATGAGGAGTAGCTCAGATTTATGCATAATGGTTTGCTTTTATTATACTTCATATCAGTACATCTTTCCTAAAACCAGAAATGTGTGAAATGGTGAAAAAGTTGCTGATGAGGGAAATAATGATCATTTTGCAAATATGAAAAAAAATAATTAGGTTTATTTATGGCAAGTGCATCCTTTTTAACCACTATTAAGTGGTTATTTATTTAGTAAGTTGAAAACTGGTTGTTCATTTTCTGTGCTACTTGCTGGAAAGTTTTTAAAATTTTTTTAAAATAAGAAAATAGAGATATATTTATCTGATTTAATAAATGTGTACATGAAATAAATACATATTTGTAACTATAATTTCTAGTAGTAGGAATGAATTATATCAGTTTAGATAGATTTCAGTTTTGCATTACAAAACATACTAAAAACTAAGTAACATTAAGTGTTTATAATAAGCTTAGAGTGTGTGTATTCCTCCTCTATTACACAGAAACCTAAAGTGCAATGGAAACTCCCAGGAATCCATGAGGGGGACCCTAGAGAAGATTCCTAGTAGTGGGGGATAAGGAACCTGAGCAGAGCATTTTCTCTTACCAGGCAAGGCTTCCAGAGGAACACCAACCCAACCACAAAATTGGACCTACAATTAGTCCTGCCCGCAAGATGTGCTGGCATCAAGGTGACACAGAACTTACCTATGACAGGTCCAAATTGAAACCCATGCCATGAGAGGTATTCCATGCTAGACACTGCCTAGATGGCCAGAAACCAGAGTCTGGGTGGCCATTGATCAGGACATAACCAAACATGACCAGAAAAAAAAGTCAATGAAATCATTCCTAATGATGCTCTGTTATGTTCATAGAACTTTGTTCTCTGCATACATATTATGGTTGTGTAGCTTGGTGTTCCTATAGTATTCCTAACAATGGGATCATGAGCTCTCTGACTCTTGCCTGCTTTTGGACTGGGCAGACTAGGAGGAGAGGAGTTAGGGGAAGCTGTGGTCAGGATACAATATAAGAGGGAAGAATAAATTAAAAATAAAAGAATTCCTACCACAAATTAAAATATTTTATGTTATTATATCTATTTTATATAACTTATAGAAAAGTAAAAAACTTAAGCAAATTATCTAGTGTCACATAGCTAAATTTTAGGAAACTTGGATTTAATTTAAAGTTTTAGCCCCTAAAACCACTTCTTGTCAAATGTTTCAAAGGAATCTTGAGGAAAGAAAAGGACCCTTGAAAAGGTTCTGAAGTGGTTACTACGTTTGGAAAGAACACTTAGTGACACATGAATTGTCTTCAGACTAAAATTATTAAATAAAACTTTGTTGCTAGCCTTTAGGAAAATATTCCTTTTTCTGTGTCTGTGGACCCTCATAGGTTGGAAAGAATAATTCATTAGTAATCCAGTGACATGAGATAGTCATAACTTCCCAGTTCTATAGATGACTCATTAATACATTTCTTTTTCCTTATCTTTTCCACTTGTCTCTTGCTACAAGCCTCATGAGCCTCTTTAATGTAAAATATATCAAATATATTTCAGCAGCACATCTTCACAGTTCTTCCTGTCAGGGAAGTAGGGATTCCTTACAAAGAATTTAGTGTACTTAGTTCTAATTCCTAGGGAAGCTCTTCGTTGATTCCTTCTGCTGTTGATTTTAGTAAAGAAAGGTGACAGAGATAAGAAATTTGCTATCAGAGTTTTATATTAAGTTTGTAGATTCTAGTACTAGAGGCAGAGATGATCATCAAAAATATCCATAATAATCACTAGCAAGGATTCATTGAGGTGTTCCTCAGTCAGAAAATAGTTCCAAGTTTGGGTTTCTTGATATACCCTATAGTACTATGTGAGGAAGATTCTAAGTGTAGAAGCCAGAAAAATTATGAGACTATTTTTCTGGTTTATGCAATCCAAGTTGGATATGATTTGCTTATTTTGGAAGGATCTTAGGTTTATTATAATTAAATATAATACAAAATATCATTTACTAACTTGGAGTTTTTCTTAAAAATCTTAAAAACCTTAAAAATCTCAACCAATACAAGATGAAAAAATGGTTTTATCAACATCTCATAACAAATAATAATAGTTTATGTTTAAATATCTTTAATAGCTCTACTTTTTTGAAGGGATGAACAAATTTATATCTTTCAACTTTCATCAAAATGTACACAGGTCAATGCTGATAGTATGTTCTTTTAATGCTTTCAGCTGAAAGAATTATGTGTGAAAGCCCTATGACTTTTTCTCACCATGTATTAATATTATATGGTTATCAATAAGACAATGAATACTGTTCCATCTTACCTATGTTTATGGATGTTTGTATGTTTACATGCTGGTGCTTCTCTCTCTCTCTCTCTCTCTCTCTCTCTCTCTCTCTCTCTCTCTCTCTCTCTCTCTCTCTGTGTGTGTGTGTGTGTGTGTGTGTGTGTGTGTGTGTGATAGAAATTAATAACAGATGTCTTCTTCGTTGTCCAGGTTGTCTTTTGAGATTAGGTCATTCCATCAAACCTGAAGTCACCAATTGGCCACACTTGCTGACCAGGGAACTCCAGAATTTGCTTGTCTCTACCAACTAACTCACTGGTATTACAGTTACTTACTCAAGACCATGTTCGCTTTTCATACAGGTGCTGGAGATCTGACTTAGAGTCAGTTTGCATGGCCTATTATTACTGAAGAATTTATTATCAGAGATCCAAACATTAATTTTTAATTCAGTTGCATCCTTGATAGTTTTATTTTATTCTTGGTTATTTTTTCTTTCTAAAAATGATTGCTTTTAATTTTTTGAGATTACAATATACTTGCATCATTTCCCACTTCCATTTCCTCTCTTCAAATCTCCTCACATAGCTGTGTTTGGTCTTTTTCAAATTCATGTACTTCTTTTTAAAGTTAATTGTTGTTTATATATCAATACATGTATACATACAATATAGATTATATAGCATATGTGATTATATAGCATATATGTGATTGTATATATTAAATATATTTATTTGTGTGTGTTCATGTGTGTGTGTGTGTGTGTGTGTGTGTGTGTGTGTGTGTGTGTGTGTGTGTGTATGTGTCTGGTTTCCTAAATAGTCAACTTGTTCAGTCTGTATAATATTACTTATATATATATTATAATATTATTTATATATGTAGCCAATTGATGAGCTCTTCTCTGGGGAAATCAATTTTTCCCACTTTCAGCATTCCTGTATTTCTTTTTGTAGGTTGAGACCTCATGAGCTTTTCCTACTATATGTTAGGATATCTATTGATGTCCAAGCTCATCTTAAAATACTGGTTTCTTGAGCTGGTAAGATGGCTCAGTGAGATTGCTGTCTAGCCTTACTGCCTGACTCTGAGCCCCAGGACTCACATGATAGAAGTGGAAAACCTATTCCTACAACTTGCCTTCTAACCTCCCCGCATATGTGCAATGACATGTATGTACCCAAGTACACACACAAATACTACAACTGCTCTTCCTCCTCCTCCTCTTCCTCCTCCTCCTCCTCCTCCTACTACTACTACTTATAATCATAGTAAATAATGAAGAAGAAGAGGAGGAGGAATGGAGGAGAGAAAGAAGTAAAACAAACAAATGTAAATTCAAAACACAAGTTGCTAGATCTAAACAGGGGAAAATGTCTTCCTCTGGTGCATGTGTAAAGGTTGACAGCATGTGAGGAAAATGTCCACTGTTGCTTTCTGATCCAGTATATTTACATCCTGACAATGCCCCTTCTTATGAAGACTATCCCAAGTCAAAATTAGCTAAATCCAACTTCTTGTTCAGATATATGAAATAACACTGCCTTCTTATTCATCTTTATAGTAATAGACATGCTGAGCTTCCTGGTCACTGCAGTGTTTCTATCAGAGTGTTTATCTTTACCAGTTTATCAGTACCCTTTACCCCAAGTATGCATCTGTATGATTGTCATTTTTCCATTTTTCATAGCAATACATTCTACTAGTAATTATTCTGAAATAATAAAACAACATTCCTACTAAAATGGCTACACATTCTTTCTGACTACAGTAACACCTAAGGAAGGTTGTTAGGGAAAAAAATAATGATACGTTAATTTTCAACTTTGGAAAAATCACGAATTATAAATTATGAGTATAGTATATCTGAATGGTGTCCCCACTTCATTTAATTTTTTGCCATGTTATTTTATAACAATAACCTATAAAATAAAATTGCTAAAATTAAGGATTTAATTAGCAAATAAGATCAAATTTAAATTACATGTGTTTGACCACAACAATAATGATATTTAGACAGGCTGGCTTGGAACTCACAGAGCTCTACCAGCTTCTGCTGTCTGAATGCCTGGATAAGAGGATTATGTCACTACCTCTGGCCTATAATCATTTTCACAAAAGTATTTTACTTGTTTAGTTGGTTAGCATAAAAAGCAATTGATGTCATCATGGCAGCTTCACACATGATAACTGTTGTAATTTGAGTGAGAATGTCCCCCATAGCGCCATATATTTGAAAGCTTTGTCCTTGGTGAAACTATTTGGGAAGGGTTAAGAGGAGTGGTTTTGTTAGAGGAGGCATCTCATTTGGAAAGGGTTGCAATGTTCAAGAAGACCCACAATGTTCTTAATAAGCTCTCTCTGTGCTTCAGGTTTGTGTATCATACGTAAATTCTCAACTACTGTTCTAGCACCATGTTTGCCTGTGTGTTCCCTTTCCATGATGATCTTGGGCTAAATGCCAGCAATTCTCTAATAAACTCTCTCTTCTACATATTGCCTTGGCCATGGTGTCTCTTCACAGCAATAGAAAAGTAACTAAGGGAATAATATTCTATTTTACAACTGTTGGTCTGACACCAAATATTGCACAGTCAGAGTGGTCTTCTAAGAGAATACTTCTTGCCTTTCCTTGCTGCAGTTCTATCAATATACCTATAATGGAATGCTTATCTGTGTAAATGCTTATCTCCACTGATTCACATGCGAGTTGCCATACTTACCATTGCACTGTTTACAAGCTTTACCAAATGTGGACTTTAAAAATCTAGATCAAGAAATCACAGTAAAGCCATATGTGTTGTTGTAGATGTAACCAACCGTCTTATTAAATAAGAAACAGAGCCGATTCAGAGAAGAAAGCCAAGAGGTCAGAACTAAGAGCCTTACCCTTCCTGCTTCAGCTATCCTGCTTCAGCCAAGAGAGCTCTCCGAAAAAGAGGCCTATTTCCTGTGTGTACGTCTTTAAATACTCTAGATGTTCTGCCTTCTCATTGGTTGTAAACTAAACACGTGACTGCCTTGTCATTGCCTGTATGTACCGCCCTCCAGGTCCTTAAAGGCGTGCGCCACCACCGCCACGCACTTGCTATGGCTCTATAACTCTGACCCCCAGGCAACTTTATTTATTAACATACAATTAAAATCACATTTCAGTACAAGTAAAATACCACCACATTTCCCCTTTTCTATTTTAATAAAAAGAAAAAAAAAGAAAAAGGTTATAACTAACAAAAGAAAAACTATATAAAAAAGTACAATAACTATATACAATATATACAAATAATAAATGTCTAAACAATGTCTAGTCCATTTGTATTTGACAAATTCAGAGATGATAATTTCATTATCCTATTTTGTTAAGTCCAAAATGTATCTAATTCACTTTCTATCCTAATTAATCTTCAACTAACTAACCTTCAACTATAACTAACTAATCTTCAACTCCCTCAGAGACCCAAGAAGGAAATAATATTAGCTAACAAAAATAAAACAGAAAGTGCATGCAAGCAACTTCCAAAAAATTTGTGAGTTGACAGAAACAGCCAACTGCCTGGACAGTCACCTGAGGTTTCTCCGCAATGCTGGGGCATCATCTTCAGCCTATATAGGCTTAGCATATCTGACAGACTCATTTGTGAAGTAGGATGTACACAAGGTCAACAGTTCAACCTCACATTGGGTGAGAGCAGTCCATGCACCAGAAACACCTGAATTCCACTAATGTCATGTCATGATTCAGGATTTTAAATTCTGGAAAATGTTGATGGTTTTTTTTAGTTCAGCTCTCCATTCTTCTTGGCTGTGTACATATGGCTTCATCTCAGCATCCCGTTCTTCTCCACATCTCTCTATCAAATGCCAGTCTACTATTGAGAGGCGTGAGCTTAGTTACTCTTCAAGAATAACTGTTTCAGCTGCTGTTCCATAGCACATCAGAAGCCATCGGCCCACTGCCTGTTCAGCTGCCTTCGAAGAAAAGGGCACTGTACCTTTTCCGAGTTGCAAAGGCCACGTCAGGGATGGTGCCATATTGTCCTGGCCTCAGAAGATGCCTTTTGATAAAGCCATAACCACGCTTGTTTAGGCAAGAATCAGTAGTCCTTTGTTTCATGTCCTGTCTGTCCATTTTGTCATCAGTTGATTCGAGGATACTTTGTTGTCCAGTGGCTAACTTTTGCCACAATGAAAGCTAACTCCATACGCAGTTTCTTCAATGCCCATATTTTCTCTGAAGTAGATTGGTACTGCCAGGAGCCGACATGTCTCATAGTCATAACAAAAAAGAAAAATTTTCTAAGTTATTAAAACATTTTAAATGCCATATTCTGTAGATCTCTGAAAGGTTTGAAGATGACCTATCTAAAATATATCTGCTCAATTTTTAAAACATATCTAATATGACTACAAGTTCTATTGTAATGTCTAACTACTAACTATCATTTCTTTATATCCTAATGGTAATAATAACATTCAAGGATCAGAAAATTGCATTGTTAAATGAACGATATAAGTACAATTAGAAATATACATATAGCATTTTCTAACAATATCAATTTCAATATATATAATTTGTATACAATATAAAACAATCCAATCCAATGTAAAGTATTTAAAACTAGTAATTGTCTTTTTCTTCTTCTTTCTTTCTCTTTTTTTTTAAATAAGAACCTTAAATCTAATCTGCTTAGTCTTTTTCCTAACCCTTGACAACAACTTGTAACCAACCCCCCTGAACAATGAAAATTATCCCAGACCCAAAACCCATTAAAAAGACCAAAAAACCACCCACCCCACACCACCTCTTTGGGAATGTGGGCGTCGTATTCTTAAAATTGCTTCCTGCTGGGTATGGGCGAAGTTATCTTTATCCTGAAAGAAAAATTTTAGGTTAATTGTCAAATTCTAGGAAAGGTAACTATATCCAATTGTCAAATTCTAGGAAAGGTAACTATATCCTTCATTATCCATTCTGTGTATAATGCCAAAGTTCAGGGTTTATCTCAAGTCCTTATTCAAGTAGTCTTTGAGACAGGATCATCTCAGCTAGTCATCTCAAAATTGCTCTGAGCACCTTGTAGTTCAAAGCTGATCTGTAGATGATGTTTGTCAGCTTAGTGATGTTATTATTGTCCACGTGGAATTGTTGTTGTTGTGGGGCCCCAACTTCTTCCTGGAGACTTCAGTTGATGTTAGGCCTGGCCGTGAATTCCTGCAGAAAACTGATAAGAGACTCGAGCACAAAGACATATATATGCAGCTAATTGAAGCCTTTTTTCTAGAATTAATCAGTACTCTATATGACCATTCATATCTTAGCAAAGTTTAAAATGTATATATATATATATATATATATATATATATATATAAATCTTGTAAGAGAGAGAGAGAGAGAGCAAGCAAGCGTAGCCACAAGTTCTGCCTAAGAGCTTGAATCCAGCCACGTGTTCCTGCTTGAGCCTAGTCAAGCCTTGGCTCTGGCTACCTTAAGCTCCAACCACGTGCATTGGTTTTACAGGCAGGGGCCCTGTTCGGCAGGGCAGGCCTGAGTTGTTTGTAACACTGGCTTTAAGCAAGTAGCTCAAGGTTGGTCCGGCCTGAGGCCAAGCCGACCTGGGCCCGGGCTAGGGAGCCGGCCGCCCTGGCGGGAACCCGGACCTGCCGCCAAGCCAAGTTAAGCGGTTTTAATGGATTCTTATCACGTTGGGCGCCAAATGTAGATGTAACCAACCGTCTTATTAAATAAGAAACACAGAGCCGATTCAGAGAAGAAAGCCAAGAGGTCAGAACTAAGAGCCTTACCCTTCCTGCTTCAGCTATCCTGCTTCAGCCAAGAGAGCTCTCCGAAAAAGAGGCCTACTTCCTGTGTGTACGTCTTTAAATACTCTAGATGTTCTGCCTTCTCATTGGTTGTAAACTAAACACGTGACTGCCTTGTCATTGCCTGTATGTACCGCCCTCCAGGTCCTTAAAGGCGTGCGCCACCACCGCCACGCACTTGCTATGGCTCTATAACTCTGACCCCCAGGCAACTTTATTTATTAACATACAATTAAAATCACATTTCAGTACAAGTAAAATACCACCACATGTTGTTGTATCCCTTTAAACTCAATATCCAGAAGCAGAGGGAGAGGAGGATCTCTATGAGTTTGAGGACAGTCTGGTCTACATAGAAACTTGAAGGACAGCCAGGACTACATAGGAAGGCACCATTAAAAAAAAAAAGACAAAAAAGAAATCACAGTAGCATTTACACACACACACACACACACACACACACACACACACACACACACACACAAGGTCTCTCACTATATAGTCCTGGTTGACCTGGAAATCTCTAGGTAAATCAGGCTGGCTTTGAACTCATAGATATGTCTCTGTCTCTTAAGTGTTGGAAATAAATCATCATGACTGACAGTATTTTTTAAATATAAGTTGAGAAAATATTTAAAACCATGAATGTCAATACTCTATGTATTTCATTTTGGTGAATTGTATTTTACAATCAGAACAACCTGAGACTTCCGAAGTGAGAAGGAAAAAGAGGTTGACCCAATCAACAAGTCTTAATTCAAGTTTATGGCTAAGTGAAATGTTTTTCTCCTAAATAATTTTATAGGTGAATTTTCACTGTGTCCTTAGGAAAGATGCAGATAAGTAGATTAGTTTTAAACCTTTAATTTGAAGATAGCATGATTTAAAATTAAAATTAAAGTTGAATGAGATTTTTTCTAAAATTATATAAAAGCAATCAGATCAAACATGTTTTGATTTTTTTTAATTCTGACCATTAATTTGACTACTTATATTAGAGATGAAAATAAGTAGAATATTAGGAGTTTCATGTACAAAATTCTGGTCATAAAAACAATGCAAACTCAAAGTAGAGCCAGGATCTGGGAATGAGCCACATTGTTTTAAACATTGTTTCTTACCAACAAGTCAGCCAGTTCTGGGGTTTCCACACACAAATATATGTGTGTGTGTATAATATATATATATATATATATATATATATATATATATATGTAAAATCTTACACACACAGGTGTGTGTGTGTGTGTGTGTGTGTGTGTGTGTGTAATTATCCTGCAATAGAGGACTAAAACCAAATTATATATCCCATGCTAACATATAAAAACCCTACCATGGGGAATGGCTTATTTCTATTTGAGCTTTTGGCCAAGAGGATCACACCTCAGCCCACTCTTTATAGTCTACTCTCTAGCCTTGATGGTAAGACCTTATTGTTGAAGATATCATATACTCCAGTCGGAGAACACCCCTGACTCACACACTCACACACCTCTGAATCTTCGTGGAAGAGGGTGTGGAGAGAATGCAAGGATCAGAGGTGGTGGATAACGTGAAGGACATTGTTTTGGTGATACGACAAAGATTACTCAAATGAGCTCACAGCAATTGTGACAGCCTGAACAAGACCTGAACAAGCTCCAGCCAGAAACAAAAATTATCAGATAGGAAAGGTGAAGATGAAACTCCACCACTGGCTGAATAATTGTCATTCAGTAGCTGACAAGATAAAAAGTCAGTTTTCCTTAATTATATCATATTATCTGGTAGGTCAACCATAGGCTATTAGGACTCCACTCCCAGACTAGCTGGAAAACATGGCTTGATGGTAGGAACAGAAGATCGAAGTGAAAGGGAGAAGGATGGTTGTGGGAGGAGTTTGAAGAAGAGATGAATATGTTCAAAGTATACTGTGTAAAGTTCTCAAAGAACTAATAACATTTTTGTTTTTTTTTTTAATATGTTGATGCCGCTTTATATTTTCAGTAGAACTATTCACTATATATTTTTCTTTCTTCTCCTTCATTTGTTTCTTTTAATACTGTAAGTGGAAGCTTGGAAAGCAGACTATGTTTTTTTTTTCAGAGTTTCTAGTCTTTTACATTTTAAGACGGTGGCATCTAGAAATTTACATTTGAGAATTGAACAACCAAGTTAGGGGAATGCAAAAGAAAGTCGTATAAAGATTTAAATAAATTTGGGATATAATTCTGAACCTCACTCAGGCCATCCCAGCCAGCCAGCAAGGAGCTCATGGGCTGCAGGGGGTCATATCTAAATGCAACTCAAAATTTAACTTTGATCCAGTTCATAACAGTTATTAACAACATTTTTAGCTTCCTACTATTTAGAACAAAAGAGAAAGAGAAACATTTTTGTTGTTATTGTAATTTTACTCAATAGGCAGCCAGATAATTTTTTAACAAATCCAAACTTTGGCTTTCAGTTATGTTTATGTTTAAAGTTACAGATTAACGAAAAGTAGTTATTTGGCATGAACTAGAGTGCACAGATTTCAATTATCCAAGTGTACATAAGAATTTGGATTATATACCATGGTATATATTTATACCAGAGCTTAATTATGATTCCCATTGCCTCTGTTTCTCTGTTTTTCTTTCTTCTTCTCTTACTACTCCTTTCACCATATGCTCCTATTTTATTGTTTTCCATTCATGCAAATTTGTAAGCCTTGCCTGGGTCTAGCAGAAGATAGCTGAATTGAACAACATATGACCTTTTTATATTGTGTTGCATTTTTCTTTTCACACTGAGATAAGACACTTGCTTATTTCTATTTAGTGACATTCAAGACAGTGAATACTAGAATTTTCCATGCACAGTAGAGAAGTCCCAGTTCATTAGATAACTTACAGAATTTAGCTAGGCTTAATGTGGCCAAACTCAAATGGTTTCTTTCCTAGTCCTAAAATGACTCTATCTTTGAAGTATGCTTTAACTGTAAATGTCAACTGTGTGGAAAGAGAGGTATTTATTTTCTAGAAATCATATGAGCTCTGCCACATATCATAAACTACCAGAGGATCTATTAATCCAAATTAATGTCACTGTTATGAAGAGCTTTGAGCAGTTAAAATCAATGAGATACTTTTACAAAGCAAGTTTACTGTAGCAGCTGGAACATATCTTAGAAGGTCTTAAGCCCAAGTCCATTGAAAATGTAAGCACTTCAGTGGAAGTCATAGAAGACTAAAGTTAATAAATGTACTATTTTGAATAAATGTATTATGGCTTAGGGATATCATTATTTGTTGAGTGATTTTATGTGATCAAACACACAGTAAAGTCCTAACACTTTTCAATCAAGTAACAAATGTATCATCAATGTTACTTTAGCAGGATAAACTAATAAAAATTAACATTTTATATTAATTTCATCAAAGATAATTATAAAGATTTGGATTTTATTTAATGCAGCAAAAAGACCCACCTCTAAGTTACATGAACATAAACCCAGTCTTTAATATAAATGCAAAAATATAATTATTTAGATAGATATGTGTGGGAGCCCGTTCTCGGGTTCCTTGTTGCTTTACCCAGCAGGTCGGCATAGAGGATGATTAGGACCACGGGCCTGAGTGCAGGTGTCTGAGATGGTCTGCACTTGGCTGTGCTGGGGGAGGAGGTCTTTTGCTCCACCCCTTGGCGTCTTTATAAAAACCCTGGGACAGAGACAGTTGGGGCCCATTGGAATAGGTTCCAGGCCCTCTCGAGGCTATCCTTTATTTTCTATCTGTTTATCTCCGCGATACTCTCTGCAATAAATCCTTCTATCTAATATTTCCTGCTGCTCGCACTCAAGAAAACTCTGGGGAACTGTGGGGGTGGTTGGGTAAACGCCCCACAGATATGCATGCTCACACTTTATGTAAAATGTATGTATATTTGTTTAATACATAGGCACATACTTTTATACATACATACAGACAGACATACACACATATTTATAGACACACATTCTAGTCCTACATAGTCTTTGTTTTCCTAGATAACATAACATACCTCATTAAATAATAAAGATGAAACAAGACAAGCATATTTATTTATTATTTATTTATTTAGTATAATTGGCATATACCATATAATATATAAAATATTCATTCTTAAAAATAGTAAAAAAACTAAAATTATCCAGATACCTCTAATTAATCTCCACTATCCATATCCATATGGAGAATTATACATTTTTATTAACAGACTGAGAGTATTTTGGGAGAGAATGCCCATGTTTTCCTCAAGAATAGTAATGGCATTGTGTTCTTGTTTTTGTTTTTTGGGGTTTTTTTTTTTTGCTGTTATTGTTTTGGTTTGTTTTTTTTTTAATATAAGAAATAGTGTTTATATAGTTATTCCCTCTTGTGTACAGAAGATACGTTCTAGGAATTCTATAGACACCAATTTACAACAACATTCCTGTCATTTACATAAAGTTATGTAGTATTAGCATGTGGCTCACACACATACTCTAATACTCTATACGTGGTCTCTATATAACTTTTAATGTCTCATAGAATACTAATGTTACATACACAGCTCTATTGTGTAAGGCATTGTAATAGGATACAGAAATCAGTACTCACACGTTCTTTTCATGACTATTTCCCAAGCATGTCTGAGCAGATCTGAAAGCAGGGGCAAGCTGAAACTCTGCCTTTTCATTTGTGCTTTCATCTCCTTGAGAGAGCACATGGGTGGTGAAGCTGATCACTACCATGTGATGGAAGGTGTGTTGCTTTGGTGTCTTCTTTACAATCTCATGTAATTGTTTGATAAAGACTATCCACTTTGAGTTCTGCTTTAAGTCTGTCTCAAGGTTTCCAGTAGAAACTCAATAATAGACTGCTCTTGTACACTTTCTCCTATAAAACCAGGCTAAACACCTAGAACTACTTCTCTATGATTGGTGCCAGCAGGATTCCAGGCTGTTTTTCACCAAAGAGAGCCATTAACAGTATCTTTGGATGGAATCTTAGAGACCATTTTTTATTCTTAATTCACATGGAAGTGGCTGGAAACTATGTATTACATAGAATCTGCTAGAAATTAGTTTCGTCAGTGCCATGGAATACTGTATCCGAACAATCACATGGGTGCTTCAAATTCTGAAAACTGTAATGGCCTATTGAAAATATTAACTGAATAATTTTTTGTTCTTTAGAAATCCATCAGCAGACCTATTTTCAATCATGTTATGGAAACCTTGTTTCTAATGCCTTGTATAATTCCTACCAGTTAAATAAACACTTAGTGCTCTCTTGTCTCCTCGACCAAAGCAAGTATAACTTTTTTTTCATGAATCCATAGTGCACAGATGTAACTCTAACATTTAAAATCACCTGAGTAATTGTTGTCATGGCAATTGCTGGACTCATAAACACAGCAAGTTCAAGTCAACTCAATTAATGCTCATAATCCTAAATTATATTCCTTCTTTATTGCTTAATTTGTTCCTATGTGCACCCATACAAAGACAATGGTTAGTAGACCATATCCATGTATCTGGCAACATGAATTATAATTCATACAATTTCTCTAAGTATAAAAAATCTTATTGAATGAAACAAGCAATTACAATGATATTACAAATAAAATAGGAATTGAGTTCTCAAATTCAATTGGCATATTCATTTACACAGGTAGACATTTTAAAAAATCCCCCCAAAATTTATTACCCACTATTAATGATTAATATAGCTGGATTAAATTTAAACTGCTTTGCTCAAGGTTACCTAGAGGAACAGAACTAATTGAATTGGAAGTTAGATGATAGATAAATACGTACATACATATTTATAATAATTAGAAACATATTAACATATATAGAAGGAATTATTAGATTTCTTATAGGATTGGTGGCCTGATAGTTCAGTGATAGCCATCCTCATGATTGAGAACCAGAGTTCCTAACGGCTACTCAGTTTAATAAAGTGCAAGCCTCAGAACAAAGGAGAACAATTCGTCAGGTCTGGTCTACATATGAAAGTTGGAAAGCTCAAAGGAGTGTTATTGATGTGTCTGCCTTGAAAGCCAGAAGAACCTGAAGTATTATTTTCCGAAGGCACAGATAACATCAATAGAATGTTCCCTCAGTAAGAACCAGGCTTGCAAAAGCTGGGTGAGTCTCTTTTCTGCTTTTATTCCTCAGGTCCCCAGATATTAGACACGACATTCTCATTTTGGTTAGGTCATTTCCAATGGCTTGATATCACACATACCAGTCACTTCTTAAATATTCTTATAAACAGACACATGTAAATTATACATTATTAATATTCTAAGCATCCCTTAATCATTCCAACTAATAATCATAATTAACTATCCCAAGTATGTCCTTTGTTATCTTGAGAACCAAACACATCTCCTTTACCATGCTTTGTCCAAAGAAAAATACCAATCCTGCCTAACGTGCTATAGCTATGCTGTATATAATTGAAAACACAATGGCTCCTTCATAAAATTTAGTTATTAAGTTTACTGAGAAATATCTACTCTTTTCCATGTATTCCATAATTAAATTATGATAATGTAGATATAACAAAACCTAAGTATTATTATTATTAACATAAACAGAACCTTGTTTATTATTAAGAAATAATAGGAAAATAAAATCAACTTTTACTTAGTGTATACATATATAAAAATACATTATTACCACATATGAAAAAATCCATAAAAACTAATAGGTCCATTTCTGTAACTTCATAAGGACGTTACTGGAATATTCAATTATTTTTTTCTAAATCCACTCATTATTTCTTCTCCATTCAGCAAGTAACAATAACATTTTTTCCTTAGAGAATTGGCAAACTTTTGTTCTTGAAAATATGTGCAATTTGTCATTCTGTCTGGGGTGGAGTGTTGTAATTTATGATTCACCTTAATAAAGGGGCATAGTAGTTAGTAGACTCCTAAAGGATCAAATGAATTCCAGAGATACTCTTCCTAAGCTCCATTTTAGAACTTTAGTCCAATTTTCTAATGCTATTTTGGCTCAGTCACCCCCTTTCAACACTATACCTTTCCTCTCCTCTGTATGTTTTGTCTAGCTTCAGAACTCCAAATTGACTGGAAGCATGAATTAAATTATATTATACATACCTGTGCTTCTAGATTATCCAAATATAAAGTTGTCATTCCAAGAAAAAAAAAAGTTGCTGATTTATCCCTAGGGCAATGATGCTTTTTTGTTTCTGATTTGTTATTCTCCAAGATGGGAGGTGCTTGGCTTCCACTGAGCTCTGCAAAGCACAGTAGCCTTACTTCACAATTTAGGAAAACTCTGTGGGTATTATGTCAAAGCCTATCTATCTATATGTCTATCACAACTGTTCATTCAGGAACTGTAAATGTAACCAGTGGATTTGTGTGGTAACAACTCTTAGGATCCATGGACAATCAGACCTTAATTAAAAATTTACTAATAACCTGACCAAAAATCAAAAATCTCTATATTGACCAAAAAACAGCAGTACTAACTTGGAATTGGAGTCCCAGGAATCTATGTGATTTTAAACCCAGTGTCCAGTGTTCTCTAGAATATTATTTCATTTTTTCCCAATAGGCAGTTGCCCTGATAGAAGTCATTGTCATTTTGTGAAGGAGAAAAACAAGATTAATGTTAAAATTTGGAGTAATTTAATAGGATTCCTTCTGTAGAGAAACTCAACTTCATTTATGTTCTGGATCTATAATATAGCTTATCCTGAAATGTCCTGTATGGCCACCATTCTCTGTTATGATATAGTGTATAATTTAGTTCATTTATTTTCTACTATTCCTTGCTCAGTGGAGCTCAGTGGAAACCAAGCTCCTCAAATCTTGGAGAATAACAAATCAAAAATAAGAAAGCATCTCTGGAGAGATTTAGAGATTAAAGCTTTCATGTGTCATCTCCTTCTACACCTGCATTTAACACTTATCTTTCTTGTGTTAAGGATATGTGGGTTTTAGGAAGTTGCAGTTGACTGTTCTAAGCTTAAAGAAATGGCAACTTCAACGCAGGCATACAAAATGTGTTTTGCTTGCCTAAGCAAATTAACACAGAATCCAACTGTTAATCTAGAATATACCATTTTTTCCATACTAATCAATACGTATGAATTTAGCATGTTCCTATTTAATTACTGGGAGCACTGTGATAATCCAGCGCCATAGGTCTGCACAAGTTAGTTCATTTTGACAATTGTCTTGCCTTTGTTCTCCATTAAAGTAAGAATGCCCTGGCAATAGGATCAGGATCTATCCCTGGTGTATGAGGTGGCTTTCTGGAGCCTACTAATTATGGTGGGACACCTTGCCCAGCTTTGATGCAGGGAGGGGCTTGGACCTGCCTCAACTGAATGTACCAGGCTTTACTGACTCTACATGGAAGGTTTTCAGAGGAGGGAGTGGTGGGTGGTGCTGTGGATATCACTCTGTATGCTGTGAATGTGTTGCTATTATTGGCTAATAAATAAAGTGTTGATTGCCCAGTAGCCAGGCAGGAAGTATAGGTGGGACAAGCTGAGAAGAGAATTCTGGGAAGAGTCAGGAGTCACCAGCCAGACACAGAGAAAGTAAGATGTGAAAGCAGAACTGAGAAAAGGTACCAAGCCACATGGCTAAACATAAATAAGAATTATGGGTTAATTAAAGTGTAAGAGCTAGTCAATAGTTAGATTGAGCTAATGGTCAAGCAGTTTTAATTAATATAAGCCTCTGTGTGTTTACTTGGGTCCAAGCGGCCACAGGGCCATGGGAGCCAGGCAAGACTAGGAAAACTTCAGCTACAGGGTGGGTTGCAGGGAGGAAGGGTAGGGGGAATGGGGGGAGGAGGAGAGGGAGAGGGATCTGTGGTTGGTATGTATAATGAATAAACAATTTCATTTAATAAAGAAAAGAAAATATTAACCCCCCCCAAAAAAAAAGAAGACATGATAGTCACCAAATGGCCACACATAAGGGAAAAAAATGGTCTATTTGCCTTTGATGTTTGACTGTTTCCACCTGGATTTATACTGTTTACAATTGAACGATTGTAGCTGCATAGTAGGGTCTGGCATGTAGAGAAGAGCAATGATAAAGATCTTCAAGAATGTTGCTACTTCCTTCACAATCTTTTTCTGTTTATTATATTTTATTATTTAAATTTGCAATTATTAAATTTAAAAATGGTTTGATCATCTTCTTAACCTCCCTTAAGCTCTTCCAGATCCCCTCCCTCCTCACTCAATTTTAAGTTTTTTTCAAAAAAACAAAATAAAACAAGACAAAAACACAATACAACAAAACATACCTAAGCAAGGGAAAAACAAAGCCACAGAAAAAGAAAACATAAAATCAAAACCAAAAGTCAACCAACCAACTAACTAACAAACCAAACAAGACAAAGCAAAAATACAAAAAAACAAAACAAGACAAAACAAAAAATACCAACATCCATTATCAACAATAACAAAAAACCCACACCAAACTGTAACCAAATAAATCATGCACAGAAATTGTGGAGTCCAATAACATCTTGGTTGTCTATTCCTGAACATAAGGTCTTCCCTGGAGTGGTTGATATACCTAGTGTTACTCTATTGCAGAATACTTATTTCCCCTCTCCTAGGAAGTATTAACAACAGTTCAGCTGTTCAACTTTACTCTAGTGGATAGATTTTCATCCATTCATGGAAGCCAAAGTGTCTACTCCATGGTCCTCATTCTGACCCATGCATCCTGCTTCAGACGTTGGAATTCATATGAGTTTTGCTCATGTTTGAGAGCTTTGTTTTCCTGGTGTCCTCCATCTCCTCTGACTCCTACACTCTTTCTGCCTCCTCTTCCCTTGACTTCCCTTAGCTCTGAGTTGAGGGATTTGATGGAGATATCCCATTTAGTGTTGAGTATTCCAAGGCCTCTAAGTCTCTGCATAATATATGGCTGTGGGTTTCTTTATTTTTTTCCCATCTGTTGTAGGAGGAAGTTTCTCTCATGAAAGCTGAACAAAGCACAGATGTATGATACAGTAGAAAATCATCACAAATGTTTATTTTATTTTTTATACCAGTATCATTTGGTTTTACCCTAGATCACTGAGCTATCTAGTCTCAGGTCTTCAGTCACCCAAGCAATGGTTCATATGGGTTATATTTCACGAGTGGCACTTAAGTCAAATCAGTTATTGGTTGGGCCATCTTTGTCCTAGCATATCTTGCAGACAGTACTGAATTGCAGATAAAAGGTTTTTGCGGAGTGCATTCATGTACCAAATGCACTGGAACGTAGGGATGAAGAATGGACATATGCGCTGACAAGACATCTCCATGTTTAATGAGTTGTGTAGAACTTGTCTTCCGCAATGGGGCCTTTCTGTCAGTTTGTGGAGAGTAACCTTTAATAACGGCAACTGACTGGATTGTTTTGGGATTCCTATGGGGCCCTTTTGGCCTGCAATTCAATTAGATGTAACCTAATCCCACCTAACACCAGTTCTAGAAGCTTCTTTGCTTTTTTTTGGTGATTAGAGATGGCAAGTTGGACTCTGTATTCCTTATTGTTAGAGGCTTTTATTCAGATCACCTTCATATAGGCATACTTTTTAAGAAATTTCTACTATATTGGTTTGCATACTACTCCTCAATGTCCTTTAATTTTAGCTGTCTCTTGATGGGTGATGTCATTCTGTATGCTGTGAATATCTGTTGCTCTGATTGGTCGATAAATAAAGCTGTTTGGCCAATGATGAGGCAGAATAAGGTTAGGCGGGACATTCTAACTAGAGAGAGAGGAAGGAGAAACACAGAGCAGAGGAGATGCTACTAGCCACCACCAGGAGAATCAAGATGTAAAGACACTAGTAAGCCAAAAGCAACATGGCAAAGTATAGATTTATAGAAATGGATTAATTTTAGTTATAAGAGCTAGCTACTAAGAAGCCTGCCATGGCCATAGTTTAAAAATAGTATAAGCCTGTGTGTATTTATTTGGGTCTGAGCAGCTGTGGGACCAGTGAGTGAGAGAGATTTGTTCTGACTGTGGACCAGGCAGGACACAGGAAAATTTTCAGCTACAGTTTCTTCCTGTGTTTCCTTATGTTGCACCCTCGCCTATCTCCTTTCTCACTTGATACTCTCATTCCACCACCTCCATCTATTCATATCTATCTATTCTATTTATTTTTCCTAATGAGATCTATCTGTTCTCTCTAGTCTATTACTCTATATCTACCCTCAGTGGTTCTATTGATTATAGCTTGGCTATGATTGACTTCACATCTAATAACCACAAATAAGCAAGAACATACCAAATTCATCTTTCTGAATATGATATACTTTAATCATGATAACTTTTTCTAGTTCCATCCATTTGCATGCAAATTTCATAGTGTCACTTTTTAATGGCTAAGTAATATTCCATGTGTGAACGTACCACATTTTCTTTATTCCTCTGTTGAGGGACATCTTGGTTATTTACAATTTCTGGCTATTATGAATAGAGAAGCAACATGATTGATCAAGTGTCTCTATGATTTGTTGAGGCATCCTCTGGATATATACTCAAGCCAAATCTTGAGGTAGATATATTTTCACATTCCTGAGGAACTGCCACACTGATTTCCATAGTGGCTGCACAAGTTTGTACTCTCACCATCAATGGATAGATATTCTTCTTACTCTACATCCTTACCAACATGAGCTGTCACTTGTTTTGTTGATGGTATAAGATGAATTCTCAAAGTAGTATTGATTTTCATTTCCTTGATGTCTAAGGATGTTGAAGTCCTTTTAGTTTTTCTCCAACATTTGCATTTCCTCTATTGAGAATTCTATGTTTATATCTGCACCCCATTTTTAATTGTGTTATGTGTTTTCTTGATGTCTAGTTCCTTTGATTCTTGGGGTAGTTTGAAAGAAAAATGGTCCCTAAAGACAGTGACACTATTAGGATGTGTGGCTTTGTTGGAATAAATATGACCTTATTGGAGGATGTGTGTCACTGTGGATGTGGACATTAAGGTTTGCTATGCTCAAGCCATATCCAGTATCACAGTTCATTTTGAGTTACAGCACCATGTCCTGCCATGATCATAATGGATTAAACATATGAACCGTAAATTGTGAACCCAATTAAATGTTTTCCTTTATAAGAGTTGCATAGTATCTCTTCACAGCAATAGAGACCCTAATTAAGACAGTTCAGTATTTTTTGTTTGTTTTGGTTTGGTTTTGATATTAGCCTTCCATTGGATTTGTAGTTGTTGAAAATCTTTTCCCTCTTTGTAGGCTGACAATTTGTCTCAAACATGATGTCCTTTGCTGTGCAAAAGCTTTCTCAGTTTCATGAGGTTGTATTTATTAACTGTTGATTTTAGTGTCATTGCCAATTCTGTTCTGTTTGGAAAATCTTTTCTGTTAAAGTCTATTCCCCATTTTCTCTTCTTTCAGGTTAGCATATCTGGCTTTAGGTTGAGGTCTTTGATCCACTTTGGAGTTAAATTTTAGCAAGGTGATAAATATGAAACTATTTTGATTCTTTTCCAAGCAGCCACCCAGTTTGACCAGAAGAAGTTGGACTATATGTTGAAGATGTGCTTTTTTCAAGTGTGTATGTATTTCTATCAAACTAGATTATATTTTGTGGACACTCCCATGGTCAATAACAGATTTTTCATGGCAAAATAAATGCAGTCTTTAAATATATTTCTCAGGAATAAACTAAAGACTCTCAAGCATGTCTAGCTCATCACAGCAGGTCTTCTGATTCATAATTCAGGCAATCAATCAAATTAACATTATCATCTCAGTTTGTGTAACTATATGAATGTATCTCCAGTCCCCAAGTCTATGCTTAATGAAGTCATCAAAAAACTCAGTTTGATTTACCTTATATTCTTTCATCCAAAGGTTTCATGCCCTTAAAATCCATGTGCATATGTACTCTAAGACCCATACTTGTATTAAATTGAAAATTGAAGTTCTTAGTATATTGCATACTACTTTATAGTACATATTATATTCCTTTCCTCTAGGGGCTTTAAAAAATTTAGCCTACATATCATTCTAGAGGAAAGTCATAATTATTTCCAGAGATAATACAGGGTTTGTTCCTCTGGGCAGAAGGAAAGGAAAGCAAGTGACAGGGTGTGGAACAGTACAACTACTTCATCAGGTGAAAGAGATTCTTAAGAACTTGGAGTTTAGGAGCCTGTGAGATGACTCACCAATAAAGGAAATTACAGACAAGCTCATAACCTGAGTTTTGTCACTGAAATCTGCATGGTAGAAGAGGAAAACCAAGTCTAGACGTGTAAGTATACATTGTGTGGCATTCATGTACCAACAGAGACATATACAAAAAATAAATAGTTTAAAAATAAATAAAAAAACAATTTTCACTTTATCATTCCAGCCTCATCATGCCACCCCATACATCTCCATTCCAATTATTTTTGTCCATTCTTTCCCAATCATTATTTCCCTTCATCACTTCAAAGAAGAGCTTTAGAATTGCATTGTACTTTATCCAATATCAGGAGAAGCCGTTGTGACTGGTTTTTCATAGCTTTATCCCTATGGTTACAAGAGAGAAGATTCTTCATCAGTGCAAACTTAGAAGCCTGTATGTCATTTATATCTAACAGAAAGTGGAAAAGTGATCAATATCATCATTCTTTGGCTGTACTATTTTTATCAGACAGGAGACAATCAACCAATTAATGTCAGTATGTTCCTTAACTTTTCAGAAGTATTAAAAAATGCCACATCTACCGCAATTAAATTCCTTGTTATTCACAAATACTGTGTCAGAACTGCCCAGTGTATTGTATTATCTAGCTCTTTAAATAGTCCCTTTATATTGCTAAGAGAGTCCTTAGAGCCCTTCAGTCTAATCCAATTACAGAAAGAATGCAAAAAAAGAAAAGCCAGTTAAGGATTTCATTCTTATACCTCTGTTTCTCTAAAGTAAGGACTGTTACCAAATGTATTTTAAACAGTATTTTCTAGAGAAACAGAAACAGTAGAATGCATATATAATTACATATTTGGATTTGTTATTTATCATGTATCATTGAGGGCTATATAGATCAGGAGTGTCTATCTTCAAGTGTGGCAGAGAACAGAAGAGTTAGTCATCCTAGTAAGTTCAGAAAGCCTCAGTGCACCAGATACCTTGGTCCAACATGGAAAGCCTGGACTCTCCCTGGACATCACTCCAACTTTGGAGTGATACCCACAATTGATGCTGGCAACAATAAAAGCATTCACTCAGGAAAAAAAAAAATGAGCTTGTGGGGACTTCTGGTGTCTTCCTTCTTGTGCCTTTATCCCATCTGCCCATGATGCCTATTGAACAGTGATACTCATGTCCAGGGTAATTCTTTCTAACCAGTTGCTGTCTCATGTATCAGTTGTCCCTGGATGTGTCTTTCCAGACACACTCAGGAATATGTGTTACTATTCTCTAGATGTCTCTCAAACCCGTCAATTGACAGTAAATACTGAACATAACAAATGGTATGCAATCTGTTTTGTCAATACTGGCAAGATCTTGCTTGAATTAGGGTTTGAATCTTAGGATAATGCAATTTGATTAGCTTTTAAGTACTATCTACAATTTAGGTGTTGTGGTTGATACACAAGATATATTTTTAAACTATCAAGTAAAACTTGAGGATACAAAGGCATTTAAACTATATGAAACAATGGACATTGAAGGAAAAAAAGTCAAGATTTAAGCTATTTTTGGCCAGGCAAAAAGTTAAACCAGTGAAAACAATAAAGTAGAGGATTTTTATGATAACAAAGAATAGAACCATGTACATAAAACACTCAGCTATATTTCAAATATCATAAAATAACATTTCATAATTGATAAAGCACATTATTAATCAAAGAAAGGCAAGCTGAAATGAAAAGTCATTTTGTTTCATATGAAAGAATTTCAATAATAGTTAATGAATGGATGTTATTGCCAAATGCCAGGAAAACTCAAATTCAGTTTCAGTTTTCAATGTTAGATAATATATTACTTGTGACTTTTAAATGAAGTATAGAGCCAACAATCTCTTTACAATATTACATCTTAACATATTATTATGGATATCTTATGTATTTTTGAAAGAAAAGTTGCCATCTTTTCTAAGGACATCATTCTTCCATCCCTGGCTTACTAAATAGTACAGCTATGGTTGAAATTCATTCTCTATAACAATTTCTTTACTTTGTCTAAAACAGCTCACTCTTGAGGGAAAGGCTTGTAGGTTACAGCCACTGAAGTGTAATTACACACTTTATGAGAGAAATGTAATTACATCTGGATGTAGAGATGGGCATCATGTATTGAGTCTGAAATTAAAAAAGAATATTGAAATGGTTTGAAAATGTTGCCAATGACAATATTACTTAAACCAGGCTGTTCAATGCTAAATAAAAAAAAGTAATTTTCATTTATTTGTTTCTGGCAATAGTTTTAATCTGTTCGTTCAAAAATATGATGAGATTTTGAAGAATTTTTCCAATTTTAGTAGGCATGATATTTTGGCAGATTTTGGTATTAACACTAACAGTGAATGTTTGAGTGTTTGGGGGGTACTGTTTAGAACTCAAAAGGTACTTTTTTCTCTGCTATATTTAAGTTTTTCTTCTCTTTTTTAATTGAAAATATTTTTTCATACAATATATTTTGATTACAGTTTTCCCTCTTCCAACCATTTGCAAATACTCCCACCTCCCCAACCCATCTTCCTCAATGATTTTTTCTTTTTAGAAAGCAAATAGAAAATCAAACATAACAAACAATAAAAACAAACACAAAGAAAAAGTACACGAAACCTATATCTGAAAAATACTAATGCTTTGTCCTATAGAAAAAATATTTAAGTATTAATTTTTGGCTTTCAGTCCTCAAATATCTTCAAAATATCTTTTCAAAAGTATATTTTATTTTATCTTAAAATACAGTATGTTCTTTAATTTTTGGACAATTTCAAACTGGAATGAAATGTATTTTGATCATATTCAGACCCCTAATGCTCTCTCTAATTTCTTCCAGTACACCCCTCACTCACAAGGTGTTTTTGATTCCCATTTCTGTTGTCCATGTACTCATGCGCTGTGGGATGGTCTGTATGTCAAATGTGTTGCTGATTGGTCAATAAATAAATCACTGATTGGCCAGTGGCCAGGCAGGAAGTATAGGTGGGACTAACAGAGAGGAGAATTGAGAGAACAGGAAGGTGGCAGGAGACACTGCCAGCCGTCGCCATGACAAGCAGCATGCGAAGATGCCAGTAAGC
Organism: Peromyscus eremicus; assembly: GCF_949786415.1. Lineage (NCBI taxonomy): Eukaryota > Metazoa > Chordata > Mammalia > Rodentia > Cricetidae > Peromyscus > Peromyscus eremicus. The sequence continues at coordinate 74,582,680 of NC_081426.1, forward strand.
CATGAGCCACATGGCAAGGTATAGATTTATAGAAATGGATTAATTTAAGATATAAGAACAGTTAGCAAGAAGCCTGCCATGGCCATACAGTTTGTAATCAATATAAGTCTCTATGCTTACTTGGTTGGGTCTGAGCGGCTGTGGGACTGGTGGGTGTCAGAGATTTGTCCTGACTGTGGGCCAGGCTGGAAAACTCTAGCTACACTCATGGGTATGGAACCATCCACTAAAGTGCCATCAACCTAACCAAGACATCATATTCTAAAAAAACTAACTAACCCCTGCAATCCATTGGCTATAAATAGCTCCTTAACTGGAAAGTTTACTGGCTTGATCTTGTACAGATCTTATGTAGGTCACCACCACTTCTGTAAGTAAATTACTGCCTCCCAGTGTTCCCATTGAATCTACAAGACATTTCCCTGTGGTTGTCTCTGATCTCTGGCTCCTACGATCCATTTGCCCCTCTTACTCAATGGTCCCTGAGCCTTGAGGAATGGGTAAAATATGCATGTTCCATTTGAGGCTGAACAGTACACTGATCTTCTACATTTTGACCATCAATTAATTTCTACATTAACTACCTTCTGTGGCACAAAGTATCTTCTCTTATAAGATCTTAGGGTTGCATTAATAATTAGCGTTTTAAATTATCAGTCTGAGAACAAAGAACTATGAAATTTTCATAGAGCAGTAGAGAGTGATTATTTGAAGTGACCTGCAGACCTTATATTGATTCCTCACAAAGTTGACTTGCTCTGAATGGCTTTGGGAAAAGTAAAGATACATGGATGACAGTGCTTCAGACACTGCTGTTTCTTGACAAAAGCAGAAAAGGCAATGTGTTTCAGTTTGGGGCAACTGCTTATAAAATAATCATTCAGAGGCTTAATATTAATTATAACTGTTTGACCAACGGCTCGACCTTATTATTAGCTAAGTAATAATAGTAAGAATAGTAAGAATAGTAAGAACATATTCACCATGTGGCCCATGGCTTACCAGTAATGCTCTGACATCTTACTCCTCTGGCAGCTGCTGGCATCTCTGCATCTCCACCCTTCTTTTTCCCTGTATTTTTCCCACCTAGCTATATTCTGCCCCAACAGAAGCCAAAGCAGCTTTATTCATCAACCAATAAATACTACACATATTCCCAGCACCCAGAAGGACATCCCACATTACCTCTCTCTCCCCGAAAGTCTGACCTATTGTCTCCAGCATAGCTCTTGACCATTTAGTTCTTCATTAAATCAATCCAGTCCATTTGTATTTAGCAACTTTGGTGAAAGTACTCTATTATCTATTTTATCTTGGTGAGTCCAAAGTTTTGTACCTAAATCACTTTCTATCAAAACTTGTATTACTGACCTAAAAATATCTTATTAGACCTTAAAACATTTTCTTAACCAGGTAGTAGTGACACACATTTTTTACTCTCAGCACTTTGCAGGCAGAGGCAGGTAGATCTCAGTGATTTTGAGGTCAGCATGGTCTACAGAGAAAGTTTCAGGAAGCCATCCTTAGGCAGTGAAAGACAGAAAGAAAGGCTGGTAAAGATGAAACTGAATGAGGGGCCATGTTTCAGCCACAAGAAGCTCCAGAACTTGGCAACTTTTGCCACATGTTTCTAGGTTTATAGTTAAAGATAGAGAAAGAAAACATTATGGAATAAAGTTGCCAAGGCCAGGCATGTGTCAGTGGTGTACCTGAATGGAGGCCTAGTAGAGAGGCCATTGTATGGAGCTTTGAAATTGAAACCTGGATTGCCTTGGAGAACCCAAGATGTTAGGGATGCCAGAGTCATGGGATACCTGCTGAAGAGAGCTCCTAACAGGGAGTGGAACCAGCCCAAGAGAAAGAAGTATGTTGCAGTCAACAAAGCTGAATGGAGTTGGAGATCTGAAGAGTGTTTGGACATCAGACATGAAAATGCAGAGTTTGTAGTTTTCCCAGATGGTATTCAGTCTTTGTTTGGTTCAGTATTTCCTCACTAAGCCTACTTCCCTACTTTTTGGAATGGTAATGTATGTTTTTATTTTACAGGGGATTACAGTTAAGAGATTGCATGAATCTCAGAAGAGACTTTGGACTTTAAAACATTATTGAGACTGTGATAAACTATGGGGACTTTTGATGTTGGACTAAACGCATTTGCATTATGATATTGTCATAAGTTTATTGGGGGCCAGGGAGATTTTAAATGTAGTAGTTTAAATGTAATTGGCTCACATAATCTCATAGGGAGTGGCACTATTAGGATGTGTGATCTTGTTGAAGTAGGTGTGGTCTTGTTGGAGAAAGTGTGTCACTGTGGGGTGGCTTTGAGGTTTCTTATGCTCACAACCTCCTATTGTCTGCAAGATGCATGACTCTCAACCACTCCTCTGGCACCAAATCTGCTTACATTATGCCATGCTATCCACCATGATGATGGACAGAACCTCTGAACTATAAGTGTGCCACCCAATTAAATGTTTTCTTTGTAACAGTTGCCATGGTCATGGTGTATCTTCACAGCAATGGAAACCCTTACTAAGACAGAAGTTGGTACCAGAGGATGGGGTAGTGTTGTGATAGGCTTGACTATGTATTTGTTTGGAGGAATTTGAACTTTTAGTACTTTGGATTATGAAAGCAGTGGAATGCTTTAAGCACTGGTTAATGAGCCATGCTAGTAGCAGCATGGAAGACAGAGGTGATGAAAGTTATTTGAACTGTCCTGGGCTCACTCAAGATGTTTTAGAGAAGAATTTTAGAATGTTGCCTAGAGATTGTTCCTGTGATATTTTGATGAAGAAACTGGCTGTCTTTTACTCTATATCCAAGAGGAGCCCCAATGAGAGTCCATTATCCATGGTGTGGCAGAGGCCAGAGTTCATCCTCAAACTAGACCACTGACTCCTGGTAATGAACACTTACTTGCAAGTGAGGATGAAATGACTGAAGGTTGAACTGTGTGACTCACCGGGCCACACTACAGTTTCCTTGTTGAGATTCTTATACTTGCTTTGTTTTGTTTTGTTTTGTGTGTTTGTTTTGTTTGTTTTGTTTTGTTTTTTGTGTTTGTTTTGTTTGTTGGTTAGCTTTTATATTTTAACTTTGTTTTGTTTTGGGGGAAGACTGCAACAGCGGGCATATTGGAGGTGACGGGGAGATGGATGAGATCGGGATGCATGAGGTAAAATCTGCAAAGAGTTGATAAAAGTTAACACGGAAAAGAACATGAAGAGGAAAGGGTCTAGAGTTGCTCTTATAGAGCTGCCATTTCAAACACCTTGGAACCTCATGTTCAAACATTCAATTAATGTGCTCCTGTGTACGTAGGACTCCTAAACATTTAGGGAGGATGATGTTGGCAGAAGTTCCTCATGAGTCGAAAGAATTATCAGTTTCTTTAGATATAAAAAACAAGTAGAAACCATAATGTAGATGCAGAGGACCTGGTGTAAAATGATGCATGTGCCTTGTGCATGTTACCTCAATCTCTGTCTTTATGGGATTCCTGAGTATGTGAGTGAATGAGTCTATAGTTTTGTGCTTTCTCCTGGGCTCTTTTACTGTTGTTTGTTTATCTTGTTCAACTGAAATGCAAAAGGTTTTGTTGTATCTTACTATATTTCACATTGTTTTATTATTATCCCCTACAAGTCTGTTTGTTTTCTAATGAGAGACAGAAATAGGGTGGATCCAGATGAACAGAAAAATAGGAGAAGAATTGGGAGGAATAGTTGTGGTGATATTGTGTTCCCCAAAATACAGTGCACCCTAATAAACTTATCTGGCATCTGAGAACAGAACATCCGTAATATTAAACATAGAGGTTAGGCAATAGTAGCACATGCCTTTAATCCTAGCATTCCAGAGGCAGAGATCCATCTGGATCTCTGTGAGTTCAAAGCCACACTGGAAACAGCCAGGCATGGTGACTCACACCTTTAATCCCAGGAAGTGATGGCAGAAAGCAGAAAGGTATATAAGGTATGAAAACCAGGAACTATGCCTGGTTAAGCTTTTAGGCTTTTCAGCAGCAGTTCAGCTGAGATCCATTCCAGATAAGGACTGAGAGGCTTCCAGTCTGAGGAAAGAGGATCAGCTGAGGAATTGGTGAGGTGAGGTGGCTTTGGCTTGTTCTGCTTCTCTGATCTTCCAGCATTCACCCCAATAACTGGCCTCAGGTTTGATTTTATTAATAAGACCTGTTAAGATTCATGCTACAAATAGTGGGAGGGGTAACTATAATCAGGATATATTATGTGAGAAAAATATTATATTTTTAGTGAAATAAAAAAGAAAAAAATTAACAAACAATCATTAAGAGTATAGTGGAAAGGCCAGGTGGTGGTAGCACATGCCTTTAATCCCAGCAATTGGGAGACAGAGCAAGGTGGATCTTGTGAGTTCAAGGCCAGCCTGGGCTACAGAGTGAGATCCAGGAAAGTCACAAAGCTACACAGAGAAACCCTGTCTCGAAAAACTGAAAAAAAAAAAGAAAGAAAGAAAGAAAGAAAGAAAGAAAGAAAGAAAGAAAGAAAGAAAGAGTATAGTGGAAAGAAACAAGGATGTGCAAACAAATATCCCTGTAGTAAGAGTAGAATGTTTTAGGTCTATGCCTGAGAGTGGTGATGTACGATTGTGGAATATGTGATAGTTCTATTTTTAGAGTTAAAAAAAATAATATACACACTGATTTCCACAGTGTCTACATTTTATCATTTTACAGTTTACATTTTAGAAAGACTAAAATTAGGGTTATAGACATGTACAGCCACTCATGGATAACATTTCTAATTTCCTATGTTAAATTGTATACAAATCACAAATATTTCTTTGATTTTACATATCTTGTATCTTAAAATATAACCTAAAGTTCTGTCCTCTTTCTTCTGAAAATCCCCTTCACTTTAAAAACCCTCATTGTATGGAGAATTCTGAACAATAAAAAGAGTTAGGATGCCTTTCAAAATTAGTACATATACAAATAAATAAATGGACCTTATGTGAGAAAATAAATAAATTTTGAAAGCCTTAACTAATATCAGTAAGAAAGTCACTTACCAATAGCTATAAGAACATGTTAGGAAGTTCATGAAATAAAAAAGGAAAGAAATTGATTTAAAGAAAACATGATAAACTTGAATCTATGGTTATGAAAAAAAAGTAAAAGAAACAAAATGACTACTCATAATTCTACTTGGCATCAAAAGCTTATTTGTTTAATATTATTTTAAGTTAAATACAATTTTATTCCAATTTAATAATACTAAAATATCAAATATTATTTTAGTGGCTAAGAAATGTATCAAGTGTCTCAAAGAACCATAAGTACTAATTTTGAATATTTTTTATATAATTCCTTAACAAAATATTTCAGCTTCAAGTGAAGAGAATGAATTTAAATAGTTTTGCAGGAAAACTATTTATCCAATAAAATTTGTGTTTTCTTTTCCTTCAAAGACTCACACTGAAGTATGTAACTAAAAGAGGCTCATTAAAGAAACACTGTTATGTGTGCAGTCTAAAACTAAGAGGGCACAAAAATAGATAATTGTCGTGTCCGCCTCGACCAGCAAGGAAGATGCAACACCAGGCTCTTCTCCAAGCAGTTTATTCAGGAACCTTGAACAATCTTCTGACCCTGGGGAAAGCCATCTTCTCTCTCTGGGGAATGCCAGCCCACGCCTTTTATAGCCACTGGGCAACCAACCCCGTAGTGCTACGTGGACAATGCCGATAGGGTCAGACATACACAAGCAAGCCAGATTCCACGCCCAAGCCAAATAAGGAGTTGTTTATCCCAGAGAACACCTGCCATTGGGAAGGCAGAAGCCAGACGCCGGCGCCATCTTTGAGGCGCGGCCGTGCACAGCTTTCTACAGATAATGAAGAGTGGACGATGATGTTTAATTTTAAAGTCTGCTAAACCAGCAACTTGGAACATAACATTATTGCCTTAAACAAGGAATTTAATTCAAAATACAGCCTGCCCATCTGCTCATATGTAAAATGCATAGTTATGGATGTCTACACACAAGCTAAGGTTTAATATTTCATTATTTATTCATGGATATATTGCCTGTATACATATGTACCACTTGCATGTCCACAGAGGTCAGAAAATGTCATTGAATCCCTTATGCATTTCTTACGTTAAATATCACAGAAATCGCAATTATTTCTGTGCTATTATATTGTATCTGGAGCTAGCATTACAGGTGGTTATGAGACACCATGCAGAGCCTTAGAGCAATACAGACCAATAAATAAGTCAGCCCAGTCCTACTCTAAGCTTCATTGACAATAGATGTAGGATGGCCCAGCCTACTGTAGGTGGTGCTATCTCTTGGCAAGTGGGCCTGGGCTGTGCAAGAAGCTATCTGCCTAGCCAAGATGAGCAGTCTAACCAGAAGTGTTCCTCCATGTTTTCTGATTCAAGCTCCTGCCTTGAGTGTTTGCCTTGACATCGCTTGATGATGTGCTGTCACCTATAAGCCAAATAAACCCCTTTAAGGACTGAAATATATGTTACTCTAGCCGGAACTATTGGTGCAAGCTTGAATACCAACTATCAGGAACACAAAATCCAGGAGCAACAATAGCAACAAATAACGTAGTTGCTTTGGAAGAGCTGAGCACACTCAGGAGGTTCCACTTCCTTTTGGTTTGCTCCATCTGTGTCATTAGCCTATTACATGGTGCCCCTTGCTGCACTAATCTATGGGAATCAAGCACTCTCCTGAAACTCGGATGCTAGGCTTATCTGTGAAGTGTTAGCAAGTCTCCATATGGACAATTTGTGAGTCTTACTTTGAGTTTACTACTAACTCAGTGAGACACATGCGCACACTTAAGTCCCAATCCAGCCATATTTGGATCCACTTTATGCAGAGCAGCTCATTCCTACTACATGTACATAAACCTGAGTGAGCTGTGATAAGCGTTTTTTAAAAGACGTGAAAAACACATGGTTTATTGTTTTACAGTCCTAAACTTTGTTTTTTTCTGCAGTAAAAACTAGATAACATCTTAATGACATGAATTTAACACAACCTATGACTACAGATGAGCTACATTTAAAGTTAGATATATACTTATAACCTGCAGCTACAGAGTACTTGCCTATAAAGATCACTTCTCAGTAAAGTGTGTGTCATGTATTATGAATCCCTACAAATTGTTATATATGTGCTACCAGCAACTTATTTTCAGTTTATAGCCCTTTGAATTAGCAGTTGCAGACCTTGGCAACTTCATAGTCCTTCATAGTCATGAGTCATCACAGAATGATATGCATATTGTTTTCAACCATCAAAGTCCAGAATTTCAGAAATCTAGCAGCATTATTATATCAAAGCCTACCCATTAGATGTAGCCCTGAGAGATATGTCCTAGTTTTTTATGGAAACTGAAGGCTTTGAAGGAAGAATTTAGGTTGTCTCTACAACCATGTCCTTTGGATTTAATTATTCCAAAATAGGAAATGAAGTCCTTAGAATAGAGTCACAAAGCTGGTACAATGTATAAATAACTGCTTCTAAAAGACTGGAATTTTCCCTCTAATATTTCAATAGATTTTAAAGGTGGAATTGTTAGTAGAATGAACACAAGAAGCATCAAATTACTGTAGTAGGTAGCTATGCTTAGATTTCTTAACAAATGAGAGCTGGGTAGGAGCATTACTATTTGCTTCTGATAAATCAAGGAAGACAAACAGAATTCATTCTGGCCAAATATTTCATATTCAGTGTCATAGAAATTAACTGTTTTAATTGTTCCATTTTTTTTTCTTGTATCCATTTTAAATACTTAGTATTCTTAACACCCGTTCTTAACTTCAAGGTCAGATTCACTATCCAATTATCCATTTCATGTCAGATATTTTTCAGGTAAGTAGAAAAGCTACTAAAAGACTAAATATATAGTCTGTGAGGTCTGAACATTCCCTCTAACCATTCCTTCTAATTCCAAATATCTTTTGAAGAATTATAATGTTATCAGCCAAAGGTAGTTTAAAGCAGCAAAAGAATTATACTATAGCTTTTTATATATAAAACTCATACGCATAATGTATAGTATGTATACCTGAGTTCTATTTTTGTTATACATAGTATTGTGGGTTTTTTTTTTATTTTTGTTTTTATTTTGCAATACAATTCAGTTCTACATATCAGCCACGGATTCCCTTGTTCTCCCCCCTCCGGCCCCCCTCACGTTCCCCCCAGCCCACCCCCCATTCCCACCTCCTCCAGGACAAAGCCTCCCCCGAGGACTGAGATCAGCCTCATAGACTCAGTCCAGGTAGGTCCAGTCCCCTCCTCCCAGGCCGAGCCAAGCGATCCTGCACATCCACATATATTCATGGATAGAACTGATTTTGTATTGCATATATTGTATCTTCAAATACTTTTTCTTTCTTAAAGGTTATTTTCATTTTACATACCAACCACAGTTTCTCTACCCTCCCCTCCTCTCTCTCACCCCTCACTTCCCCCTTCCCCTCCCCCATCCAGTCCTCAGAGAGGGTAAGGCCTCCCATGGGGAGTCAACAAAGTCTGGCATATCAAGTTGAGGCAGGACCAAGCCCCTACCCTCTGTATTGAGCCTGAACAGGGTATCCCTACATAGGGAATGGGCTCCAAAAAGCCAGTTCATGCTCTAGGGATAAATCCTGGTCCCACTGCCAATGGCTCCACAAACTGTCCAAGTCATACAATTGTCACCCACAGGGCCTAGTTTGGGAAACCATGTAGGTTCCCCAGCTGTCAGTCCCGAGTCCCTGAACTCCAACTAGCTCAGATCAGCTGTCTCTGTGGGTTTCCCCATCATGATCTTGGCCCTTTTGCTCAAATAATCCCTCTTTCCTCTCTTCGACTCGATTCCAGGAGCTCTGCCCAGTGCTCGACTGTGGAACTCTGCATTTTCCTTCATCAGTAACTGGATGAAGGTTCTATGATGACAATTAGGGTAGTCATCAATCTGATTACAGAAGAAGGCCAGTTCAAGCACCCTCTCTACTATTGCTAGTAGTCTTAGCTGAGGTTATCCTTCTGGATTTCTGAGAATCTCCCTAGCACCAGGTTTCTCCCTAAACCCCATAATGGTTCCCACTATCAAGATATCTCTTTCTTTGCTTTCCCTCTCTGTCCTTCCATATTTTTAAATTATTTATTTACATTTTGATTTGGGTAATTATTAATTAATAATCTTCATTCATCAATGCATGCAGGTACTTGTAAGGTTCAGAAGAGGTTTGCAAATCTTTTGGATTTTGAGGTACAGGCCATGGTGTGGTACAGGTACTAGGAACTGAACTGTAGTCCTCTGAAAGAACAAGTGCTCTTAACTGCCTAGATATTTATCTACATCCCTAAGTTTATACACTTCATTTTATTATTTGATTTTTGTTTGTTCCATCTATTTCCAATGTAAAGAAATAACTTAAATATGTGATTTTTAATAACTATTGCATAAATAATAGAGTTAAATAAGGTTTTTACTCTGAAACATCAACAAATCATAGTGAGCCCTTGAAAATGCTTTTAACACTTCTAGAAAAAATTGTAAATGAGACAAATGAGTAAAGAAATAGCAAAGAAACAAACCACATTTCACCTCTGTACTTTCCTACCAAAATAGATCACCTTAATCTAATCATAAGAAAAACACAGACAAATCTATATTAATACACAATATGTGATAAATACTCTTCAACTTTACCAGCTATCAAACTATGAAATAAATAAATAGAGTAAGTTTCAATAAACTCTCATAACTAAAAGGAACTAAAGGAGAAATGAAAAATTAATATGTGTTTTTCAGAATGGTTTCCTTCAACAGAAAAAAGGAAAAATAAGTATCAACTAATGATGTCTGCCTTAATTACAAGCTTTGGTTAACGATAAAACTTACAGAAGAGCTTTTCACTGTATATAAAGTTTAAATAGAATACATTGGGTACAGAATATAAAAAAAAATGTAAGTTATATAACAAAAGCTTGTAACCAAATTCCTTTCTATTAGGTATTAATTATTCCATTTATGTAGATGGGGAAAGCTAGGTGGTTGTTGCATTTATCTGTTCTCCAGTGTTTTTCTGACACAAAAATTATCAGCAAAGATAGCAACATGAATGACTACTTTCTGGGAAAAAGTAAACATGACTGGAATGGGTGATACCGATTGTCAACTTCGTAGGCTCTAGAGTCTCTCAGAAGATGAACCTCTGATCATGTCTGTCAGGGAGATTCAGGATTATATTAATTGAGGTAGAAGGAATTACCCTGAATGTGGGCACCATTCTATAGGCTGGATCCAACTGAATAAAAAAGAAGAAAGTGGCTGAGCATGATTCATTTCTCTCTGGTCCCTAACTGTGGATACAATGTAGCCAGCTGCCTCTTGCTCCTGCTACCATGATATTTTTGCCATGATGCACTGTACTCTCAAACTATGAGGTAAAACAGATCACTCCTTTTATAAGTTACTTCTTATCAAATATTTGGTGACAGCAATATGAAAAGCAATGAATTATTGGTCTGGATATAAAGGAACAGTATGAATGAGACAGAGCCTACATTCAAGCTTCTATGGTTAGATAAATAGTGGCAACAAAATCAAAATTTAGAAGAAACAAAACTATTACAACACAAAGGAAGATGAAAAGAATTTACTTTTCCGTGGATTCTTAATTTGAATGTACATGTACACACACACACACACACACACACACACACACACACACACACAGTGTATATGCGTTTCTGAGTGTGGTTTAAAATGTATTTGAGTATATACATTAAGTATTAAAAAAATTAAGCTAAACTACCGATTAATGGAATTGGCCAAGGACTTTAGATATGTAATATGACTATGAGAGACCTGCCATGAGCAGAGTTTTACATATTACACATGATTATTCAAAACTACATTCTTTTATAAAAATGATTAACACAGTTGTTGGCATTTCTAATTAAAATAACACTACAGTAATTTAATTGTGTCATCATAATATGATGAAAAATATTTGTTAAATTCTAAGGTAGTGGAACTTTGGCTGGACAAGACAACCAGAGTTAATAATATATCTTGAGACCAATTAAGACTGTTGCTATACTAATATGTACACAGCCTGTTTGTTTATCTTTTTTAAGATAGCCATGTAATATTCAACCTTACTTGCATTGGATTTTCTATTTAATCAACTTTTACAAACTCAGATGATGCATAAATATATTCATAACTATTCAAGTCTTCAGATTTACTATAATATTTTAGGGAGTCCTAGAGACCATAACTTTTCTGCACTTTATCTGAAACCAAATCAATTGACTGAATCTTAAATGGATTTTATCTTCTTTCAAGTGCAAGGTTAGATGCACAAATACGAATGGAAAGGAAACTAATACTTTTTCCCAACTAGTGAAACAACCTGTAATCTTGGCAACAATTTAATAAATTATCTGAGTGATAACTTTTAATTAAGCATTAAAGATAGACTAAGAGGGACCAAAACATGTAGGCATCACATTAAGGAAAGAAACCAAGGTCTGCCTCTTGGAGTAGTTTGACCAAGGCCAAATTTGAGTCTGGCGCCTTAGACCACTAGGCTATACTGACACCTTAAGGCCAAATTTGAATTCTCCAGTTCTCCCCTTATGTCTTAGGTCTCACTGTAACTTACGGTTTGGGGTTTGTCTGTAGTCTGTGTCTTGTATACATCTCTTTATCTCTGCCTGAAGCCTAATTCTCTGTCCTGTTATCTGTATTCCTAGCAAAGGGCTTTTGCTCTAAACTTACTGGCCCACAGAGAAAGTACCACTTGAGGAATCAAAGAGCAATATATTATTGAAATATTTAACAACAAAATTATACAGGAGATGAAACTTTACTCTCCAGTTGACCTAAAAGCACACAAAAAAGCAAATGTGATAAGACATATCAACTCATCAACCTAGATCTACAGTAGCTCCCAACTTTTATGATGGCTATTTGTTTATGTACACTTTTTGCCTGTTCATTGCTTTCATTCAATGATTATTATAACACATAAATGTACATATATCACTCTGGGATAGGGTGTGGAAGAGTCATAATTTAAGATTACAACTATGCATTAGCTTATATTGTAAAACATAATTTCATGAGATACCCAGGCAAACAATTCTGGTTGCTTTTAATATTGTTCTTTACTAAAAGGCAAGTTAAACAAAGAGGCTGAGTACATGGAGGGACATGAATCCTAAGTCTTAAGGGGCCATAGGATATATCATTAACTTGGCTGTGAAGTTCGAAAAATTCCTTGGAATGTAAGAGATATTTTCATAGTAATGTATCACCACTTTGCCATTAGGTGTGTTGGCTCAGAAATGGTGAAAATGCACCCTGTATTCTAATATAAAAAATAAAATATTCCAATTAAAAAATGTCATAAAACTGATGATACCCTTGAAAATACGATTCTCATGTTCTGTGCTTTAAACCTTTTTTTAGCTCTCTTCGTAAAATGGGTAATCACCAACTATGCCACGACCATAATTTAAATACTGCAAAGCCCAGACAATAGCTGCATTTGCAGATGTTGTTTCTTGGTAATATTAAACTTTCCCTTTAGGAAGCAGTAAGTGCTCAGTTGTGAAGCTGATGTCAGCAGATGCCTCCATTTTGATCTTCATAAGGTTATGCCTTGAAAATTAATGGGACAGCTATATTTGAAATCAAAATCAATTTACTATTTTCCACAGTGGAGAATGAATGAATTATCCAATATAAAGTGGGAGCCTATAACGACTGCAATCTCATCTCACTGTTCTGCTTTTTAATAAACTGTTCATGCTTTATTCTTGCCGTTTATGACATCAAGGGGACTCTTCTGTAAAATTACAGCAATAAATTCCACCTTATGCTGGACAGTTTTAGTTCTTCTTTTCTGTCTGTCATCTTGTTTTGCAAATAATCAAGACATGACAAAATTGATTAAAGATTTATCTTCTCTCTATGAAATACAATAACTGCTTTACTTAGCAAAAGCTAGCTATCAAAAGGCAGAGCTAAGATTAGACTGAGCTTCTACTATTTAAGACACATATAGAGGCAGACAATATTCTGGTGAGCAAAAATAGTTGCCTATATTACCACTGAATATTGATTTGTTGTAGTTTTAGATGAAGTGAATTTAATTATTACCTCCAGCATTTGAAGAAATGTGTCAAACAGTTATAAACGTGCGTTGTTTACTACCTTCTGCTGTCACATCTGTTTTAGAAATATGTAAGTCCAAAGAGATTATTTATAGTTTCAATACACAGCATGTAATTCCATGCATAGGTTGTTGCCACAACACCAACACTAGTTTCTTTGTTTATAAACAATACAAATTCTCTAAATTAAAACCTAACATTGACATTAAATCATTCACGTGGAGCCATTATTTAATTGAACTTTGAAAACTATTCTGCTCAAAAAATGTGAGATGCTTTCAGAATTAGATTAACTGTTCTGATTACCTTCCATTGTAACTGTCATCAGTTAATGGAACACTTTGACACACAAGTCTTCAGCCTATGCTTCCAAATAGCCTTGACATCTTCCCTGTGAACTGCTGACATTTTTAAGACAAGTTTGGAGATGTGACTGTAGCACCCAGCTCTTGCCTCAACTTCATTTCTGCATTGCCGCTTTTATTTGTATAAGTTTGTCAACATTTGTTCGACAAATTAGATTAAAACGAAAAGGCCCTCTTTCAGTCCCCAAGATTGTGCGGTCATTAGCTCTGCCCAGATCTTGGGTTTTCCTGTAGTGTTTTTTAATTGCAAGTGTGCATCTCTCCTTCCCTTGGGAGTCTGTCTGTCTGCTGTCTTGCATGTCTCTGTCTCTTTTTCAAGTGCTGTAAGTCAGTGAGTGAGTACTGAAGCAGTGATAACATGCCTCTTCTCAAACTACTGATTCAAACTCTTCAACACAGACTATGACACATTTATTCTTTCATTTCAATGTCTTAATGGGAGCTCTTAATTTCCAGTGGACTTCTCAATCTATTATCAAGCTAATAAAGAACAAATAAATACAGCCTAAAAATACACAAATATTCTCTCTCTCTCTCTCTCTCTCTCTCTCTCTCTCTCTCTCTCTCTCTCTCTCTCTCATGTGTGGTCACTTTTTTTTCTAACTCTCTTCATAACAGCATTTATCTCTTGAATTATAAATATGCTCCCATTTTCTCTCAGTCCTACATATCTTGTAAGTTATATGAATTGGCCTTAACAAACATTCATTTTCTTTCTTTCTTTATAATTTTTTCCTTTTTATGACAAGACACTATATATCTCAGATTGACATGGAACTTGCTGTCCAATTAAGGATGGCTTTAAATTTTTGATATCCCTGTCTCTGCTTTCTGAGTTTTATCATCAGAGGAGTGTATCATCATGCTAGGTTTTATGGAAAATGTTCAAGTGAAGCTAGGGATTTACCTGTACTAGTCAAACACTCTACTGACTGAGCTACAACTCCAGCCCCAGCAAAGTCTTAAAGATAAAACAAACAAACAAACAAAAAAAAAACAGATCTTTGGTTCTGTAAGATACTATATGAATATTCTTTCAACATATATCTGTCAGCTAAGTCTGCCTACTGAGATGCTTCATGTATTGTGCTAAGGTTCTCAATATCTTCAAGGATTATTATTGAAAATGGTCACTTTGAACATGAATTGCATTTGTCTCTTCAAAATAAATTCCATGTGATTTAAAATTCTTAAATTAAATTATTTAAATCTCTAAAATTAAGAATAGCCTTAAATTAGCTAGTTCTCTTGAAGAGTTAGTAGTAGGCAGTTCTGGTAAAATGCTGAATGTGAACTGAGAAGCAGTAGATCAGATTTATGTGTCTGTAAAACCCATTACAGAAATAGGCTTATAGCATCCCATTAAGAAGAAGCACCTGCTTTTGTTTAAGTTAGCATTTGTAAGAAAATAAATTTAATCTTTTAAGAGACTAATCTAGTAGCATACATTTGTATGAAATATATAGTACATGAAAACTAATTATGGAATATGTTGACTCTCAAATATTCTTTTCTACGTAAAACTTTGTTTTCATTTTAAATGAGTATTTCCTCGATACAATGCTTATCAAAAATACCTTTTTTAATGAAGTTTTTTTTTACTTTTAAAATAAATTTTACATATTTTCTATTTTCATTTTATTTTGAAAAATGTTTAAAATTCAAAATTGGAGATGCATTTCTGGAAAAACATGACGAGAGTATATAATAAACACATTAAAGATGCAGAGAGGAAAATGAATAAATGTTAAACTGATTTAGAATCTATTGTTTTTTTCTTAACAGGAGGAAGCATTTCTAGCCAAATAAGAACCGAGCAAGTTAGAATGATTTGGGCTTTCTTCTTTAAAATTCAGCGATAACCAATGATACATTAAAAGAGAGAATGGTTAAGAGGTGCAAATCCAGGTGCGAGACCCTTTTTGAATGGAATTAGGTGCTCTTTGAAGACAACTAGGAGAAAGGTCTTTCTCTCCCCTGTTCCTCCATGTTTGCCATGAAGAACTCAGCATGTTTCCTCTCCAGAGAATTTAACACAACGACGAATGTGCTGTGTTGAATAGATGGACTGCATTTTAGACACAAACCATCTGTCCTCTTGAATATAATAGCTTCCAGAACTGTGAGAGATACATTCAGGATCTTACAAATTATTTAACCTATGATATTTGAGGAGAGCAGCTACAAACTGGCTAAGACTTGGGTATAGAAAACTATTTTAAATCAGTACACCTCCACACAAGAAGGTAAGTTCATAAAAGACAAAACTGTAATGGGTTTTTTTTTCCCAACAGAATCAGAGCCAATAGAAAGAATGCATATTAAATGGGGATTACTAGATTGTCTAGTTCTACAATAACTATCTCGAGTGCTTCCACATTCATAGTCTTGCATTGAAGGCCAGGAGAATTCTCCAAGAACCCACGGTCTACAGTTTACATTGAGTGTTCAGGAGAGATGGTTTCTGATGTCAACAAAGGATTCACCAGCAGCAGCAACAATAGGATAGATGAACTTGTGAACAGAGTGAGTGACTTTGGTAAGACACGAAAGCAATCAGACAAAAAGCAGAGTTCTCTCGGGATCCTCTTTTATCTGAGCTGTCACTGGAAGGCACCAGCCCGTATTAGACATCGCACTTCCTATTGTGATTAATCTAAAAAAGAAAATCTCTCACAGAGGCATGCAGAGGCCCCTTTCTTAGTAGGTTCCAGATCCAGTCAAGTTAACACCTAGATAACCTTCCCAAAGATAATGATGCCCAATTTATGCATCTTTCAGAATTAAAATAGGCATGTTACTTAGGTGACATGAAATGTATTTCACACTTAAGTACTTATGCATTGTTAACTTTCATGAAAAGATACATCTTATACATCCCATTGTAACAGAGCATCTATGCAAAGGCGATGACTATTCAGCACAAGCTGGTTGCTTTCATTCATAAGTTCTCCAGAGCAAAGCCTTCAATCAAAACCAGGGTAAATGGGAGGAGTTTTGTTATTATGGCTCTATGAAAGTATAAATTTTCACTTCCTTTCCCAACTCAAAGTTTTCGCATAATTTCTGCAATCTAAGTGCCTTAAAAATCTCACATCCAACCCTAACAGTAAAAGAGACTGTGTGCTGAAATAAATGCTTTTGCAATTTCTATTAATACTTTTTTCAGAATGCTCAGTACTGAAGATGATAAGAAAAGCTGTAAGTATGCATCTCAAAAAAAAAAAAAAAAAAAAAAAACCTCTTTCCTTATCTGTACATAAATAATGGCCAAGCTACTGTAGCCCACTGTTGCTGATAACAGGAGAGGTCATTTGAGACATATTTTCTGACAGAATGAGGCCGTTCATTTTATCCGTGATTAGGTGAATAATGTCCCATGGCATTTTCTCCATTGATGCGACTTAGCAGTGACAGCCTCATTTGCTGTCCACCCTGACCTTCCACTCCTTCTCGCTAGATATCCTTCTCCTTTCAAAAGCACACTTAAATTCATAGATACCTTTGTAGCTCTAAAAATAAACTGTGATTGTTCTTTGGTTTCCAAAACAAAAATAAGTTAACTGTTAATAACATTATTGATTTCATTTTATACTTTTCTTATCACAAGCATCTATATTTAAAACAACATTTCTAAAATCTATTCTTATATCATGAAGAGATGACTCAGTCTGGAGAGGACTTGCCAAAAAAGTATGAGGACCTAAGTTTGGACCTAAGTTTTGATTAGCATCTATATAAAAGCCAGACAGTAGAATACACATCTGCAACCCTGATGTGGTGTTGAGAGGGTACAGGAGCAGGAAGATCTCAAAACTTCATTGACCAGTCATACTAGCTAAATTGATAAGCCAAAGGTGAGAAAATTTAATGCAAGAAAAGAACAGAGAGGGATTGAGAAAAAGTCCTATGGTCTCCACAGGAAAACATATACAAGTTCAGGCATACCAACACATTCATGTTCACACATACTCACATGAACTTCTCTCTCTCTCTCTCCTCTCTCTCTCTCTCTCTCTCTCTCTCTCTCTCTCTCTCTGTCTCTCTCTCTCTGTCTGTCTCTCTCTGTCTCTCTGTCTTTCTGTCTTTCTCTGTCTCTCTCTGTCTCTCTGTCTCTCTCTGTCTCTCTGTCTCTGTCTCTGTCTCTCTCTCTCTCTCTCTCTCTCTCTCTCCCTCTTTCTCTCTCTCTCTCACACACACACACACACACACACATTTGTGCCACTACAGAACCAGCATATCGTGTAGGAAAGTCACCATTGTAGATGGAGTGTAGCTAGGTTGGTGTTTACCTTTGTCCTCTAGTAGTGTGTAGAGTACCTTCCAGTAAGGAAAAGCATGGGGACAACCGAACAGGTTTTATATAATGTTTATTTAGCATGCATGTAGATGTTCAGACTCAGTAACTCATGTTTTCCTATATAACAAACCACTAAAAACAAGCAAATTCTGGGTCATAAATTTCAAAATTTTAAGATACCCGAATTAGACTGTAAAAATTTAAGTAGAAATACATAGAGTATAGATAAGAATTCTTTCCTTTCTTTTTTTCACTTTATTTATTTGTTTGTTTGTTTGTTTGTTTGTCTGTTTGTTTTGAGACATGGCCTTACTATATCGTTCTGGCTGCCCTGGAATGAACTATGTAGACCAGGTGGCCACAAACACACAGAGATTACCTGCCTTTTCCTCAAAGCAGTTTTTGGTACAGTTTTTAATCTGACATGTTTTTATTATATTTCATAAAATATTAAGACATGGATGTTTAAATGCAAAAGAAATGATGTCGCTTGCAGGTGAATAAATGGAAAATATTAGAATTTTACAGAGTTGAATAATTTAACCACATATTTACTTTATTTGCTTAACATGTATATATGAGTGAGAATGGTTGAGACCAAGATTGGAAAAAGCACAGACAAATAGCCAAACTAGTGGAAACACATGAACTATGAACCAATAGCTGAGGAACCCCCAACTGGATCAGGCCCTCCAGATAAGTTAGACAGTTGGTTAGTTTGAACTGTTTGGGAGGCACCCAGGCAATGGGACCAGGACCTGTCCTTAGTGCATGAGCTGGCTGTTTGGAACCTGGGGCTTATGCAGGGACACTTTGCTCAGCCTGGGAGGAGGGGACTGGACCTGCCTGGACTGAATCTACCAGGTTGAGCTGAATCCCCAGGGGAATTCTTTCCTTTCTAATCACATTGGAAATTGATAGCTAAAATAATATTGTAAGCAGAGATCACAAAACAGAAATTGGAAAGTCAGTTGTGTTGACTGATAATGATCATATACCCAAAAGAACTCAAGTATAGAACTACAGGCATGTTTAGATCAGGCTTGAATTTGACCCTGAAATGCAGTGAAAGATTATGCCTGAGGGTGACCCAGGACAACTCTCCTTCCCAACCACCACCTGTCTCTGCAGGCTTCTGTTGGAGAGCAAAACTTTTAGTCTTTCTTACTTAGAGAAAGACCCACAAATTCCACCCTAAAAATAAAAAAGGAGACCAGATAAGATGTTTTTTCTTGTAAAATTTGTTTCTGAGCTTGATCTGAGTTTGACTCTAGTGACCCATGTAATGAAGAAGAGTACTGACTCACACAAGTTGTCTTCTGACCTCCACAGATGTCTCATGTTACATCCAATTCCTTAAAGCACTTTGATTGCTTTTAGGAATTGGAAAATAATGGCTTGTAATTCTCAAAGTTAACAGAAGACAGACCATGACAAAATATCCAAACATCTGAGTTAATATCCATGAAAGAGAAAGGATACAAACAATTCAAAGACACCAATGCAATAAATATTGCTTAGGTGAAAAGATTTTTAAAAGTGAACCTTTTAAGGGATTGGTGGGTGGATCAGTAATAAATGTGTTTTCCTGTCAGTGTGTGAAAATGAGTTTTTATACTTACAACTCACTTAGAAGCCTTGGTGGGGTAGCCTTCACCTACAATCCCAGTGGTAGGGTCATGGAACCTGGAGGCAAGAGGATAGTGCAGGCCTCAGTGGCCCACCCTACTAGTCATTTGCTAGGCTGGTGATTTAGTAACCAATGACGTCATAAATAATGATTTGGAGAAGTAATTTAAAAGAAACTAGCATTGACCCTGATCATCCCATCCATGTGTAACTGCACAAACAGCAACACATGCATACATACACTGAAACACAAAAGAAAAAAATTGGCAAAACTGAGATGCTTTCTTCTATTTAGGTAGAAGGTAAATTTGTGGAGGAATGGCTGGACAGATGGATCTATGTGGTTGGTTATTGCCAAGGAATGAAATGAGCAGTGCTAAAGGCTCAGTCCCAGGGACCAGTCTCTGGTGGTTAAGGCTTTCCTTGACTTTGCTAAAGAAGATTGTTTCCCAAGTCATCTCTGTTTTCCTATGTAAGGCAAAGAGCAGTATCAAAGAGCCATTCCTGAAACTATAGATCTTAAGGGAATACAGCTTGATATAATGACTACATTCATTTACCAGATTTTGAAGTGAAGCTTTTTAATATCTCCAATATGTTTCATTGATATTTTCATACATTTTCTATTTCATTTATCTTAAACAGTGTTTTAAGCAGGAGTGTTGTATGGTGATATTTTATTTGTATTAAAATGTTATTTGTATGTTAATAAATAAAGTTGCCCGGGGTCAGAGCTATTAGCAAGCCATAGGAAAGCAGGGCAGTGGTGGTGTACACTTGTAATCCCAGCACTTGGTAGGCAGAGCTAGGTAAGTCTCTGTGTGTTCAGGGATACAGCCAGTATTGGATACACGAGCCTTTAATCTCCTTACCAACCATAGAAAACCTGGAGGTCTATACAGACAGGCCATGACGAGGCGGTCATGTGGTTGGGTTTACAACCAATGAGAAGGCAGAACAGAAACTCTATATAAAGACTTTAACACAGGAAATAGCTCTGGTTTGGAGAGGTAGGACCACCGCAGGAGGAAGGGTAAGGTTTTAGCTCTTAGCTCTGACCTCTTGGCTTTCTTCTTTGCATTGGTTCCTGTGTTTCTTATTTAATATAATGGTTGGTTACAACTACAGTGTTAGGTTTTTGTCTGAAACTTTTTAGTATAGCTCATATTTTTCTATTATTTATTTCATATCAAATCTATTGCTGTTACAGGACTAATGTTGTTTTATTTAATTCCTTCTATATATTTTCAATCTTATTTTATGGATGGTTATGTGATATGTCTTTGAATATGCTTCATGCACATTTGAACAAATTGTGAATGCTACTATATTTAGAACACTTAAAGCTAAGAACACTATAAGTATTACTGATGTTTTTATCTGCATCAATTGATATTTATTGAATTGGTATTTATTGTTCAATCACAAAGAGATTTATATTTAAATTTCAGATATAATATTGAATTTAAACATCTTTGTAAGCAATACATCTGACATATTAGTGTCTAAAATGTCTAAGGAAAAAACGAACAACCCACTCCACTGGTTCAATGTTGTATTTCCCTTTTTGTGTGCATTAAAATATATGAATACCTATTACTCTAGATTCATAATATCTTTAAGATTTTGATAGGAATAGTTAAAATTTACAAGTTTTCTGTGTCAGTATACATGAAATCAACAAACAAGGAATAATTTATATGAAGTAAATAAAACTAGTATGGATAATATATTTTGAAACAAAAATGAGAAAATCACATGAATGTCACTCTCCAAAGAAGTCCCAAAGCACCAAAAGCAATGAAAAGAAAATCATAGATAAAAATGTAGAACTTACTCTAATGTATATGTATCAAATTTTCAAAATCTTTTTTTTTTTTTTTTTTTTTTTTTTGGTTTTTCGAGACAGGGTTTCTCTGTGTAGCTTTGCGCCTTTCCTGGAACTCACTTGGTAGTCCAGGCTGGCCTCGAACTCACAGAGATCTGCCTGGCTCTGCCTCCCAAGTGCTGGGATTAAAGGCATGCGCCACCACCGCCCGGCTAATTTTCAAAATCTTTAAGAAATAATTGGAGTAAAATTATTAAGGTGATGTACTATGACAGCTTGAATCACAATAGTGACTATATTAATATCAAATAAGTGAGAAAAGACCATTTCAAATGGTTTAGAAACAACACTATTTCCATTTTTGCTATTGTCTATATAAACTTTATGGTTACTGTGCACTTTTGAGTAATTTAATCTTGTCTCTGTATATAATCATTTTGTTTTGTTTATGTTGTTATTTGTTGATTTGTTTTCTCATTAAAGTTGTTCTAATGGGTCTCAAAATTCTGTGACAGATTTGGTCAAGTTACTTCCATTAATAAGTACAGATTTTGAAAACATATAAATTAAAACTGCCATACCCACACAAAATAATGGTTCACAAAATATTCTCTCTCCCTTCTGAAGGTTTTACAGTGCATTTTTATCATTAACCAGTCTTTATGCAAGAATACATTATGGAAAGAATGAGTGAAGAAATATTCTATATCTATTATTACAAACATGTCCTTTCTTTATGCTAAAACATTTAAAATCTTACAATCTTCTCATTCTGAAATGTGTAACACAACAGTCATGCTGAGAAATGTGTTCCTTGATATAATTAAAGTATATTGACCCAAAATTTATCACCTACTCACTTTCTTCTAATGTTGATAACACTCTATAAAATTAACTTTATAAAATTTTATGTATGCTTGTTATAGTATGGAATTATTCTTTATATACCTGGCTTATTTTCTTACCAAAATATCCTTTGGGTTCAAATAGCATGTTGCCAATGTTTAATAGCCAAATAATATTCTTTTATGTACATTTCATTAATCCACTGGTCAGTGATGAACATTTTGTAAATTTTGGCTATTGTGTATCATGCCAAAATATATTTACATAGTGCAAATATTTTGTTAACATCCTGATTCCATTCCAAGTAGTTGCATGGCTAGAATACAGGATGGTTCTCTCTGCATGTATTTCTTTATATTTTGAATATAACTTCTTTATTGACTCTGATAGTTTCACATCATGCACACAAATTCTACTCACCTTCAGGTCTCCCAATATCTTCCCCTCATCCCTGCCACTCCCCCCACAAAAGAAAACAGAACACAGTAAGTAAGCAAGCAAACAAAAGAAAAAACAAAACAAGACAAAAAAAAAAAAGCTCAGCAACAACAGAAAAATCTCTTTGTTTCTTCTTCATTCCTGCCTCTCCATCACCTTTTAATATGTCCTGGTGGCATTGGAGGCTTTGGTGTGATGTATACATACCCCTTTGTCTCATCAGCTTTACTGACAAGTTCATTTCAATGAGTTACTGGTCTGGTTCAAGGCTTCTGGTATCTGGTACACCATCATCACTTGAGTGAGGGGGCAGACCCCGCTTCCCTACATGCATGCCCTCAGAGTAGGTTCACCCTTGCCTATGGTGAGGGGTGGTGAGCATCTATCCTGAGTTCAGAGGCCAGCTCTCTTGTTATAGTGTCCAGTAAAAGACAAGGCCAGCTTTCCCAGGGAAAAGAAGGGCAGGGCCTGCTCAGCATGGCCCTCAAATTTCATCTCTCATGGTTCCTAAAGCCTCCTGAGGTGACACAGGCCACAGACATGAACACAGACCCCAGTTACATGGCCGACCCAGCCATGGCCCTAAGCAGCAGCTTGGACCCCGACGACAACCTGACTCTGGATGGAAGGAATGGCCACTCGGGTGGAATGGTACTGTCAGCTATGTGACGGCCAGACAACACCAAGGCCTTGGTTGTGGCCCCGATCCTGGGCCTCTAGTCGACCTTTGGTGGCAATGCAAAACCTGGACTTGAGTTCATACCCTAGCCGCGGTATAACCACAGAGCCCTACATGGACTTTGGCAGCAGCTGGGTCTGGATGTCACCACTGCCCCAGCGGCAGTATGGCGCTGAGACACCAACATGGCCCTCGGTCTTGGGTCTCTGCATGGCCTTTGATGGTAACAGGAGCATAAAACATCAGCACAGACCCTAGCTGCTGTAGAGCCATGGACTCTGACACACACACACACACACACACCACACACACACACACACACACATAATATATAATATATATATATATATATATTATATATTATATATGTCTTGGTCATTTACATGCCATCTTTTATTAATGCCAATTCATGGATTTTGCATACATGTTAACCCGTTGCCTTTTTATGGTACTATTGAATGTTTTGTGTTTCATAGATTCGCCAGACATTAACTGTTAGCCGCAAAGATAATTCACAAATATTTTCTCCCATCCTCCATGCCCTTTGCTTTGTTTGATAATTTGCTTTGCCATATCACGCTCTTTAGTTTGACATGATCTCATTGGTCCACTTGGTTTTTGTTGCCCAAGTCATGTATTTTTATAAAAACACACAAAAATCCATAACATATTTTGAGTTGATTTCTGTTTATGGTGAGAGATAGTGGTCTTGTTTATTATTTTAAATATAATTAAGTACTTATAGTAAAACTTTTCTTTTTCTTTTTTTTTTCTAATTTGAGGATTTAAGTATAATATTTTTACTTAAAGACCACTGATTCTGATTTTTTTCCAATTATGGTTGTTCTAATAACTTCTTTCTTTTTCAGAGGTTTGAGTATGTTCCCCTCTCCATATCAATTTCTCCCATTATCACCTGTGGTGGCTTGTATAATAATGTCCTCCCACAGGTTTGTATATTTGAATGTTCAGTCACCAGAGAGTGGGATTTTGTATAGGATTAGAAGGATCCCGTGATTTGCCTATGCTGGAGGAAGTGTGTCAATGGAGTTGGGCTTTGAGGCTTCAATAGTCCAAGCCGGCCCAGCCTCTCTGTCTTTCTCTGCCTGTGCATCAAGATGTAGATCTCAACTATTTCTCCAGCACCATGCTTGCCATGTCATCGGCTGTGTTCTTCACCACTATGATGATGGACTAAGCTTCTGAAATTGTAATCAAGTATTCAGTAAAATCCTTTATCCTATAAAAGTTGCCATGATTCTGGTGTTTCTTCCCAGCAATAGAGTAGTGACTAAGACACCACTATCTCAACTTTTTCTCTAGTCCTGATATTTTAACCTCAGGCCTCAAGATTGTAGTTCTCACTTCACCATAGTGTTATATCCCTATACCAAGTAAATTCTTTTACCAGTATGTTCATAATGTTCATAATATAAATTATATATGTAATATATGTGCATATAATATAAATTATATATGTAATATATATGCATAGGCTCACTTTTACTTACCGTATTTTATCCTGTGTTGATGATGCCGATAATACAGTAATTTTGTTTGTCAAACAAATCTGAGATCTTGCTCTTTTTTACTAAAATTATACTGACGGTTTGACAACCACAATAAATAAATAAATAGATAGATAGATAGATAGATAGATAGATAGATAGATAGATAGATAGATAAAGTAAACTAGTGTTCCAAGAGCCTTCAGAGTTGATTAACATTTGCATCTTGTGGAATTCCCCTCTTTTTGTAATGGAATCTCTGATTCACTTGGATACTATTAGAGGAAATCAAGTAGCATTCCCAGAACATTTGTAATTCAATCCACGGGCAGATTTAGAGCTTCTCTCTCATTTAGGATTGGCACTCTATAGCTGTCTTTGTCTGCTAAAATCACAGTAAACACCAATAACAACCAGCTGCTCCCTCCAATACTAATCCAAACTACTTAAGTACATCAGGACTTGGCTTAAACCTACACACTAATGTGTGTTTTGAATAATACAATACAGTTCTCTAAAAGGGCAATTACATTTGCAGTTACAAGACCCACTTTTAATAATTCAAGAGTGAAAATATTATTGAGCATTTAATTTTCCAAGTTTGAATTTGAACAGTGACAGGATACAGAGAATCATTTCTTTCTTCATGTGAGTGGACAGTTTGAAAAATTGTGAACCATTATCTACCTCAGTTGTTGCATGTCCGATACACTAAATATAAAACTGACAGGGAAAAGTGACCTTTCAACTTCTAGCTTAATTCAGGCTTTTAAAAATCTAATGTTCACTGCGATGCACTGACATACAAGCAAATCCCCTGAAAAGGGAGGCCAATTGAGAGTATGATTCTGTTTTCTTATGAGGAATATTTACTAAAACATTAAACAGTGATCCTACATGAACATTAATATAGGAGTATTAATTGTGACACCAGGTTTAAAATATAACTCAATTTATCTTTCTTAACATAATAAAGAAATACTATTATGAAAAAATTTAAGACTAGCAAAAATTAAAATGCTAACTACTAACTGTATTGTTTCTGCACTGTAAGTCTCTAAGAGCTATATGCTTTCCATATCCAAAGCTGAAAGGCATTGAAACAAATATAAACAGACAAAGATTGGTTTATGCTCTGATAAGCACGTGGATATCATTGTGTGATAATTAGAAATACTTTCAAGCAGAAATTCCCACCATGTTTCTAATAAAGACTTCATAGCCCAGATAAGGTAATAAATAGCATGAGGTTTGCTCTAAGTGTGTGCCAGTCTGTCAGCTGTCACCAGCCCCATACCATTGTGAAAACACAAAAAGAGTGCTAGATTGACTGTGCTGTTCAGGCAGTTTTCTCAGACAAAGTATCTTAATCTCTCATCCAAGGTTTTGCAGCAAGTTCAACTACCAAGCAGGTTTAAGATTTTGAAACAACTTTTATTAGAATCAATTCAGAAAACTAGAAAAAAAAAGCAGTTTCAGAAATGTGAATAAAAGACATCTAACCTAACTATATCATTTTTTGTCATTTGTAAAATATCTACACCTTCCAACATGAAAATGATTTCCCTTGCAAGGAAACTGTGGACTATGAACTATAAAAACAGCAACAACAACAAAAACCAATACTGCAGTCATCAGGACACTAAAATGAAGATGTAAAAAGTACTAGCAAATAGCTACACTGTTAAACACTGAAGGTCAATTTTGACTATCATCTCTTTTTAGATATTGCACTGTATCCACCAGTTAAATGCTTTGAATAGAAGCTCAGACCCTGTGCTACAATCAATGATGTTAAACAATGAGCTCTTTAGACATGATCCTTCATTCTAATGAGGCACATGGCCAAACTTTTATGATAGCTATTTTGGATTGCTCCTACAACAGTACTGTTAAATAGACTGAAAGAACAATATGTTTGCTGACATAAAGCAAGACAAAAATAAAATGTAATAAACTTTATCAGAGTCATGAATTTTTCTGATAGAAAATAGATACTTGAATACCAAGACATTATTCTGTGAAGGAACTATAGTAAAGTATTGTATATATTTAATATCCAAACATGTGGAATGTCTTATAATTGAAGGTCCATGATGCTTTTGCTCACACAATTCATAGTAGAAGTGACTCAGTCATTTTCATTAAAGTGAATAAACAATTATACATATTTAAAAACAATGGGTAGCTACAATGTACACTATTCAAGTTATTTTTAAGAATGTCATTAAAATATTGGAATGCATCAAAGTATATTTGAAATCAAACATAAATGATTAATACAAAGAAGTCCTGAGCTGAGCTGCAAAGAAGACTTGAGAGAAGAATAAATAAAATAAAAATAAAAAAGAATATACAAGTATAGACTTATATGTATGTAACAACAATTAACAAAACAGGAAGCCGTGAATTTGAAAAAGAGCAAGGGTGTATGAATGGATTCAGAGGTGTTAAAGACAAATGAGGTAAAGATGTAATTACAATATAATCTCAGAAAAAATTATTTTTTATTTTTAATTAAAATGGAATCTTCTCTCATACAATGCATCCTGACCACAGTTTCCCCTATTTCCATTTCTCTGAACTCCTCTCTCACCCACCCTCACAGATCTACTCCTTTTCTGTTTTTCTTCAAGAAAAAGTAGGCCTCCAAGTGACAACAACCAAACATGAAAAGACAAGACACAATAAGACAAGGCAAATGCTCTTGTATCAAGGCTGGACATGGAAACCCAAGAGGAGGGAAAAAAAAAGTCCTGAAAACAGATAAAAGAGTTAGGGACACACCTGTTCCCACTGTTAGGAGTCCAACAAAAACACCAAGAAAACAGCCATAACGTGTAGGGAGAGAACCTGGAGCATACCCATGTGGGCCCAGGCTCTGTGAGCCCATGTGAGCCTTGCATAGTTGACTCAGTTAGCCATGTTCTCCTGGTGTCCTCTCTCCCCTCTGACTCCTACATTCTTTACTCCCCCTCTTCTGCAGGGTCTGAGCTCTGAGGAGGTGCCAGGTAGAGACCTCCAATTCACACTCTGTTTCCACATAATGTCTGGCTGTGGGTCTTTGCATCAGGTCCCACCTGCTGCCAGAGAAGGAAGCTTCTCTGATCAGGACTGTACAAGGCACCAATGTATGATTATGCCAGAATGTCATTAGGAATCATTTCATGGACTTTTTCTTTTGCTTTTGTTTTTGTTTTGCTACTCATGTCTGGTTGTACCCTAGGTTTCTGAGCTATCCAGTCTTGGGTTCCTGGCCATTCAGGCAATGTAGGGCGTGGGATCCCGACCTTGGCATGGGCCTCAACTAAAACTAGACATTGATTGGCCACGCACACATTTTCTGTGCCATCATTGACCCCAGTACATCTTTCAGGCAAGAGAAATTGCAGGTCAAGGGTTTTGTGACTGGGTTGGTGTCCAGTTTTGTCTTTCCTTAATCTAAAGAGTACGTTCCTTCACTAAAGAAGCTAAATCATGGGGGCAAAGGCTCTATGCCGGCACCAGCTCGAGCTTTCTATGTTAAATGAACTGTGTGGATGTTGTCCTTGGCAATGGGGAACCAATGTCAGTTTTCAGAGAGCAACTTTCTGTCCTAGCGTAAGCCTGAGTTGTTTAGGGATCTCCATGGGACCAGCTCTGCCAACAACTCAACCAAATACAACCCAATCTCACCATTGGAAGCCTTGCCTGGCTACCAAAGATGTCTGGTTCAGACTCTGCATCCTCCATCACTAGATGTCCACACGAGGTTCACCCTCATAGATCCTGAGAAATTTTCACTACACTCTGCTCCCCAAATGTCCCCAATCCCAGATATTTCTCTCACCCTCTCTCCCTCCATCCCTTCCTTACCCACCTGATCTGTCCTCCTCCCATCCCTACTCTTCCCAAGTCTGCTGCAAATCTATTTCTGTTTCCAAAGGAGATCCATGCATCCCCCTAGAGCTCTCCTCTTTACTTAACCTCTGCAATTCTGTGGATTGTAGCTTGATTATCATTTACTTAACAGCTAATATTCACTTATAGGTGAATACACACTGTTTGTCTTTCTGGGTCTAAGTAACCTCACTTAGGATGATTTTTTTGAAGGTTGCATCCATTTGTCTGTAAATTTCATGATGTCATTTTTTTTTTTAAACAGCTGAGCCATGCTCCATTGGGTAAATGTATCACATTTCTTAAATCCATTTTTTAGTTGAGGGATATTTAGATTGTTTCCAGATTCTAGCTATTATGAATAAAGCTTCAATGAGCATAATTGAGCAAATGTTCTTGTGGTAGGATGGAGAGTCCTTTGGGTATATGCTCAATAGTGATATAGCTAGGTCTTGATTAATTGCCAACTTTTGATTTCCCTTTAAAACTTCACCTAACTTATTCTTTTCTTCTACACTTATTGTGTGGTAGTTTACAGCTTTTTTTCTAGAATTACAAAATACATATTATAGTCTCATGCAAATATTATATTTTACAGAAGCTCATAATCATATTCATATAATATTACATATGATTTTTTACATCTTCTTATATTACTAGATATTATAACCATGGCATTTCTTAAAGGTAGAAATTAAGCTTTAATCATTTTTTATGTGTAATGGAGAACGATGATTGCAGAACATAACATGGTTTCTACCTACAAGCACCATACTTATGAGAACTCAAGGTTTCATATGTTCTTCATTTCAGTGTTTTTTATAGGGAATGTGGGATCTAACAATGACAGCATAATACCGGCTTCAACTCTATAACAATGTAATTCATAATGAATATTATTAACACTTTAAAATATCCCCTTATACAGCTTCAGCTAGCTATAAATTTTCTGTAGCTAGCCCTGGCTCATCCTTCCTAGAGATAGGATTACATGTACATACTACCATACATAACCAGATAAATATATTTTTCTGACAACTACTGCTTTAACATATTTAAAATAGAATGATCTTTTAATAGGAACTTGGTGACATGATCCGTTCCATCTGCCTGAATTCCATTCATACAAGAAACTCAATATGGACAACAGGCATTGAGAAAATGTTGAGAGAAGTAAATGGTTTTGTGGCCTGAAGTCTGTGAAAATATATCATGAGAGAAATGTTAGAATAAGTAGAACTGATCATCACATTTTTTATTTGTGAATAAGGCCTCACCATTTCAGATGTTATCAGTACAACTTTATGCAGTCTATCAGTTTCATATTGGGTTCAATAACATTAGCTGGAATGCATTTAGAAGAAGTGTGACAATTCTGAAAACCAAAGAACATGAGGGGGGCAAAATTTCTCTTTTCTAGCATCCTAGTCTCACAGAAACTGACTCCAAAAGACCAATATTTCCCAATCACTTCATTACTTCACACTAGAACTTTCATCTTTAGCTTCTTTCTCTTCTTAATCCTATCATAAAGAGGACCAAACTGGCACAGGGAACATTAATCCATATCTGCTGTGGTTTCAGTCAGAAATGTCCTCCATAGGACCATGAGTCTGAACTATGGTCTCCTATGTGCTGTGCTGTTTGGAACAATTATAAAACCTTTATGAGGGGAAGCCTTAGCAGAAGGAGAATGTCACTGGAGATGGGCTTTGGACATTTATAGCCTGGCTCCATTTCCTGCGCTCACTCTCTACTTCCTGTGTACTGATGAAAAGTGATCAGTCAGCTTCCTGATTTCAGTGGTTCTCTCACTCTCTTAAATAAATCAACCTTTTGTCTTAAGAGTTGACTTTTGCCAGACAGTTCCATCACAACAATAGCAAAGTAACTAGGGCAATATTCAAACCACTGAAATAACATACTAAAATTCAGTTTAAAACACAGGAAGAAAATATTTATTTCAAGAGAGATATATTAAAAACTCATTTCAAATAACATTCTAAAAGACATGGAATAATACATTAAAAATCATGAAGTTGATCATTGTAGATACTCTCTCTTTTTAAACTTTGAAGTGATTCTTTGTGAAATTCATATCATGCACCTCAATACCACTCATCTCCCTGTTCCTCTGTATCTGCCCTCTGCCCTTGCAACCTCCCTCCAGAAGAAAACCAGCAAATAAAGCTTAATAAAAATTTTTTAAAATGCAAACTAAGGGAAAAAAAATCTTACAGTGAAAGCTGTGATGTGCCGCTGTCTACCATTTTGCTCAAACAGCTTTACCTGCAAATGTTCATTGCAATGAGTCATTGGTCTGGCTCCACGCCTCCAGCTTCTGCTACACTATCAATACTAGATTTGCATCTGGACTCCTCTCAGATATCCTGTTGTTCTGTATCATGGAGAGACTGCAGTTTTGATTCTGCAGGGCCAGTGTCTTCATGGACTCCAGCAGTTCCTAAATGGGATACATGTTGGAGTGGGTTAACTTAAAGCCCTGAATCTGAGCCTGGGTGGTAGCTGAGTTGGTCACCCTGCCAAATCTCCTGTACCTGCACCACCAAGGCCAGCTCTTTTGCCTTGCTCAGGAGAGGGACCGAGGCAGCTCATCCACTCTCACACCTTCCCACACTACACAGGGGAGGGACAGGATCGGTTCTCCTGCTCATGCCCTAGTCCATGCCACCAGGACCAACTAGTGTGCGTCAGTGAGGCGCAGACCTACTCTTCCGAGTGCTGCAGTCCTCAAGGGGCAGAGCCAGCTTTCCCGCCTAGGGGAGCAGGTATCATTTCTCCTGCATACTCATTGGCCGCCGCACAGCCCACGATAGCCACTTTCCAGCCCAACTCTCTCAAGTTCACACCCCCAGAGCCAGCTCACTTGCACCCTCACCACCACAGACAGATCGACTGTGCTGCCCCTGGGAGGTGAGGGACCCACTCTCACAAGGGCTGCAGCCAGTGAGGAGGAGAGTCAGTTTTGCACAGTCCTCAGACATCAATATGGCCGAAGCAGCAGCCTGGATGTTCCATGGCCTTTGGAGGTGACATGGGCCACACACATTGACCCAGACCCCTGCTGTTGTAGGACCATAGACCCAGACATGGCCCTTGACATCAGCATGGGCCAGGACATCTTCATGGCCTCAGGTGGCTGCTAAGATATTCACATTAGGTTGTTCATCACTACTCTCGCATCTCTAGTTCTATCTTTCTTCATAGCACCCCAAACCATTCAGCTTCTCTTTCTCTATCAACTCTCCACCACATGTTTGATCATCATAGTGGCACCGACCCCTCTCACGCTGTGTGGCTGCAAGTGAGGGCCTCTTTGGTGTCTCTCACCCACGAGCCACCTCTACCCGGAACTAAGCAGGGGCCAGGCACAGGTCCTCAGTGTCTTAGTGCTTCTACAGATGGTGCTGCATCTTGAGACCCATTGTAGATATTCTTAAACATTGAACAAAGAGAAGTAAACCAAGTTTTCAAATTAACTAGTTTTCTTTTTAATTTCATTCACCAGAATTTAAAAATTTCCTTATAAAGTTCTCTATATTTTAGATTTTTTTAATTAGTATTTTATTTCTTAGAATGCTCATCTAAGTTGTACATCTAGTTTAAAATTATACATGCTAAGTTGATTGGTAAAAGAGAAGTTGACTTTTGTAACTTTAACCATATCATAACTGTTTATTAATTTCAGTACAGCTACTATCTTATATCACCTTCACAATTATAGGTGGTTCTCGATTTAGGGTTAAACACTGAACTACAGGGCAAAGCATCTATTAAAGTTCAACAATAATGTTTTTCAAATACAAATTGTTGGACTTATTTCATGAAAGAAAGTGGGAATTTCATATTAAATCAGTATTTTGAAGACAAAATTCCCTTCCTTTGGTTTTGCCCCACATAATTATATGCAATGCTTAGTCATTTTAGTAAAACTATGTGATTATAATCAATATTTTTGTCATAGTTTTCTATCAGAAGAGGTCTAAAATTAGACATATAAAGCACTTTCCAAAGAGATTAAAATAGTTTCACTTCTCTAAAAGGGCAATAAAGAAAAATGCATGTCAGAATGGTAATTTAAGTGACCTCCAATTGACAGCTGCTGGCAAAAGAATAAACAGCTTCCTCCCATGGAGTCTTTAGCTGAGTATAGACAGCAACTCACTTAAGGGCAGGCCCCCTAGAGGCCACCTCTAAACAAGCTCAATGGTATTTTTAGAGATTATTTTTGTATATTTGATAAAACTTCGGCCGTTTTTACCTTCCTCGTCTTTTCCATATATATTATGGTTTTCAAGTTTGTGCTTTTATAGGTTTTCTCTGTAGGTACGTGTCTCTTTGTGTGTATGCACGTCTCTTGCTTCTTCTTTTACTTTTCTTCCTCTATTCATTAATTTTGTTCTATTCTGGCTTGTTTGTTTGTTTGTCTGTTTCTAAAGAGTGAGAAAGAAGGCATGCAACTAGGCTGTGAGGAGGTGGAGATGGTCTGAGAGGAGATAAGGAGGGGAAACCATGGTCAGAATATATTGTATATAAAAATATCTATTTTCAAAAACACCCAATAAATAAATATAAAAGTAAAAAAAAATGTAAAGAAAAAGTACTGATTTTTTTTCCTTCCTGCACTTTTGCAAAGGGTTGTCAGACAATTAGAGTGTTTTCACATAGATTTCACTCTTCCCTTTTTCCCTTACTTTACATTAATTCTTTTCCCTCTGTATTTAAATCATATTTAATTATAAATTAATTTAGTGTACCTTTTCATATCCATTAGTTTTTCCAGAATAACTAAACCATAATGCCCATAAGCCTTAAGTAAAATATTTGTAAAAGAGAAAAATGAAGCAAAATACCTTCGACTTTTTTGAGGAATTTTATCAAAAAACCACGTTAACTAACTGAAAATAAGTGAGAAAAAGAGAATACAGTGTGATCATTTCATGGTGTCATTTTCAACACACGAATAATACTCCATATATATTCTTAAATACATACGTACAACCTGTTCAGTCTGTATAACTTGTCTATATGTTTTCCAGTATGGTCGTTTGTCAGAAATCAATTTATACCTTGGAGATGTATAATGTCAGTTAATTAAAATCCCGTCTCCATGTTATAAGATGTACATGTTACATTCATCTGTGATGGAATATATCTACTATGAAGGGATCTGAAAGATCAATTAGCAGAAAGAAATTGTTATTCAAAACGAATGTGTGGTGTTGTCGGGTAACAGTTTCCTGAGAATGAAACCTATTCTGCAGGGAAACTCTCTAAATAAAAAAGTAAATAACCTCGGGAGGCAGAGCCAGAAGGATCTCTGTGAGTTTGAGGCCAGCCTGGGCTACCAAGTGAGTTCCAGGAGAGGCACAAAGCTACACAGAGAAACCCTGTCTCGAAAAACCAAAAAAAAAAAAAAAAACAAAAAAAAAAAAAAAAAAGCTACACAGAGAAACCCTGTCTCGAAAAACCAAAAAAAAAAAAACAAAAAACAAAAACAAAAACAAACAAACAAACAAAAAAGTAAATAACCCAAAAATAGCTTCAGGAAACTTCTGAAATGGACCAGATTCACTTGGTCCCTCCCTGGCCAGAGTAAGCAATAAAAGCTCAGAGCTCCCCGTAGAGAAATGGAAGCTGAGCTCCTAATAAAATTCTGCTTCCGAAGAAGCGAGAACCAGCTGAGCTGCCTGGAAAAGTGTTAGACCAACTGAGGCACCTGAAAAAGACATACTGCAACGTGTCGAGCAGCTGACAGACTGTGCGGTGTATTCCAGCTCTCTAAATCTGTGAGCTGTCCTCCAGGCTGGGGTGGGCTTTGGTGATACAGCTGTCTTTTGAGTCATTTCTGCTCTTGTGAGTATCTGCTTCCCCACATCCCTATAAGCAACCCCAATAAAACTCATGGGTTCTCCAAGTTGGACATTGGTGGTATCTGTACTTTGTTTCGCCACAGGTTCCTCATCTGGAGTGAGGAGATGTGTGTGCAGCATCACTTCAGGAAAAAGTTTTGTCAGACAGTTAAGGGTGTGCACTGCAGTTGCCCGTACCTGTAATCTCTGCACTCAGAAAGCTGAGGCTGAAAGATCTACCTGGAGTCAAATCCAGCCTGTGCTAACATATTGAGACTTTCTTTCATTAAAAATTGTTATTGTATCTGTTATAGTTTTCCTGTGTTTACCTTGCTTTATTATTGATTTAATCATGATATTTTGCATAATAATTAAGTAAAAATATATGAGTCTGGGATTGTTTAGCAATTCATCAGTCTGACTCAAGTTTAATTTTAATTATAGAAATATAAGAGGCTTTTCAAAAAAATCCTGAGAGATCTCTAGGTAAGCCTTCATTTATTATAAATTCAATTTAAAGACAAAACCCACAAAGTTATAATTTTGGGGTATCCAAGTTAACTCATATCCTGTCTAGGTGCTGGCAAAGCTCAATTTTGTAACAGACATCCAGCAGATGATGCCTCAGCCTTCCAAGCGAGTGAATATTTCACACAGAAGCAGAATTTACTTAGCAGTTTAGCCTGTTGATCTTGTGACACATTATTCTGTAAGGATAACTGAGGTACTGAAAGATTTTACAACAATCAGCAGTTTCTAAGAATAGCCCAACTGAATCAGGAAGTGATTCATCTTGGGTAACTTATCTAACAGAGTATATTCAAGGTAGGAGCAGCTTCCTTATGAATTACAAGCAAATATATATATATATATATATGTGTGTGTGTGTGTGTGTGTGTGTGTGTGTGTGTG
Source organism: Peromyscus eremicus (assembly GCF_949786415.1). NCBI lineage: Eukaryota > Metazoa > Chordata > Mammalia > Rodentia > Cricetidae > Peromyscus > Peromyscus eremicus. Next base: position 74,618,133 of record NC_081426.1, read on the forward strand.
TGTGTATGTATATGTATATATGTATATACATATATTTTTTACAAGTGTTTTCAATATAGTAAATAATCCTCTAAACAATGTTCACTCTCACAATCCCATCAACAGAGATTATGTGTGTAATAATTGAATTATACTAAATGTGTAGACATTAGACAGTAAGCTTGAATTAATACCTACTTGGGTAATTTGACACCAAATTCACCATTTCTAGTACATAATGTAAAATCAAATCCTGTAGAATGATTTATTAATGTTCGAGAAAGCAAGCTGAGAAGCATACAAGCTTTAGGTATAGGAAAAAAATATTTTCTGAAGTTTATTTTGGTTTGAATTTAAATTGTCCCCTGAATTATATATTAAATATTTGGTTACTAATTGATGGATTTTTGGAAAATGACTGTATGATGCAGGTCTGACCTAAGACATGTGTCACAACATTGATGGATTCCTATTTGGAATATTGGAGCTGGCAGAATCTTAGGAAGTTGTTGGGTGATATTTTGTTTGTGTTCTGACAAATAAAGTTAACCTGAAAGATAAGAGAAACAGAGCAACCACCAGTGACCTCCTACCTTTCCAGATCCTCTGACCAAAAGCACCAAGATCCTGTCTCTACCCCTTTCTCCATCTCCTGAATGCTGGGATTAAAGGCATGAGCTACAACTGCCCAGCTTCTATGGTTAACTAGTGGCTAGCTCCACCCTCTGATCTCCAGGCAAGCTTTATTTGTCAGAACAAAAACACAATATCACAGAACAGGAGATACTTGAGAGCATGGAGCTGGAGACACATCTGTTTCCCAGCCTCCCACATCCTTGATAATTCAGAGATATTCCTTGTTCTCAAGCAAATAAATCAAAGGTGCTTGTACATTCAGTTTGTAAATACTCCCAAGCATGGTAGCATTGTTTATCTCACAGTTTTTAAGCACCACCAGCAAACTGTACTTTAAAATGAGCATTCCCTGGTTTTGAGAATTGCTGTCCTTGGAAATGTTTCTGCACCTTTCTACACCAAAGCTCCTTGAAAGGAAGGCTAATTAGAGGCTTTGATACACATCTGAGCAAAAATTAGCTTTACACAGCCTTTAAAAAGCTTGATTTTTAATTATTATCATTATGAACAGATGGCATAAATAACTTTAATTGAACTTATAAAGCAACATTTGCTATAATCACTTTGAATATCTTGAAACAACCGAATGACTTTCCTTCCTTTTTTGCTTTAACAAAAAATATGAGTAGAAGAGATTATTATTATTAATTCAATGAATTTTTTAATTTTAGGGTGAAAATGCTATAATTGACATAAACCAATAGCTGACTTTGACCTGCATTGAGACCAGTAAATTTAATTTGAGCTGAAACTATATGTAATTATGCAATCAAATTCAGGAATTTTATCCCTTGGCTTATGTGTTGGATACATCATTTACAAAAAGATATAAGCTTTAACTAACTTAAGCAAATCCCTATCCCGAAGACTCAGGGATGTAGGCTGATGAGAAAGTGGAGAGATTGTAATAGCTAAAAGTGACAGAAAACTCCAGAGAAGCAGGGTCTTCAAAACTCATCAGGGCTGATACCATCTGAACTCACAGACCATGGCAGCACACACAAGATCAACAGATCCAAGCCAGATGGGGTAACAGCACTGACAGGGAGAAGAGAGAAAGAAGAGGCATGTAGTTGTGGATATAAAGTGATGGGGAGGAGGGGAGTTCTGAGAGGAGTTTGGACAGGAAAATCATGATTAGAATACGTTATATAAAACTGTTTATCAATAAAAGAGAATCCAGCAACAAAACTAAATATGCCACACTTGTAGTAATTTGTGTATTAAATGATGTTGAGTGAGGTTGAGAATCACTCTACTGTGGCAATGAGGGCAGGTATGGCTGTTGATGTTTTTGTGTCTATAGCTCTAGCTACTTTTTAAAAAATATATTTGACATAAATTGTGATATGTTAAAATGGAAGTTCAAAAGATCCACAGCCAAACACTAGGCAGAGCTCCAGGAGTCCAGTCCAGTCGAAGAGAGAGAAGAGGGATTCTATGAGCAAGGGGCATCAAAATCATGATGGGGAAATCTGCAGAGGCAACCAAACCAAACTAGTGGGCACTCATGAAATATAGACCAACACCTGTGAAGCCTCCGCGGGACTGGACTAGGCTATGGGATGTCTTTCTGTACACTGTGAATGTGTTGCTCTGATTGGTTGATAAAGTTGCATTGGCCTGTGACAGGGCAAGATGGAGCCAGATGGGAAGATCCAAAAGAGATAGTGAAAGGAGAAAGGAGAGGAAGGAGAGATACCAGCCACTACCAGAAGCAAGATGTAAAAGTACTGGTAAGCCACAGCCACGTGGCAACTTATAGATTAATAAAAATGGGTTGAGTTATAAGAGCTAGCTAGCAAGGTCATGCAGTTAGTAATTAATATTAAGCCTCTGAATGATTCTTTTATAAATGTCCACAGGCCTTCAGAGGCTAGGTGGACTGGAGAAACCTGACTACACTAGACCCTCTGCATAAGTAAGACAGTTTGTGGAGCTTGATTTGCTTAAGGGGCCCCTGGCAGTAGAATCAGGATCCATCCCTAGTGCATGGACTGGCTTTTTGGAGCCCACTGCCTATGGTGGTACACCTCACAGTCTTGAGTCAGGGGAGGTGGCTTGGGCCTGCCTCTACTGAATGTACCAGGCTCTGCTGACTTTCCGTGGGAGGCTTTAACTTCTTGTAGGAGGGAATGAGGGGGTGGGGTGGGGGAGACTGGAGGGGTGGGAGGAGGAAGAGGGAAATCTGTGATTGGTATGTAAAATGAATAAAAAAAATTCTTAATTAAAGAAATAATAAAAATCATTAATTTTTTGGAAATTGTTATGGGATAAATTCTTATTCTGAGCAAATATGCATAAAAACTATTAGATTAGATGAACTATACTGTTCTTTCTAAATGTATTTTTTTTAGTATTAGAAATTGTTTCCTATTTTATAAAACCCAACAATTTTAACTGTCAAAAATTTTAGTATATAATCCATAAAGTATCTAATTCAAAAAATGGAAAAATCCATTTGCAACAAATTTCAAACAGTACATGAAACCTACTGGTTGTCTAAAGTCAGACTAAGCATTGCTATTGGTATAAATATGGAATCTGAGGCATGTTCAATTTTATTTTCCTCTCCTGCTTAAGAATATGACTGATTGTTTTTCTTTGAATGGGTTAGGTGGATTTTCCCTTTCCTGACTGCATGCTCCCAAATAACCAGCAACCACTTCCCAAATAAATGATTCGGAGACTTATTATAAATTATAAATGATCAGTTGATAGCTCAGGCTTGTTACTAGCTAACTCTTACATTTAAATTAATCCACATTTCTTATCTACCCTCTGCCACATGGCTCATGGCTTGTTGCATCATTGTCTACATGTCCTACTTCCTCTGTGTGTAAAGGACTCTGACCTTCCTCATCCCAGCATTCTGTCTATCTGAGGCTGTCTCTACCAATCTCTTCCTGCCAGCTATTGGCCAATCAGCTTTTTATTAACAATAAAAGCAATACATATTTACAGTGTACAGATTTTGAAAAAAATGAAGCGATAGTAAGTTTTGCCATGATAGAAGGGACCAACCTGTCCCAGTCTCAAAGAGTATTTTTTTTCTTCAGGAAGACACACTAAACTCACACTTCTTTGAATATATGGAATACAACTACAGGACAAAAAATTAATGGAAAACATGATCTGTGAAAGTGCCATGGGACATAATTAATTACATATTTCTCCAACTAGTCTTGATATGCTTTAAATTTTTGAATTTTTAATTCTTCAAATAAAGAACACTGTTGTAATATGCTAGAGATGAAGAGGAAATGCATTCTTGAATCTTATAACAGAGAGATGGCTCCAGGGAAGATCCACTGCAGTAGTCAGATTAAACATACTTTTAAGTATTTACTTGTATGTTGGGTACTATGTATTTGTCTCGTTATGATCCATATAGCCAAAGGAATAAAACCATGGTGAGTGGAGTAAACTTAGTTTTGTTTTCATTACATGCATTTAATTGGGTTTCATTAGTGACCTTAAATTCTTTGTATTTATATGACCCGCACTATTTTTTTTCATTATTAAAACCAAGATGTATCTATCAAGCTTTAGTACACCTTTTCAAAAAAAAATTAAATAAATACATTTGGATGTAGGAACACAAATTGTTAATTTTATTGTATTCTGGGGTCTGCAGTTTCTTTCAGGGAAGTGATGGTATTTATGTTGCTCTTTTGAGTGTCACACAATAATCACCTAATTTAAAGATGACATTTTTCAAGTAACAATTATAATCACCTATTAAAATGTTTAATTGTATATCAATGTAAAACTAGAAAAATACCAACCAAAAAAAAAAAATGCAACAAAGTCCAAGGGAATAATGAAGCAGGTTTCTAAGGCTTAAATACAATATGGAAAGTTCTCAGAAGAAAGAAAAAAAAAAGCTCTTAAGCACTGAGCCAGCTCACTAGACCAGAAATCAGATAATTCAATTACCTTATGAAATAGTGCTATGAAATATTCATGCAATATGACTATTTATTTTAGAATCAAGCTCTTGCAAATAATTCAATGCTATTTTTAATCTTTATATTGATAACTTCTGCTTTTAGTCCTCTCATTTTTAAGTGTAAGATGGGCTCTCCATCATAATCTAATATGATTTCACACTCATGGCAGACCTCCTGGTTCAAGTTTAAGTGTGCTTTTATTCAGCATGACTCATTATGCCTAGTTTAATTCCTCCTGTTGATTACCTCTAGCTCATAATGTAAATTTAGCTAAATTTCATCACTATTTTCTTTTATTAAAAATATTGTTGCAATCAATGGTTGTATCATAATAGCTGGTCATCTTTTTCTAAGTCTTTATTATTGAATTCCTATGTTGCCTTTCTTGCTCAGATGAGAATAGCTACATTTTCTTATAATATGAATGGAATTATTGCTGATTTCCTATGCACATATGAGTTGAATTTCTTCTGATATATCTTATGCTTCTTTCGTGCCCACATAGACATCTGGATGCTCATTAAAATTGTAAAAATACCAACTGAAAGAAAAAAAATAACATTGTTATATTCCTGTAATGGAAACAATGAGTTACACTTAAAAACAATAAAAATAATTAATAATAGAAAATATTTTCTGTGGTGATATTGTGTTCCCCAAAATATTGTGCACCCTAATAAATTTATTTGAGGTCAGAGAACAGAACAGCCACTAGATACAGAGGCCAGAAAATGGTGGCATACACACCTTTAATCCCAGCATTCCGAAGGCAGAGATCCATCCGGATCTCTGTAAGTTCAAGGCCACACTGGAAACAGCCAGGCATGGTGACTCACGCCTTTAATCCCAGGAAGTGATGGTAGAAAGCAGAAAGATATGTAAGGCGTGAAAACCAGGAACTAGGCCTGGTTAAGCTTTTAAGCTTTTGAGCAACAGTTCAGCTGAAATTAATTCTGAATGAGAACTCAGAGGCTTCCAGTCTGAGGAAACAGGACCAGCTGAGGAATTGGCAAGGTGATATGGCTGTGGCTTGTTCTGCTTCTCTGATCTTCAAGCATTCACCCCAATACCTGGCTCCAGGTTTGTTTTTATTAATAAGACCTTTTAAGATTCGTGATACAATTTTCCAAATGCTGTATCATTTCCTATTCCTAAGTTCCTTCTGAATGTTGCTTAGAATAATATATGCAATAAAATTATTTGAAGGATAAATAAACCAAAATAATCTATAAAAACTCCTTATATATTTTCTTCTCAAAAAGTTTCCAAAAGAAATTATGTTTTCAATAAACATATATATACATATATATACACACATATATAAACTATTTACATACATTGTATTTATATATATATATATATATATATATACTAAGTTAATGATAATTCATAACTGATAAATGCAACAATCAATGACATGGGTATCACATATATTTCTTTAAATATAACACTAGGGTGATCCAATTTTCCTCTTTACTTTAAAATATCAAGTTTTCAAAATTTTGCATTCATCATTCCCCAGCCCACCTTTAACAGATGTATAATATACACACAAGAGGTAGCTTTAAGTGAAGTACATACTCGGTAATATACTTCCATTGTATTTCTTACCTTGAATTAAATTTCAGTTATATAGGTACAAATAGAAGATAATGTTTCAATATTTTAATACTAAAATAATCACTACCAAAATAAAAATGTGTATGTAATATATCATTGCAAACACTTCTACATTAGTAGGAGAGTAATTCATTCTCAGAAGTTATTTCTCCTACAGATGTTCTCATGTTGATTAATTGTCAATAAATAAAAAATTACCTGGAAGTGTTTGTGTCATGACTGTGAAACTAATCCAGGATCCAATCTGTTAATATAAAATCCCAAAGTTAGCATACACCTGTGGTTCATCCAGATATTTAATCACTTGTGGTCTCAAATAAGTCATTTAAAAGGTCAAAACATTGCAAAGTTATGACTACAAAGAAATTTAACATAACTTTTACATGTGAAAGCCACAAAGGGTCACAAATAATCATGACTTTCATAACATAAAAGAGCGTTGTTTTAAAATCTTTACTATACTCAAAATTCTAATATATCTCATGCTATGTTATATAAAGCTTAAAAATTCCTTAAGTGTGCATATATTTATGTAAAATATTAATATACCTGTCAATATTTTTAGAAAAATCTATCTGCAGATTGTGCATAATATATTTAAAGCATGTAGTTGTGGGTTCAGTATATATAGAATGCAGTTCAGTCATTTGCTTATGTAAACACCATACCTCATATGTGTAGTTGGGACAGGAAACCAGGAAAAATAACCATGTAAAGGGGTTATAATTTGCACTTGGAAAACAGGCATTGCTCCCTTTTAAGAAAGATGGGAAAAATGTCAATTACGATATAAGTTGCTGCAAATGATACAGTACACTTTTAAGTAATATCAAATTCCAAATATCAAATGAGTACAATCACATAACACATGAAATGTCATCTATTCATAGCAATTTATTTCATAAATATCCCAGAAGAGTCATAGTTTCAAATGTTGTGACATTTTGACTCAGAGGGAACAGCTCTCATTTTTTAACACTTCTACAACTATGTTGCTTTAAAATTGTGAGGTGCAAAGTATTAACAATTATTTAAAGAATTAAATGATGCATAGTAATTACTCTGTATAACATAATACCTGCAGCAGAGTTCTATTCCTAAATTATATATTAAAAAAGCTTTGCTAATTCCATGGCTTTTTACACTCTCTCTTAGTGTCAAAAAATAATTGTTTGAGATTATATATACCTCAAAACTCACTACCAAATTAGTGAAAATCCAAAGGGAATTGTATAAGGATGTCATTTATATGAAATGAGTCTGAAAATTTCTTGAGAGTTATCTTCAATCAGTATAGTCAATATTCAGAAATACCACACAAGTTATTTTGGCTAATCAATCAAAAATGTTATTTAGAGCTTCCATTGTATTTAGCACACCATTACTTGATTTTCTAAATTTTCTCCCAGTAAATTTTTTTCAGGGAACATTTTGGCAAAAAAAATTTATAATGATTTCAATTTGAACTTTGAACTGTGACACTTGTAAAAGAAAATATGAATTACAAAATTATAATTTTATTCTCCATAGCAAAATTTAATTAGGTAACAAATCAGCTAATCACATTTAATTATAATTATAAAGTCATAATGGAATGTCAATGTGCTGTGTTCAAAAATATAACTGTGGTTGAAATATCAAGTTAAAATATATGAATAATGTGCAGATATCATTATTGCTCACTTTATGACAAAGATGAGCACATGTTGCTAGTTCTCTTAGAATAGCAGTTCTCAACCAGTGGGTGGTGACCCCTTAGGTGATTGAATGATCCTTCACAGGAGTCACCTAAGACCATCAGAAAACCCATGTTTACATTATGATTCATAAGAGTGGCAAAATTACAGTTTTGAAGTAACAACAAAAATAATTTTATGGTTGGGGGTCACCACAAATGAGGAACTGTAATAAGGGCTCCAGCATCATGAAAATTGAGAATCTCTGTCTAAGAACATTTATGTAAACATGTCATGTAAAATCCATAGAGTAGTCAAAAAAGTTTTTTGGAAGCTAATTCAGTCAGAGAGGCTAGAGATACACAAGAGATCATCTGAGACAAGCCTCTAGATAATGAATGTTTAGCTCCTAGGCATTGAATATTAATGTGTTCACAAGCCCACATTTGTTTTTACTATTTGAATATTAAAATATTTTCTTGATTCAAAAAACAGACCAAAAACAAGGTTATGTCTAGTTTTTATATTGTCTTTGATTAGATTTTTAAATTCATAACTTTTCAGGACTATATTTATTGACATCCTGAAAAAAATATATAAACAACCATCTCCTTATCAGCATCTGCATCCCAGGAAATATACCATGAATGATTTTTCATCAGGATTTTCTAACAAATCAGATATTAATATGGTCTTTTAGAGTTGAGAAACTTTCTGAAGAGGCTACAGTAAGCACGGTATTATATGTAGATAGATAATGCAGAATAAATTGTTGCTGGTATAAGGACGCAATATAAATGTGTAACTATTCACTACTGATATGCTGGTATTCAATAGTGATGGAAAGGGTGCTTTGGCATGTTCAATATAAGGAAAAGAATTAAGTGGAATTTTAGTAAATATACTCAATATAGTTTAAACTTAGTTAAAACTGCAAGTGATAAATTCAAATTAAACGTAAAATATAAATGCTACTAAGGCCTCCTTGTTAGCATGTGTAGTGTAGTGATTGCCTCTGTATTGAAATTGTCCTTGTTAGAGACAGAAGGATGTTCATAAGACTCAAGAAGTATTCAATCTCCTGAGGCCCCTCCAGAACATAACAGAAACAGTGAACATTTTCTGGTGAGAGAAGACTCTTCAAATTTTGCAAGGATATCGAGAATTGCAAGTTTTGTGTGTTCATATATTCTGGAGTGGGCTTTTCATCAATTTGTCTGCTGTGAGTCACACATGTTCCTTTAACAACCCCTTGCTCATGTGTCTGCTTGTTGCTCCAATAAATTCATGGCTTTCCCAAGACAGACTTGGGTGAAATTATACATTGGATTCATCTGGGATGAACAAATATCTATCATGTCTTCTAGGAAATGTCACATGAGAACATGTAATGAGTCCTTATCATATACCATGATAAGGCAGCTAAAGTCCAAACTCAGACCAGCATTATATATGAAGAACAATAAGTCACTAAGACCACACAGGTCCATTGTAAGCAGAGATAGCCAAGCCAAGGCAATATCTAAACATTTTCCACTATCTACATTTCCTTGAAATCCTTGAGACTGCAGAAGTAGCCCAATCATCCTTACTAAACTTCAGCATCCACTTTCTATACTGCAATCTATAGGCCCCTACCCTAGAAGAAATAAACAGAGTAAAATTTGTAAAAGAAAGATGTGAAGTTGGGAGGGTGCTGTGGGATGGTCTGTATGTCAAGTGTGTTGCTGATTGGTCAGTAAATAAATCACTGATTGGCCATTGGCTAGGCAGGAAGTATAGGCGGGACAAGGAGAATAATTCTGGGAAGTGGAAGGCTGAGGGAGAGACACTGCCAGCCGCCACCATGACAAGCCGCATGTGAAGATCCCGGTAAGCCACAAGCCATGTGGCAAGGTATAGATTTATAGAAATGGATTAATTTAAGCTGTAAGAACAGTTAGCAAGAAGCCTGCCATGGCCATACAGTTTGTAACCAATGTAAGTCTCTGTGTTTATTTGGTTGGGTCTGAGTGGCTGTGGGACTGGCGGGTGTCAGAGATTTGTCCTGACTGTGGGCCAGTCAGGAAAACTCTAGCTACAAATGGCGCCCAACGTGGGGCAAGAGTTTCCACCTAAAACCTGAGTAAAAAGATTCTAAAACGGAGCTAAAAACAGCTCCTAGTTGTCTCTTTCAAGCTAGCGGCAGCCTGCATGTTTGAGCTACTATGGCGGGTTCCTGGCATGCATGCTGGACCTGCAGTATGGCGGGAATGAGGCCTCTGCAAGTGGCACATTAAGCTGTGTGGTGGATTTAGCCTTTGCTAGTACAAAAAAAAAAAGAGGTTACTGGGCTACACGCTGCTTTGATAGAAGCATAGACCCACTATTTCTGAGAGTTGATGGCTCCCAGAGCTGGAGGAAAACGTACCACCACCATGTTGGGAAGCTGAAGTGGGCGGAGCCAACAGCCATAGCGCCAGCGCCGTTTCAGGCTTAGAAGGCTGCAGTTTAAAACAACAGGCTCAAGCTAATATAAAAAAATAAGCCACATAAAGATGGGTACCACACAGAGAATCTGGATTATATTCTCTTTGATATTTGTACCTGAAGAAAAACATTTGATTACAAAAGCTGTTGAGTTATGCCAAAATGTATATTTTAAAGGTACCTTGACTTCAAAATTTGGATGTAAAGATATGTCGCTTTGGAAAGGAGGCTCTGCTTTTGTTTCCACAGAAAGCCAGAGGCTATGGATTTGTTCCAGATTAAGATACATCAGGTTTGACCAGCTAAGACCCCCTGAAAGGTCTCCGATGACACCATGGCCCAGACAATCCAACATTCAGAACGGTTTGAAGGCATCTGGCTCAGACAATACAGCCTCATTGACTATTCCATAATTCTAAAATTTTCTTTGTTTCCCCATAAGATACAGCGCCTCCCTCCAGCAGGAAGTAGTAAGAGAAGCTACGCCCAAATTCCCAAATATACCAAGATGACTTTGGAGATATGCAAAGGTTAAAACCTTCCTTTTTAAGAAAAGAAAAGGGGAAGTGCTGTGGGATGGTCTGTATGTCAAGTGTGCTGCTGATTGGTCAGTAAATAAATCACTGATTGGCCAGTGGCTAGGCAAGAAGTATAGGCGGGACAAGGAGAATAATTCTGGGAAGTGGAAGGCTGAGGGAGAGACACTGCCAGCCGCCACCATGACAAGCCGCATGTGAAGATCCCGGTAAGCCACAAGCCATGTGGCAAGGTATAGATTTATAGAAATGGATTAATTTAAGCTGTAAGAACAGTTAGCAAGAAGCCTGCCACGGCCATACAGTTTGTAACCAATATAAGTCTCTGTGTTTATTTGGTTGGGTCTGAGTGGCTGTGGGACTGGCGGGTGTCAGAGATTTGTCCTGACTGTGGGCCAGTCAGGAAAACTCTAGCTACAGGAGGGAGATAAGATGTGAGGTCCTGGGAGTAGTCAGAAGGTAGGAATGGAGGAAGATATAAAAAAGTTACATGGTATTCAAGTACAAAAAATTCAAATGATAAAATTGATTTTTGAAAGATCATCCTCATCTTCTCTCCTAACCTTTGTCAGTAGGATTACATCAGTTTGCCGCCTATCTGACATGTTTCTAGGTCTGCAGTGTGTGTAGATGTATTAAGTATGAAAAAACTTGGAAGAGCAGGATGAATATAAAAGAACTAACCTGTGTGACTGGGATGAGCCAACACTGTATTGATGAAATGATTTCCAGCTTCACAAATCTGCAAATATAATACAGATTTTCAATTAACAAGAGGGAATTTTGCAACAACATTAGAAGTTTATATTGTTGGCTTATATCTAGCCACCAATATTTAGTTACAGCTAGATAGAAATTCTGAAGATGGTCTTCACTATGTTAATAAGCAGGTTCAAATGTCTGTATTAATTCGTCAGTGCTATCTGCTTTTCATCATGTTTTCTGGGTAGTTTTTTTTTTTTTAATCATGAAGTTATTGTACACGTTGTTAAAGAAAGACTTCATAACAGTATGCACTCTCAGTTCATTAATACAAGAGCAACAGTTTTAATGCAAGAATCACAGTTCGATGCTCTGTTTCAGCTCAGTTTGTGAGCTAATTACAATACAGCATAGTACCCAGGCTGTGGCATGTTAATTCCTCATTTTTATTAGTCAGGTTTACAGTGATTTAAAACACAGCAAATGAAATAGAATCAAGAAAATGATGAGTAGTTTGGCTAGGTAAGTAGCAGATAATGTAGCTAAAGATTAAGGGTAAAAGCAAAGATAAAGGATGGAATTGGTAAAGAGAGTAGCATCACCAAAGGCAAACCAGTTCGATCCACATTGTAGTAGTGGTGACAGTGTCTTGAAGACCATCATTAGGTGTGATTTTACATTATTAGAATTTAAATTGTCTTGGATAATAAAATGGTATACTCTACAAATGAAGTCAGTATGACTATTATGGAAAATAAGTGGAAATTTTAATGGAGTTTACATTTGAATTAATTTTAAAGAAAATTTAATTATTATTTTGTGAGTTGATAAAATCCTCATTAGGTAGTTCAGCCATTTGTAACTTAATAGTAGGTTCATTATTAAACTTAATAATGTGATAATATTAATTGTTTAATAATATTTTGTTACTATATTCAGTTACTATATGGATGAATATGAAATAGAAAAGAAATATCATATAATACAGAAATGCTGTAGTGGAGACACTCTTTAATTGCTGCTCAGTATTATGCCTAGACTCCAAACAAATGAAAATGAGAATGACTAGAAATAACTTATTTTTATATTATATAATGAATGCTCTTTCTTATAAACAAGTCATGTCAAGTAATTTCTTTATTTTCTGAAGATAATTTTATTTGTAAAAACAAAAATCCAAAAACTCTTAAGACAAGACTTGGAGTCAATGAAGAGTCAAGTCTTTCAACCTTTTTTAGTAATATTAATTCCATCTTTCATGTAAAACACTCACCTTCCCAGTGTAATCTCTGGAGACTTTATAGGAATCACAATATTCTGCCTTGTCATTTGAACTGCCCTCACATTCTGATTACTATTGCTTAGTATGATTATTAATTAATGATCATGTAAAGTATATTATGTCTAATATTGACACTGGGAAATAGGATAGACAGCCATTGTACTAATTAAATTGAAATATTAAATCTACTAATGATTTTCAAAGGTTAACCAAGTTTTTTCAAATTCAGATGTATTTTCTTCATAAAAAATAAGGATAGCAAAAATAACTGCAGTTTTATTTATTTTTATTATAGTATTCAAATTACTGGAACACTTTCTGCTATATATGATTATAGAATATTTTAAGTTTGAAATTTGTTAATTATGCTGATTTGGAGGATTTAGCTTCAACTTTAGATGTTATTGCCTATATGTTCCTTTGAAATAAATTGCTGTTTAATAGATAAGGGCAATACAATACTATTTCAATAGTCACAAATAATTTTTATGATAACTTAGATTGATATACTCCTAAAATTATATACTTAAAATTCCTTGTTTGTCTATATTTTTATTTTTTATTTTTTAACTGTTTTTATTTTTATTTTTCAAAACTTTTAGTACATATTTCAGTTTATAAATAATCCATTAATATGCATTGTTTTAATAAAAATTTATTTTAAAAGTGATTTGTTTTTTTAGTAATTGTCCAATTTTTTTTTACTTTTGAAAAAAGTAAATATTCTACAATGATTTTAAATAAATTTCATATAGTTTTTAATTTTCATGATACAAATTAAACCTTTTTTTATTGGTTTTTTTTTTTCAAGACAAGGTTTCTCTGTGTAGTTTTGGTGCCCATCCTGAATCTTGCTCTGTAGACAGGCTGGCCTCGAATTCACAGAGATCCCCTAGCTCTGCCTTCTGAATGCAGGGATTAAATGCATGTGTCACCACCATCCGGCTTAAAATTAAACCTTATTAAATTGTTTGTATAAATTTGTTTTATTTGCTTGGATTACTGGAGATAAAAATTTGGTCAAAAAATTATAAGATCACTGCATTTTGGAACTTTTTGAATGATTTAAAATTTTCATTTTTACTTCTATAATCTATCTCATTACCACAGTTTTTACAATATATCACCTTGTTTGTAAATCCATGGAGTTTTCACAAATTATTTTGTGCACTCTGAATACCACACATTGAGTTTTGAGAAAGCAGATGAAAGTTAACATGTTCTGACTGTGGTAAAAGTGATGACCCCAAGCATACTTGTAGACTTTTTCTTCATTGGCTTTGATATTATGTAGCTTAAAAAGAAATACAAGTTTTATGTTCACATAATAGTTACTGATTTTAATTTAAATCAGTTGTTCTCAGTCCGTGGGTCACACTCCCTTTTGGTGTTGCATATCAGATATCTTGAGCATCAGATATTGACATTATGATTGATAACAGGGTTGTACTTCCCTCTCCATCCCTGTTACTTAAGGCTCAACACACACAAGGCCAAGTTTATATTCCTTTCCAAGCTACATCTCTCTTCTTACTTCTCTATTTCTGTGAGACAAGTATTAAATATATCTAATTGAAAAAAATTGTTCAACTGCAATATAGTCTGAATATTGTTTTACCAGGTAAAGGTCTATTCTACTAAAGAACAGAAGCAAAGATCAACTTAAATGAATGTTATCATTTTTAGATTCAACAGTATCTAAAGTAACAAAAAATAAAGGTTTGCAAATAAAATTTTATGAGAAAAATTTAGCCCCTGCAATTGAGGTATATATTTATGATTGAAATATACATTATTGAATACTTATCATTATTTCCCTATTGATTGCTGTGTTTAATAACTGACTGCACTAAGTTCTGTTAGTTTAATGAAAGAAAATTTACAATAATCTGAACTTAAAAGGAGTTGTAATTTCTTCACAAATGAAATACACATATAGCATTCATACTAAAATGAATTAATCTTACACTTGTTTATTCATTTATAAATGACTAAATCATCTTTAAATTATCTCATTATATTTGTAATATATGTAGATCTTCTGGATTTACATGATATATTCAAGCCTGAACAAATCTTTAAAAGTTATATTCTGTAATATTATCTATTACCTAAATTGTATCTGAGTAACAAATGTTTGCAAAATTTAAATCCATATGGCAAGCATGGATAATTATTAAGAATCCCTTAGGCCATCAGTTATGGTTTTTTCTGTTCCCCATAACTATTGCTTGCAAGAGGTTCAATGAAGACATATGTCTTATTTGCAATTTGATTTCCTGCTAGTAAAATCACATTCATTGTTTTCACTTTAAGAAAGATTATAAAATGTCTCTAATATTATCTCTGCTTAAAATCAAAGGTATTCTTTTCTGTTGGAAATCCATCTTAACACATGTCTTTAAACCTAAAGATCTGAGTAATCACAAATTCATTAAACCTTTATAAATTAAAATAAAAAATAATTGACACATGCTCAAAAATGTGAAATTACAGTCACCATGCTTCTCTCTACCACATTTGTAGTGGATTCTATTACTGCTGCAAGTATTGCATGAATGTGCATCAGCTTCCTGGACATTCCTAATTTTTCCCAGGATTGTATGGTAAATAACATTGATAAGTTTATATGAAAACACGAATCATTGGTGTACAAATGAACAGAACAACAAATCAGTCGCATGTTTCAAGTTGTTAGAATTTTGCTTGTGTCTTATTATGTATTGACTCTAAGATGGTTGTGATAAAAATTCTTGGAAAATCTCTAACTTTTTTATTTTTACATGTGCCTTTCATATGCGATGGAGGAGGGGAAATCAGTGTCTCCAGTACATTGGAGAAAACAGAGTAAATCAACAGCAGCACATGGAGGAGTGTGAATCATACCAAAATGAGATTGTAAACATGTTATAAACAGCAACAGAATGCAGTGCAAGGAAGGAGAAAAAGCAGAGCCACAACAAAAGGCGCACAACAAAGACAACAACAGAGCCCAAAGTTAAGTAACAATTGAAATAGATTGTTTTGTGTGTGTGTGTGTGTGTGTGTGTGTGTGTGTGTGTGTGTGTGTGAGCCAAACACTCCCTCTGCCAAAATTTTCTGAGTAGTTCACAGTCATAAAATCATTACAAATAAAATGAAGCTAAAAAGTTATTCTGTTATTCTGCCTGGACAGTGGAAAAGAATAAAGTTAAATGTTTAATGTACTTCAACATTTTAATTAATAGTAAAAATAAACAATATGTAATATTTATAGACTAAATATAGATATCTTACTACGTGCAAATGTAGTCACTTATAAGATACAACCTAATATTGTTTGTCACAATGGTAAAGCTAATATAAGCATAAAAATACTTTGTTTACTGGACTGATTTATTAAAAGAAGAAAGAATTTTACATGCTCATATCAACTTGTATATAATTCAGTGAATAAGCATGTTTGCTTACATGGCATGATGCGGAAGAAAAGGATTGTGAGAACAATTTAGAAAGGACCCATCCCTAGTTTAATGCTCAGTACCACTAATTAAATCAAACAGATGTAAATTTTTTCTTTATACTGAATCAATAAATAGATTGCTTAATGATTTTTTAAAATATTTATGTGTTAGAATTATGAAGATGTTTGCTCTTAGAGGTTTTTTATTTCATAAATGTGTAGATCCTAATTTTTTACTATTTACTGTATTTAAAAAAATTCTGGTTATCTGACTGCAGAATTTTTATAGGAAGGAATATTTAACAACTAATGAGTAAATTATATAAAGTTGTTTGTTTTGTTCTACTTTATTTGTATATATGCAATATATATATATATGTATTATGAAATAGATACTTTCTATATAGTTACACATATTTTCTACACTCAAATTCTTGTCAATATGATGCATTTTCATATTCCTATTTCATACAAAATTTAGAATATCAAGAACAAATACTCTATAATACATACCAGAAAGCTGATAGCAGATATTGTTATTTGTCTGTTTCCAAATGCTGTAAAGGTAAAGCAGATGCAATGTTAGCAAGCCCTTCTATCGGATCTTTTTCCTGAAGACATTAATCAGACATCATTTCAGTATCCAACAGTCCAGTCCTCTAATTAAAAAGATTAATATATGCATTTGATTTTTTAATACTATACAATTGATCTGTAAAATATTTAAAATATTTTTGTTTACTCATGTACTTTTCTTCTTGTATTCTAATAGTATTTAGAAAATGAATGAAATAACATAAAATTAATAGGTATTTCTAAGCTCTTTGTAAATAGATTACCTCTTGCTTAGTTCTCATTTTCAATACAAGTATAACATGGCCCAGCAAACAGCAAAATCTTGCAATTTCATTTTTCTTATTTAACAATGTAATGAAAACAATCATATTTCTTTTATCTTGTACCTCTCACATTTATTTTTTAATTGTATAAATTTTGAGTGTGCTTTGTATTCGGTACTGTTGTAAATGCTTCATATTTATCATAAGAACAAGTGGAAAAGACATGGCTTTTACAATTTTCATTATATTTTAAATATATTTATTTGCAGAAGGGTGTGTACTCATCTATTTTGTGAATATGGAGGTCATATACATGTATTTATATGAATATATATGAATATATATATATATGTATATGTATACACACACACACGCACAAGCATATATATGTGGTGGTTTGAAAGAAAATGGCCCTCAAAGGGAGTGGCAGTAGTGGCATTATTAGGAGCTGTGGAATTGTTTGAGGAAGTGTGTCACTGTGGAGGTGTGCTCTGAGGTCTCATGTATGTTCAAGCCGCACCCAGTGTCTCAGAACACATCCTGTTGCCTGTGCAAGATGCAGAACTCTCAGCTAACTCTCCAGCACCATGTCTGCCTGAGTGCTGCCATGTCCCACCATGATGCTAGTGGACTGAACCTCTGAACTGTAAGCCAATCAATTAAATATTGTCCTTTATAAGAGTTTCCATGGTCATGGTGTCTTTTCACAGCAATAGAAACCCTGAATAAGACAGAAGTTGGTACTTGGAACATGAGTATTGCTGTAATAGGCCTGATCATGTTTTCATTTGGAGGAATGTGGAATTTGGTCCTTGGTTTAGCAAAGCAATGGAATGCTTTAAGCACTACTGAATGGTCTGCACTAGTAGGGCCATGGAAGACAATGGTACTGAGAATGATTTGAACTGTTGGGGGCTGGCTCAAGAAGTTTCAGAAGAGAAGAATTTTAGTATGTTGCCTAAAGATTATTCTTGTGATACTTCGGTGAAGAAAGCAGCTGCCTTTTGTCCTTGTCTGAAGAATCTGCCTAAAGCTAAAGTGAAGCGTTTTGGATTAAATAAGTTGGCAGAGGAAATTTCAAAAGAGTCTAAAATAGACTCTGTAGTGTTATTATTAGTGGTAAGTCTATTGAAGATTTATAAAGAAAAGGAGCAAGCTGAGCAGGGTAAATTACAAAGTGTAAAATCTTAGGAGAAAAAGAGCACCAGGAAGTGGAATGGAGCTAAGTCCTGTGTTCAAAGTGATAAACAGATTAAGAAATGGAATAAAGGGAGTGGTGATTTCAAGGCAAGATCCCACCAAGCTAAGTTTCCAACTTGTAAAAAGGAGTTCATGTAAAGCTTAGAGCCAGGTGTGGTTGTGCACACCTTTAACTCCAGCACTCCAAAAGCGGAGGCTGAATTTGAGGCCAGACTGGTCAACAGAGTAAGTTCAAGGACAGCCAAGCTTAGTATGTAAAGGAAGCTGTGGAAAACTGAAAGCTGGTGAAGATGCAACTGAAAAAGTGGACCATGTTCCAACACCAGCAAGCACCAGAACTCGGCAGCTTAGGCCACATGGTGCTGGCTTTAAGGATAAGAAAAAAAAATGGGGACGTTATAAACTATTCATCTGTGACTAAAGAAAGCAGCTGAGACCATGCACATGTCAGGGGATTTTGCTTTTGATTTTATAGGTAATTACATTTAAAAGATTGCATGAATCTCAGAACAGTCTTTGGACTTTGGACTTTGAAATGTTGTTGAGTCTGTGATAGACTATGAGCACTTCTGATGTTTGACTAAATGCATTTTTGCATTATAATATAGCTACAAGTCTTTGAGGTCCAGGGAGTAAAATGTGGTGGTTTATAAGAAAATGGTCTCCAAAGGGAGTGGCACTATTAGGAAGTGTGGCTTTATTAGAGTGGATGTGGCCTTGTTAGAGAGAGTATGTCACTGTGGAAGTGTGCTTTGGGGTCTCATAAATGCTCAAACTACACCCAGTGTCTCAGACCACTTCCGGTTGCCTATGCAAGACTTAGAACTGTCAGCTACTTCTCCAGCACCATGTCTGCATGCATGGTGCCATGTCTCATCATGATGATAATGGACAGAGCCTCTGAATTGTAAGCCATCCAACTAAATGTTGTCCTTTATAAGAGTTGTTGTGGTCATGGTGTCTCTTCATATATATTTATATATTATATAACAATAAATATGTTATACTATATATGTGTGTATGTATATAATGTTTACATATACATATAGCCTAGAGTTCATTTGGTGCTACTTGTGTGCAAATTTGTATAAGGCTGACCATTTGGGGACTATTAGGGGATTCAGTCTTGAGGAATACTGATTCTTCCTTTCTTAGCATACATAATAACTCAGTGGTTATATTTTCTTTTTAACTTTTGCTTTTATCACTTCACTACGTCTATTTTTGAAGCAATTAAAGAGTTCTTTGAGAGAGAGAAAATATCCATGTCAGCCAAATTTAGTCTTTCAAGTCTACATGGAAATTTAATGAATTATGATATGAAATAAATTGAAAATTCATATTTTCATTAATTTTTCTGTTAAGTATAAGATGTTCAATTTTTATGGATTTAAAAGCTGAACACGAATCTTAATAATTTAGCAAGGGGTTAGTTAAGAAGAAATTGTACGTACAAGGTGGTGTATATCTTGGGTGATTAATATAATATGCAATCCAAGAAGTGAATCCCCAGTAAAATGCACATCCCTACAAATAAAGCAAGACAAAATAAAAGTTATAGAAATGATACAATATATAGTACATTATTTTAACATACCCTTACATTTACATGCACACTTTAGCCTTTTAAAATGTCTTTCGTTGACTTAGTTCTTTGACAATTTCCTACCTATATAAAATATGTCTGCTTACTTTAACACCTCATCCTCTTAATCTCTCACTCACAAGCCTTTACATACTATTTTGCATACAAGTCCCCTTCCCTTCCCATATCTACATCTGATTTTTTGTTTGTTTGTTTCTTTTTGGAGAGTCACTGAGATTAATCAGGATCATCAGTGTCACAATGATGGTCTCCTCTGTGGGCACAAAACTGAAGAAAATGACTGCCTTCCCCCAGACTCAATCAACAGTCATAGGAATTCATGCCTGGTACTGTATACCTGGTCCAAAATTGGCACCCGAGGAAGTCTTAAGCTCTCCAGGCGAATTTAATGTACTTTTTAGCTAAATAGACATGGAGCAATGCTGATTTCTAAATATTTATGTTTCTATTCTCAGACAAATGCTATGCCCTTACTTAGAGAAACTTCTCTTGAGACAAATGCTACAGAATAAAAAGTCATGATTGGCTTATCTCTGAACAAGATATTTACAGAATGCCCTCTAAGTCCTAGAGACTATCACTGAATTGGAGGCATTGTGAATGTAAGAACTGAAAGGTAGGAAGTCTGTGTGATGCTGTTTTCTGCTGGTGGTACAGGCAATGCAGGAATGTCCTCACAGCTCATGGACTGCCTACAATGGGCTTAAAACACTACAGAGCCTTTCATTAGAGCACCACAGACCAGGGAGGAGCTCACAGAACCTTGTCTCTCCCACAGAACTACTGGCTATTACAGCATATTTTTATAAAGTGTCTAAACTTAATACATGGAATGCTTCTTCCCATCATAAGGAACTGTGTAAAGTTATATTTTAGTATCACTGAGTAAGCACATAATTTAGTTCCATGTTTTTGGTTTTATATTAATGAATATTTGAGAAAAAGTTCAAAGATTTATATTGTATAATTATTTATTAAGAATGATTGATTTTCATCAAGATATTAATGAACTAAGAGAAATGATCTATAGCAAAGTAATAACACTAAATACAGCAATGATCAGCCTAATTTTAGCACTATTGTATGTTGATTGATTGTAAAAGCAAGTGTCAGACTTGGTTCAAAGAGGATGCTGTCTATGCATTCTAAAAATCACTGTCATGAAAGGAGAATCTTGGGTAAGAACATAATAAAATTTCAGTAGAAAGATATGTTATATTTAAATTTGAACTGAAAGTGTAAAGTGTATGTTTCCTAATGTCTTGCTTTCAATGCAGTGTTTGAAAACTTTCCCATTTTCTTGATAGTTTTTTGACCTTGGACATCTATCAATTTTCACCGTTTTCACATGGCAGATTTTAGCATCACTCTGGCAGCTATAATATCTATAAATTACTATGTGGGTTTCTTCCTTTTCAAATGGATTTAAGGAATCTGATTTAATTCTCACAATGAAGACATTTTCATGCATGATAGACGTATGCTCCTAAAAAGCCTTTCTCTGTAGATTAACTAAGATTAAGGCTCAAATGGGATGGGGGGACTAGAACATAAGGGAACAGGATGGTTGAGCTGGAACAGGGACAGAGTGGGAGAGTAACTAGCGGAAACACATGAACTGTGAACCAAGAGCTGAGGTGTCCCCATGGAACTGGATCAGGCCCTCTGGATAAGTGAGACAGTTGATGAGCTTGAACTGTTTAGGAGGCCCCCAGGCAGTTGGACCGGGACCTGTCCTTGGTGCATGAGCTGGCTTTTAGGAATCTAGGGCCTATGCTGAGACACTTTGCTCAGCCTTGGTGCAGGGAGGAGGGGACTAGACCTGCCTCAACTGAATCTACCAGACTGGGCTGAATCCCCAAGGGAGCCCTTGCCTTGGAGGAGGTGGGACTGGGGGGTGGATTGGGAGTGAAGGCTGGGGGGTGGGAGAAGGGAGGACAGGGGAATCCGTGGCTGATACGTAAAATGAAATTAATTATAAAATAAAATATTTATTTAAAAAAAGAGATATCTTGATAGAGGGAGACATCATGGCGATAAGGAAAAACCTGGTGCTGGGGAAGTTCCCAGGAATTCACAAGGATGACCCCAGCTTAGACTACTAGTAATAGTGGAGAGGGTGCCTGAGCTGGGTTACCTTGGTAACCAGATTGGTGAATACCCTGTCAGCATGGAGCCTTCATCCAGTAATTGACAGAAGCAGATGCAGAGATCCGTAGCCAAGTACCAGGCCACAGTCCAGGAATCCAGCCAAAGAGAGGGAAGAGGGATTCTATGAGCAAGGGGGGTGAGGTGGTCAAGATCACAATGGGGAAACACACAGAGACAGCTGATCAGAGCTCATGGGAACTCATGAACTTTAGACCAACAGCTGTAGAGCCTGCATAGGATCGAACTAAGGCCTCTGAATATGGGTGTGGCTTGGTTTGTTTGTGGGGCCTCTGGCAGTGGGACTAGGGTCCATCCTGGTGCATGAGCTTGCTTTTTGGAGCCCAATTCCTACAGTGGGACACCTCACACAGCCTTGATGTAGGACGAGGGCCTTGGACCTACCTCAACTGAACGTACCAGGCTTTGCTGGCTTCCCATAGGAGCCTTTACCCTTTCAGAGGAGGGAATGGGGTAGGGTGAGCTGGAGGTAGAGGCTGAATAGGGGGAGCAAGAGGAAGGAAGAGAGGGGGATCTGTGGTTGGTGTGTAAAATGAATAAAAAATTTCTTAATAAAGAAAAAGAAAACACCTCTCAAAAAATGTCTGCTATATGCTGACACAACTAAAGAACAGAAACCTGGTTTTAAGGAAAAGGTGATTTTCCTATAGAAGATGCTCCTGTTTTGTTGATGATTGTTTTCAACTGGGCAAAAGCCAGAGTTTCTGCATAGAGGGAATGTAAACTGATAAAATGCCTCTATAGGATTTGAATGCATGTCTGAGTGACAGTTCCTTAATGAGTGACTGATGTGGGGGGACCCATGCCATTATGGGTGGTGACTTTCCTGTGCAGGTGGTCTTGGATGCATAACAAAGCAGGCTGCACAAACGAAAAACAATAAGACAGTGAGCAGCACTCCTCCATGGCTTCCGTGTTCCAGTTCCTGTCACCAGGGCTCCCCTCAGTGATGGGCTTATTAATACAATGTGAAATAAACTCTTTTCTCCCCGAGTTTTTTTTGGTCATAGCGCCCCCACAACAGGGATTGAAACCCTAACTAATACAATGATGCAATGTAGTATTATCTATTATTTTTCCCAGTTTTAAAAAAAAAATGACATATCTTAATTCTCACCTTTATCAAGTTTTTCGTAGGACTGTGTCCTGAAGAAACTTTATGGACAAATAAAGTTTCCAGAAGGTGTCGGATGTAGTGGATGCAATGGCAGAAGCAAGCCAAGCTGGAAAATGAAGAAATGAATAAACAATTAAATTTCTTTTCAAAAGCCTCCTTGCCATATTGCAGGGAAATATAGAGTTGGCTTGGCCTAGATGCCTTGAGAAGCATGAGTCACAGTCTTTTCAGGTTAGAATCTGTGACCCCTGGGACACAATGTACCTTCCAGTTCCTGAGAGACCAATGCCTTTCTCTAGGCAGTGAAGCATTCAGGCCACTTTGTTTCTCTGTATGTTCCCTTAGTAGTCAAGAAAGCGTAGAACCTTGACAGGACAGTTGGTCTTAGACATTAATCTTCTGTACCTTGTATGACTTTCAGACTTCACTGTATCCTGGCAACTACAACTGTATTGATCCTGGAAATTCCCATTATATTCTGTTTCAGACAAAGGTGTAAAAGGTCTGATTGCTCTCAATAAAATTACCACAGCCTCAGTTGTGTTGTGGCCCCTCCAAGGGGCTTGATTTAATTCCTTTCGGCCATATCAGGTGACCTTGGCCCCATGAATAACGGTACGCACTTAAACCATATTATAAGACTATTTAAAGGTTAGCTATTTTTTTTAAGTTTCCTGACAAGTATATATTATATGCTTAGCAAATGGCTTACCACACCCACTCCCTTCTTTTTTCTTGCCCTTCTCCACCACAGTAAATACTTGTGCCTGCAGTATTACTTCTGCTTTCATGTCCTATATATATATATATATATGTATATATATATATATAATTTTATAGCTACTCATAGATTCTAACAAATATTTTAATTTTTATAGTGTATCACAGTATCTCATTTAACAAGAAAACTTATTCAATGCTAATTACCCATAGCTGTTTCCTTATTTTTCTAAAGAATTTCAATTTTTATTTAATAAGTAAACTAATACAGATATCAAAATTCACTTCTGATGATACTAGAAATACTCCATAATATCAACCATAGTTTTTTTTTGCACCCATATTCCCTAGGAGGAACAAAAATCATAATTCACAATGAGCTCCTAAAAAACTGCCTGGAGACTGAAGCAGATAACGAACAAGTTTAAAAATAACCAGTGCCTGTGCTGAGTGCAGCTGACATTTTGAAATATTCAAAATTACTTTTTAATTGTTTGGTTGTCCTTTAGCAATTACTATAAGATTGAGAAGGTTGGAATGTCATTTTCTGTGCTACCATAAAGCATCCGTTATTTATTGGTTTTGTCTACCTGACACATTGCCACATGTGTCTCTTTATATACCTGTTTCTCTTATAGTTTAAGACTCCTCCTTTGCCATTTTTAAATAATGTTTTGAAAGTAAATATCAACTGTCTTTTAGTGTGGCCAATTTCCCTGGACAAAATTAAAATGATTTATTCTCTACTAGCATATTTAACTATTTTATTGTAAGTAAAAGGTTTAAAAAATGTTTAAAATTTGATTGTTCTTAAAAATAAGCATGGATCAAAGATAATATACTTTAAGCAACTGAGTGGAGTAAACATTTTAAGATATTATTTATTCTATTTAATATAAGACAGTTTATTCATCAGAGCAAGAGCTGTTTTAAGAAATAAATATACTGGGTGTACTAGTAGTAGGGATTCAAATAAAACATGAAATAATTACCATATATTGCTAAGCATAAGGTTACAATACCAGGCAAAATTACAATACCCTCCTATTGGATGGGCCTTCATTCCAATATTAGAGGGCTCTTGGTAATCCTCAAGATATAAGTGCCACTAACACACCCCTGAGTATATTTTGCCAAGCTGATCATTGAAGTGGTTTGTAAGTTTTACAGCTGGATATGACTATTGATTGGTCTTCTCCCTGGGCATCTTACATTCTTCCTCGCATTACTACAATAACTGATCCTGAGGGAGTAGTTTTCCAGGTCAGTTTCACCTGGATTCCTCCAAGTTGTATGTTCAAAGTCTGTAGTGTATTCAGCAATATGTCATGGAATTGAAGTTGTTCAAGGCATTCAAGGACAATTTTAACAGCCTATATTATTTTTTTAGTTTCCTCTGATTAACACTTCATCATAAACATGTTCTTAATCTTAAATGATGTCATTTTGAGATCATATGCCTTTGAATCATGCAAAATGTTTCATAAATCTCTGATAACTGTTCAAACCTGTGTAACTAAATCAAATTATTTGTGGAAGCTTAACATTTTTGTGCTTTGGAAAATAATAAGTGGTACAGATGTATTTGTTACCAAGATATTATCAAACATGTGTGTGTTTAAGAGTAGTAATCACTGTCAGTCAGTTCACTTGAGACTAAAATTGCTCATCTTCCAAGCTGTGCCATATATTCAATATATGCTAGAGTTCAGTCATAAAATACAAGGGTCATTATTTTCTCCTTCCAACGTCTTCAACTCACTCTCTAAATTAATTAAACATTCTATGTAATTTAAGGATAATGAAGAAGTTAATATTTCAGAGCTTGCTTGACAAGCCTATCATTACCAAGAATCAATTTCTTGTTGTTCCGCTGTGAATGACTACATCAGCCATTCTTCTGTTTCTACAGTGTACTAACTACTTTGTATCACAGATCACTTTCATATGAATAGTTTTCATATTCACCAGTTGAAATCTGACCCATTAATTACCCAAGGTGAAATAAGTATGTATGCATTGGGTTCATCTTCCAAGTCATTCAAATTATTTCAATGAGCCATTTATATTCAGTGAACCTTATAAGGCATGCTATGTCAACAATTCACTGCATCTATTGTGGAAGTTAAATTCAATTGAGGGAAAAAAATGTCAAAATGATCACAGTAACAGTTTAAAACAATACATTGTCTAAAAGCAAGTCAAACTATCAAGATTTATGGAAGTCACTTGAATGGTTACTCTGAGTGAGAATTTTTGACATTGTGATTGGGATATAGATAATTGATAAGAGAGGGGGAATGAGAATTGGGAATGACATAATAGAACAAAACAAATTGTGTGAAGAAGTGCAGTAGGGAATCAGGACAAGAAGTCCTCAGCATGGCTGCAGCTCAGCATCTATGATGAGATGAAAATTAAGGGTCAAATTTGTTATTTTTACTAGTGTCCACAGGACCTCAATGTTCTTTCTTAATTTACTTGGGATACTTTTAATTCATGGAATTTGAAGTTTTGTTCTCTTTTTCTCCTTTTAACACATTTTAATGTGGTATTTTGAATAACTGCACCCCCTTTTAATATGCATGTCTTCTGAGAGACATGGAGATAGACTTGAAAGGAGAATAAAGGATGCATTGTTTTCACAACAGGCTAACAACCACAGTTACATAGCATATTTTGATAACTGTCCTATTACTAACAAAAAGTCAATCACATTCAAGTACTATTTAATTTAGGGTTTTAACTTACTAAAAGAATCCAGGAAATTTTTTTCCACAGTTATGTCTTTCTTCTCTATGTAATATTGCTAATTGTTTAAGTCACTCTCCACTTCATAGTTTCAAGTGTATTTTCCTGTTTCTGAATTGTCTGACATGCACTGTTTGTTGTTTGCTATCGCTTGCTACTCTAACTGAACTACTCTTAACAGTTTGGGACTTTAAAAGTACAAACTGTTTTATCTTTTATCATTAACTAAAATTCATTGTTCTACAATTAAATCTTCTTCAGTGGGGATTTCAGCCAATATTTACTAGGATCGTACTTGCTTGCTGAGGAATATTCTGGTATTAAGAAAATATGATTTAAGATTATTCAAGTTTATTATGTTTTTAACAGACTTAATTCAATTTATTATTTTCTTTATAAAAACCCTCTATGGTAGTCACAGATGGAATGTGGGTCCTATGAACAGAGACTCTGGTGTTGGTTTTCCACAGATGGTCAGTGAATTCCTGGTAAGGAGATTTGGTGAATTTGTTCTCTTTCTAGAGATCTGTGGTCAAATAGCCATAGGTCTTAGAGATGGCGTCAAAAGTGGCCTTGGCTAATGTGTAGTAGTCATTGATACTGGCCATCAGCAACAGCTTCTTGGGCACAGGAGCAGGGATGATGACAGTGCCCCTGTGGGCAGGGACCGGCTCAGAGAAACAGTGGCTTGTCACCCTGCAAGGAATAGGGTAGGACTTTCCATTCTTGTTTCCTCAGTAGCCTCTGAGGGATGGTTAACAGGGAAAGCTTTGCCAAGATAGTGGCCCCTCAGATGTCAGTAGCCACCTTCTTGTAGCACTTAGCACTAAGACCAGCACGACCATTATAGTCCCCAATAGTGGGAAAAGCTTTGAATCTGATCTGCTTGTCATCTGGAGTATGCTTCTGCACTGACATTCTCTCTCTTTCTTTCTCTCTCTCTTTCTCTCTCTCTCTCTCTCTCTCTCTCATTTAAATTTAATTTTTAAATTTTTTATATTTTCTCCAACATAATCTTTTCATTAATTATTTAGGAATTTCATACAATGCACCCCTATTACACTCCCTTCCCTTCCTCCCAGGTCCAACCTCTTACACTTGCACCCCATCCCACATAAAAAAATACACCATGTCCAATTTGTGCTGCCCATATACTCATTGGAGCATGGTCAAATTCCCAGTGGCCAGGCCTTTAACAATAATTGGGTCCTCCCCCAACTCTGGCCCTGTGCTGCCACCACAAACCGTCAACTGTGAAGAGCTACACTTCAGCATCTTTATCAAAGTCATGTCTGGACTGTTGCTTTTTCTTTGGAGGGGGGCGTGTCACAGAAGCCTCCAGTGTCTCTCACTCTCAGTTATGAATCCACAGCCATTGATAACACTTCAAAAGCACTTTCTTTACCCGTACCAGCCAGAGGCAGCATGGATCATGAACTTCCACATGGTTTCAGGTGGCAACATAGACCACAGACAATAGCATGGCTTCCAGCTGTAGCATGGACCATGGATATCACCATGGCCTCCAGCAGCAGCCCTGATCTATAGAATCTCATCTTTTAGGGATTCTTCCGGGAAAATGTCAATAATCTTGGATTCCTTAATGGACAGGGAGAACAGGTAGATCTCTTTCAGAGACTTGAATTTTCATATCCTTGACAAGGCAGCCTAGCTTGGTCACAGGAATGAAATCCTTGTCTTCATAGTTACCTGCAAGAGCCTGGCAGCCTAGACCTTGACCCCCTAAGACAGCTGCAGAATCATCTAAGGAAGGCACAGAAGCCTAAGGCTGGACTCTTGGTCCACAGAGCCCTCCTGCTGCACCAGTATCAGCCAAATTGACTGCTTTACCAAAGAAGATGGTTCTGTTTTTGAGACAGGGTCTTTCTGCACAGCCCTGGGTATGCTGGTACTCATCATACAGACCAGGTTGTCCACAAACTCACAGAAATCATCCTTCCTCTGCCTCACAGCATGCTGGGATTAAAGGTGTGCTCTATGCCAGGTCTTTCAACTTCATTATATAAAAGCTATATGAATTAGTTATAATTGTAAGATGAACCTTGGATTTTTTATATTGTTTTCTCTGCTAAGCTTATATAGTCCATCATTCTTTCCTGATGCTGGGGCAGCTGTGACTAAGCCATGAATAGAAGGTGAATAGCTGGTCCTTTATACTGTGCTAAGGTCTAAGAACTACTGGTCCAAATGTTAGATTAACTTTAACTTCTGGTGCCTTTATCTGACAATGTAATTATTGAGAAGTGGTCCCAACATAACTGGGGTGCATCTGTCACCCTTTGTGTGCCCATGTGTCACTTACTGTACCACAGGGTGTCGAGGCCGCCGAGAGCTCTCCTTCACGTCATATATGTATGAGCTCCTCAAGTAGAAAAGAAGGTATATTAGTAGAGGTCCCGAGAACTCAGCCAAAAAGACCTAAAGACAGAAAGTAAATTTGGGTTAAAAAATGCTTTTATAAATATTTTAAGAGTTACCTACATTCGTAAGCATTCATCAAATACATAGATACTGCCAGATATTAATTATGCTCAGAAGAATCCACTTAAGGAAACGGATAATGTAGAGATAATTTTAAAAATAATTTTGAACAACTTTTATTTGTAAATGAAAGCATTCACAGTTATATTAATGCAGCTACTCACACAAACATTTGCCCAGTACCAAACTTTATACATCTCAGTGAATTTCTATATCATTATAATGGTCATTCTGAGGCAGTGTGTTTCACTTACAGTTTCACATTTTCACTCTTCATTATACTTTAAGGTACTTATCCACCACAAACACACTCAAAAAAGTGACAGATTTGAAACTAGAAAAATGATTATCTTTATATCCTCTGATTTTGAACTGAGTACCAGACTTTAATGTAAATAGTGCAAAATCATTTTATCTGATAAGTAAATCATTTTAAATACACTTTCAATTTTGTCCTGCCCACTCCATGTTCTATATGAAGTATCCCACTCACTGTAAAGAACACCAGTGAAAGTATCTATTTTTTTCCATTTTTCATTCTTTTCTTTTGCCAAATATTTCCTTCATTAACTCAATTAACTTGACTATCATTAAAATAAAAAATTGGAAATGTTATACCTTATGATACTTAGCTGTAAGAGTCAGCTAGACATATTCTGCAATTACTTGGGAACAGAATATTAATGAGAGATTTTCTATGTTATATTGCTCTGTGTCCATGCCTGTAGAGGATTGTCTTATTTAAATAAATTGATCTAGAAAGCCTCAGCTTACTGTACAATACTAAATGTGAGTCAAGAGGATCATGAGTTTAAAGCTAGCCTAGGCTATAGAAAAGAATAAGTACCTTACATGTACATATACTTATATACTTATGGAATTATGTATTATATATAAATATATAGCTAGGTTTATATAATGGAATATGTAATACT
Source organism: Peromyscus eremicus (assembly GCF_949786415.1). Classification (NCBI taxonomy): domain Eukaryota; kingdom Metazoa; phylum Chordata; class Mammalia; order Rodentia; family Cricetidae; genus Peromyscus; species Peromyscus eremicus. The sequence goes on from NC_081426.1 coordinate 74,648,267, forward strand.
ATTATATATTTACATTTATATTTTTGTATTTCTTTAGTTATAATTCTGACCATTAGCAATGTATTTATCATAGGCCCAAAGAGATCAGAGATAAAAAACTGTAAAACATGTGATAATATGCTATGGTATGTTTTTCCTGTGCTGTGAATGTGTGTTGTTCATATTGGTTAATAAATGGACTGATTTAGCCTATGGTAAGTCAGCTTATAGGTAGGTGGAAAATCCAGGAGATACACAAGAAAGGGAGAGACAGGCAGAGAGGAGACACTGCTAGCCACCACCAGGAGAAGCAAGATGTAAAAGTACTGGTAAGCCACAAGCCATGTGGCAAAGTATAGATTTACAGAAATGGGTTAAAATGTAAGAGGTAGCTAGCAAGAAGCTTGAGTCACTAGGCCATATAGTTTGAAAATAATACAAGACTTTGTGAGTTTATTTGTGTCTGAGCAGCTGTAGGATCAGACGGAACACAGAAAAACTTCTGACTACAATAATATAAATTTCATATAAAAATGTATATTAATTTATGGCCTATGATATGTCTCATTATTGAAATGCAAAGATATTATTTTGCTGAACATGCTGCAACATTTAAAAGGATGGGGCAGTAAAATTGCAGTGAGTTTGAAGCCAGATGGGGTACAATATGAGAGCCTATCTCAACAAGAAATAGAGACAAAGAGACAGAGAGAAAGAAAGAAAGAAAGAAAGGAAAAACAAATAGAGAGAAAGAGACAGTAAGATTATTAACCATTATCAATATCCCATAACCAGTTTCAGTTATTATTTTGTGATAATGAGAAGGCTGTATTCTTTATATGAAAATTTCTTAAATATTTATTTCAAGGCCATCTGATTTAACAAAGTCAAATTTTAGCAAATTCTGTATGATATATCCAATATGAAAAATGTTGTGAATAATAGTGAAATTTGATGAAAAGCCACTATAATTTAAGCTAATAAAATTTTATCAGATATTATGTATGGAGTTATTCAGAGTCAGAGGAAATTAAACTATGTTCTTCTTTCTGTCATCTCTTAAATAAAATTCAGATGGGATGCTCACAGGCATGAATTCAATTTAACAGCCAACATTTTATCACAAATATTGTGCATTCTGAAACATGGCAGTTCAAAAGAGAACTAGATATGAATTATAAATCTTGAATACACTAAAGAATGACACAAACTTTTGGACAATATCTCTTTCAAAGCATTCATTTGAGTGCAAATAAAAGATGAGAGATACTTTATTAAAATGAAAAGGTTATCAAAAATTGTTCTATGATGAAAGCAAGGACTGCATAGATACATTACTGTGGTAGCTTACTGTTCCAATGAAAAAATAAAATAGAGCCCAAATAGATGCTTGTGCACAGACAAGCAAGGCAAGTGATAAGGACCCGCAAAGTCTGGAAACTCCACTATAAGCAGTAAGGCCTTGTTTTTATTTTGAATTCATGAAGTACACTTAAATGTGCTTTTCCCTTCAATTTTTCTCCACATTCCACTAATGTAATGTTTTTCTTGAAAAAAAAAAAAAAAGAATTACTTTAACTATGCAGTGGAGGCCCTTGTGAGCCTTTGGAGTTATTTACCATTGGTATCTGTAGGAAGTTATTCTAGGGTCCCATGGTACCAAAACTTGCATGGTCAAGTTCCTTAAATTAAATGGAATAGTATTTGCATAAATTTACACACTTCGGTACACTGTAAATAACATCTGAGATATTTATATTGGGTGATACAATCTATACGGTGTAGGAATCCTTGTGTCCTATATATTTTGGAAAACAAAGAAAATCAGATTGGTTTGTGTTCAAGATGTATGTGTTCAGCCACGGCAAGTCTTACTATAGAGAACAAGGCTGGGGCATGATTGAATGTGCAGGTCAAGTGCCAGCAAGTATGCAAGACAACCGGAATTACAGTGATTAGACCAAAATAATGTTTCAATAAGAACATAAAAACTGTAGTGACAAGTCGAGTAGGTTTTCTACACTTAATCTTTTCTCCATGAATTTAGGATTTCTTGGAAATTGTCTTTAGTTTTACCATATTATGGTGTTAAGAGTTTGCATTCTTATTCTATACTTGTGTTTTACTCTTGAAAACAATTTAAATAACATATTTCAGAAATACTGAAAATCAACAATAGAAACAAAGTGATTTTAAACAACTGCAAAACAAAGGAGAGTTGTGGATTAAAATAAATAAGTATTCTCTTAAATACTTAAAAGTAATATTACATTGCTTTAGGGAATATCACTGATAATAGTATCATGTTAGACAAGTATTGTTTCCCTTTGTTTTTATGTGAATATATACTATGTAATCTACCAAAGATTCAAATAATAGGGTTAACACACTTGTGCTTAAACATATCCATCAATGTGCTCAAGGACATAAAAGGAAAGATAGACAATTTAGATATTGGAAAACATTGAGAAAAAGAATATGAAAAAATAGAAACCTAGAAGGATGATAAAGAAGTCACACATGAAGAAATAAAAAAAAACCATATCTATATAAAATTGCAAAAAACATGTTCAATTAATGCTGTATATCAAAAATATAATATGCAGAAACATTATCAAAATTGCGATATTAAATTAAAACTGATGATGTAAAAAAAAAACAAATTTTAAGGTGACCCAAAGATCAGACCGATTACCATTAACATAAAAAGCTGATATTTTACAGAAATAATTAAGTCAGAAATGAAGATGTGAAATTTTATGGAGAAAAAAATTTATATTTATTTTCTTTGACATACTCTTTAATGCATTTTAATAGCTTACAAATATGTATGTCTTACATGTGGTAAAATATTTCTATTGTACGATTTGGTGGATACAAAAATGGTGTGATTAAAAATGTGCATCTTTAGGATTTAATAAAACTGACCCATTTAGAGCAAAAGAACATTTGAACCATGGGAGAGATTGAAAAACATCCATGGTATTTCCAGAGCTTGGTTTGTCACTTAGATGACTTTCCTCTCAAATAAGGTATAATTTTCTAGTACAGTTATCAAAGAATTCCACTGTCCTGCTTCTTCTCGTCGTTGCTTATCCCCTTCATGCAGCTGGAAGTTTCTAATGAACTCATGGCTAATGCCTCTCACCTTGACACAATCCCTATAAACAAGATTCTAATGAACTCATGGCTAATGCCTCTCACCTTGACACAATCCCTGTAAACAAGATTTTTCTTTTCATCATGTTTGTTCAAAGGATGTTAGGATATTTGAATCCTGGTAGATCACATCTACCAATCTGAAATATCTTTAACTAAGTACACTGAAGCTTCATATTAAATATTATATGCATTTTTACAAAATACATGCATCAATAGTTTTACTTAAACATTCCTATGTTTCACAAGAATTAATATTATTTTAAATTTAATTTTAGTCTAAAAATTTTTTACCCAAAGGCTCCACAGTCTCAATAAACTAAAATAATTTTTAATACTAAAATAACCCCACTGTAGAAGAACTCATTACTAAATACAGAAGGGAAATATATATTAATATTAAGTTGGAAAGGTAACAAATATGGCAGCATTTTATTAGTAAACATAAACATGAATTTCTGTCTCAGAGAAATTTTTAATATATAACTGAGCATGCATATGTATTATTTTTAAAACATCTATCTGTTTATTTAATGTGTATGTGTCTTTTGTCTATGTGCATGACTGTGCAATGTGGGCATAAAGTGCCTGTAGAGGTCAGGAGGGGTCATTGGATTGAGAATTGTGAGAAGTGAGGTAGGGCTGGGAATAGAAAGTGAGGCCTCTGCATAAGTGCTGAGCAATCTCTCCACTCCCATATTTAATAATTTTAAATTGATTAAATAAAGAAAGTACTCCAAACTTTACAAATTATAAAATTCATTTTAGTGCCAGCAAAATAAAATCCATTCAAGTGAAAAACACTGATACAAACACATTACAAATACAGATCATGTTGTAATTCAAAACATAAATGTTCACGTTTGAAATGTATTCAAAAAAGATGCCTATTGAGAAAAGAAAATGAAGACAGAGAAGGCCCCATTCTCTGTAGATCATTGCAAGAATTACTTAACATGTTAGATGTTTCTTTGAACTAAAAATCCTATAGAGTTTACTCTTGCTGCTGAAGCTTTTCTATTACTTGATTGCATCAATCATAAATAGTTCAATCTCTTGAATTGGTTTCAAGAATTTTCCCCTTAATTTCCTTTGGTGTAGCCCTCCTGTTTCTATATCATTAAATGCAGATGAGGCAATTTTGAGAACTATAACTCTTCTCAAAGAGTGGAGGGAGAGGCCTAAAGAATGTACTCATAAGCCCAAGGAAGTCTTACTTCTTCATTCTTGGTAATTCTGTATTAGAACCTCCTTCATAAAGACTACTGTATCTACACCTTCTCATTCCAGTGTGAAGAATATCCTTGAAATATCTAGGCTTCTAGAAAAAGAAAAGCTAAAGCAATATCACTCAACAGACAAGGCAAAAAGTAAACACATGGACATGACATGAAAGAAAATATATTTGCTTCCTGTCTTTCCACACATATCTAGAGCTTCACTAGAACTTTGGCCACTGATTTCATTACAACTATAGTAGAATTCCTATCATTGCAAGAAAACGGCCTTAAATACAAACATGAAATTTATAAAATGGGGCATACGTACTAAACTCCAATTGACACTTACTGTGGTCCAACTGACTTGTTGACCTAAGTCTGTAAAATAGAGTGTGATAATTGACGAAGCTGCAACACTTTGAACAGTGATGTAGTCTTTCAAAAAAGGGCCACCTAAAATAAAGCAATGAGAAAATACTATTTAAATATAATTTTACGGCACAGTAACAAAGAACTTCTTAATATGAAACTGGTGACTACTTAGGACTAGAATTATGCAATCATTCTATAACAAATGTGAATGTTATAAGACATGATCCATTCCATTTAAGTAATTTATGTATCAATTTTTTCCAACATAAAGTTTACAAAAAACTTTCGGTGAAAAATACAGACTGTCCTTAGCTATTATGAAAAGAATGGAAGGGAGATGACTTGAGAAATTTCCCATGAAAATTCAACTCAATCATCACTTGCTCCAGCTTTCATGTGTCCTAAACAGATAATATAGGCAATGTGTGTGTGTGTGAGACTGTAAATGGAGGTTGCTCTTAAGTGTCATTTTTTGCTAACTTATTATATAACAATAGAAAGTGAATATGACATGGAACACAATTTGCAATCAACATGGTCAATACTACTATGACAGTAATGTATAAGATCATAGAATGTTTGTATGATAAAAATTTGAATTATTTTTTGTACCTTTGCAAATATGCTGAAAATCTTCCTGACAGATGACTAGTGGGTTCTTTAATAGGGGAATCAATTTATACTCTGCTATTATCTTTGAAAACTTTAAATAATAAAACACTCAAATTTTTCATTGTTTAGTGCAGTCCCACCAATACAAAATTTTGAAAACAATAAACCACATACATCATAAATCATATCAATCTCCTTTTGTGTGTGTGTGTGTGTGTGTGTGTGTGTGTGTGTGTGTGTGTGTGTGTGTGGAAGATGATATCCTTGTGTATCCTCCTTGAATGTGTGGGTGGAAGGCAGAAGTTGGCCTCAGTATTTTTCTTTCCTTTTCCATCTCTGTTCTTGATGCTAGCTTGTCCTCAAGCCCCCAGGATCCTTCTGGTATTAGCACACTCAGCCAGTCCCTGGGTTACAGGCACTTGGCCCCCAGTCTGTCTCTATCCAGTGCTGAGGATACAAATTTACATAGAAAACTCTTTCTCACTGACCCATTTTCCTATTCCTAATCATTCATTCCACTCTCAAACTTAGGAATCTGGAGCCCCATCCTTTGCCTTCCAAGAAAATGTCTTTATGTCAAGGAGAAAAAAATATAGAAAAGTATACAGAAAGAGTGAACATGCTGAGACAAAGCACCTGCCATTCCTAGATCACAGTTTTGTCCAATTCTGAATTCATAATTTCCTGCCCCAACAAGCTCAAACACAAACCAGTCTTCAGATAATTGCTCTAAACAATGGCTAGACTCAGGAACACTTCCTACACCTAGATGTTTGACACAGATATCGTATGCAGGGTGTGCACTAAGCTTTTCTGTATTGGAAGTTATAAAATTGGAAGCCATTTATACTCACATTTTAGCTTTTCAGTATGGCATTTCAACGGCTGTAACTAAAAATTCCAGTGCACCTACCAGAACACTCTGAAGCATAATAATACAGATACGGATACAAGAAACATTTTTTTAACGTTTTAAGTGCCCAATTTATTATAATAATGGTTTTAATACATGGCCATTCTTATTTCTGTGTCATTTTAATTATGACTGTAGGTCTCCTTCATTATAATTGATATCTCCGTTCTGGATCTGGGAAGATAGAATGGTCTCCTGGTTGCTTTAGCTAATAGATTATCTGAAGAGAGCTTTGTGGCTCTAAGCCTGGGCCTCAAAAAAATTCTTGAATGCCTCCCTGCTCATTGTTCACGTGCCCACTTGCACCTTGAGAGTAAGCCTGTTTGTTCTACTAAAGGCCAGCAGATTACTTAGCTCACAATAGAAATGCTGCTCTCCTGTGCATGCTACATCAATGGGTGATTGCAGTTGAATGTGTGAGTCTATCCAAGTTCAGCAAACTACAACCAGTTCAGAAAAACCACTGGGGTAAATAAATACTTGTAATTTAACACATAAAAAGTGATACTGAGTTTTGTTTTACCATTATCTGTTGCATGAGGAAATTAAGATTCTAATTTCATAAGGCGATTGCCCATTAAGCAAAAGATACTGCTAAATGTATTCTAGGAGCAGCTCTCTGTAGTGATTGTGGTGCTGATTGGTGATAGACTCCCCTTTTCTCCTCCTGTGGGAATAGTTGCTACTACTATAGATGCATATGTAAAATGTGGAAATTCAGTAACATAATCTAACTTAACATTGTAAAACATTGATACGACAGAGAAGGCCCTACAAAGCTAGATGCTTTTCCAGAGGACCCAAGTTTGGTTCCAGCACCAGTGATGAGTAGGCAAAAACTATCTGTGATTCTAGCTCCATGGGAGTCCTATTCTCCATTTTGGCTTCTATAGATTTCTGCAGAAACATCACACATGCACACACACACACACACACACACACACACACACACACACACAGAGAGAGAGAGAGAGAGAGAGAGAGAGAGAGAGAGAGAGAGAGAGAGAGAGAGAGAAACAGACAGGCAGACAGACAGATATTTAAAGACTTCGTTGACTTTTGTTATTGAGAGTGCATGAAAATAAATGTCACACAGATAGGTAATTAGAAAAGTCAACTTAAAATTGAGTTAACTAGAAGAAACTTCACTTTGCACAATACACTGCTTACTTCAATGAATTAATTCACTCTCTAAAACAAACAAACAAACAAACAAAAACATCAATTTCTGTTCAGACATTTAGTACGCAGTTTTATTTTGCTCAAAACCACTTTCAAGTATCAACAACCCAGGAAGAATACAGGAAAATGCCAAGACCACCAGATTTGTGCTAACCAATCCTTTAGGCATTGGAGTGTGACTTAAATGGATACTGATGCCTGTTGCACTCTCGACAGTCTTTGTGTTAGGGATTGTTAAAATAATACAGTCATTTCTATTTGTACAAATTATAGATGCTGGAGGTCGATAGAAATAACACAATACTTTTGCTCCTGTAAATCAGTAAGACACAGATTTACTTTAAAAATATGATTATGATACATGTCAGACTAAAATAACATGAATTCTAAAAATGTGACAGATCCCAATATTTTCAATATACAGGTTCCAGAGAAAAGGAGAATAGTAAAGAAACAACATATATTTCAAACATTTAGAGAAATAGGAATTTGACTTAAATTCTAGTGATATTTGAGAATTGTGAACATGACTATTATCAAAGGAATAAGAAAATCCACTTATTTATTTTTTTCAAGACAGGGTTTCTCTGTGCAGCTTTGCGCCTTTCCTGGAACTCGCTTTGGAGACCAGGCTGGCCTCGAACTCACAGAGGTACACTTGCCTCTAATTTTTAAATAATATATTTTAGGTAGTAACTCCTTAATAAGTGCTTCCTATAAACGCCCTACTAAGTTTTTAAAAATGCATTTAACACTTCTTGAAAAACTCTAAATATTTATTCTAGCTACCATTTCCTATAAACAGGTTTAAATGTGAGGTTCAGTAGATGCAGTGTCAATAATATTGGTTCTCAACTAGAACTAATTTATAGATTTATATTTTTAAATTCTGGTAATGTTGCATCTATTAGTAGATGTATTTTCCTCGGTTTCATCAATTTTGCCTGTCGTTATCATAGTATTCTATTTATGCAATCAAAAGAGCAATTAAAAATAATTTTTAAAGATAAAATAGAGATGCACTAGAGTGTTAGACTCAAGTGAGATGATGTTTACATGCATAGACTAAGTAATAAGTGGGAGTTACTGAGCTCAGAGGACAAATTGTAAGTTAAATAAACTGATTGGTTGAAATTGGTCTTACCATATTCTAATTGTAGGCCAACTCTGGAAGGATACCACTTTGGACCTATATGTTGAAAGAGAACATTTAATCATTAGCAAGAATAGAAATTTAGCTTTAAGATATAGAGGTTCTCAAGGGAAGACAGCATCCCTATTGGAAAGGGAATACAACATTCGTATCAAACACAGACAGAGTACTTTTCATTGGCAGGGAGCTGACTAGCAGTGGTATGGGTGGTGAGTGGATGAGATTGTGATTGGACTATGCAGTTGTGCTCATGTTATGAGCATGTACCAATCCTTATGGTCCAAAACAGGCAGCACATGTCATATAATTAATTCTTCAATAAAAATCTACATATTGATGTAAAATAATGTCTTTGGCTTTCATTGGAAATTCCTCTAAGTTTGGCACCAGAAATTATACCATTTCTTTAGGAGCAACGTTCTCTATCAGAATAATTCCTACTGTCTTAGGCTCTCCATCAGAATGATATCTACAGAAGTGAAGTGCACCTTAAAAATGATATGTATGATTGTCTTTGACTATTGTCAATGTATTAATTAAAGCACGAATATTAGTTTATATGTTCTTTTTGGACAACATATATGAATGGACAGAATAATATTTTCTTTATAAGAAACAACACTTTAAAATTTTAAAGCTAAGAAAGTAAACAATTCAGAATCACAAAAAGACAGTATATCAACTAAAACTAATAGTTAAGTGCAGTGAAAATACAGTTTCTTTTCATAGTTTCTACATTCATTGAATATCATGCTTATTTTACTGGCATTCTACAGCATGGATAAAGGCATCCTTTTCTCCTAAGGTCTATGTTCGTGTATCCGAGAAAAGATACTAAATTTTGAGAACAGAGTTCACTTTCGTTAAACAAGAATTAAACTAGAATCAAGATGGTTGAAAGTTTGCTTTTTCTTGTAAGAGCTGTCTGTTTCTAATTCACACTGTTTTCAAGGACTGGCTGAAGTACTGGACTTCATTCAGATCTTCAACATGACTAGTAATAAAGCTTTATTTATGTGCTACAAGCACAGCTCTGTGCAGCTTGCTGGCATGGGCAATCTCACCCTCATGAGAAGAGGAAACCTAAGGCTCTTCCTGTTAGGCTAAGCTTCTGGGATGTCCTTAACCTAAACCTTGTCTTTGCTATTCATCCTTTACTTAATCTCTGTCTAAAGAATTTCTGAAGTATTGATGACTTTAAGCATTTATAACTGTTCTCAGAAGGGATGGACCAGAACAGGTAGCCTATCTTTGCAGTAAGGAATATATTTATGTATGTCTGGATGCCATATATCAACTTACATCTTCCTACTTGTTTTAGTCTGTTTTCCATATTTGAATTCTTTTAAAGTTTTTTTTAATTGTTATATGTACATGAGTATGTGTGTGTGTATGTGTGTGTATTTATGTGTATGTGTGTGGGGGGGGGGGGTTATGTGTGTTTGTATGTGTGTAACTGTGTGCTGACAGATGTGGGAAGAGGGTGTGGTGTTAGATTCCCTGAAGCTGAAGTTACAGGTGTTTGTCAACCACTTGATATGGGTGCTGGGAACTGAACTTTGGTCTTTGAAATTGAAGCAAACACTCTCACCCTCTGTCTTAGTTAGGGTTTTCATTTCTGTGAATAGACAACATGATCATGGCAACTATTATAGGGTAAACAATTATTTTGGTTTAATCAAGAAAGTACATTAAAACAACAAATATATGTAACACACATAAAATTTCAGAATAGCTATGTAATTTGATTATGGAAGATATTAGTTATTATCATTGTAAAGAATAAATAAATTTTTAACAATAGTACACAATGTGGGAATTATTCTTCTCTCTTTAACTATTAATTTTGTGACTTATTTATGAAGAACATTGGAATATTGATTGAGCTTATATTTTAAAATGTAGAACTGTTTTAATAGAAAGCAGCATACTTTTACCAAGCTATCATTTTTTGTCTTAACAAATGTTTCCTCAATAACTGCCTTTGTTTTCTCATTCTGGTACTTATGGAGGCATACAGACCTGTTTTCCTGCAGCCAAAAGCCCCATTCCAATGCAAAGTTTTATTTTCACAAAATAAACTTGCTACACAGTGATAAAAAAAAGCTATAGAGAAAGCACAGTGGTGAGAATGTCTTTTGTATATTGCATTAATGCAGTTACTATAGTATTTTATGAGCTAGCACCAAAAGAACAGCAATTTTGGCACTTTTTCATTGAAACTATTATAACATGTTACCTGAAATTTCTTCTTGATGTGCTACAAACCTGGGCTTCTATGCTCATTTTGCTGAATTAATTGTTTCATTTGTTTTGAAATGATTCATTCATTACACTCTTTGAGGAAAACTGAACACATCATGTACACATGGCAAACCACTTCCTTGCCATCTTGTAAATACCACAGACATAATGAAGTAATCAAATCATAATGGAATCTAGGATTCCAGGAAAACGTTCAGAGTTTTAGTAGGAGGTGTGGTACAATGTTTCTGAGAAATTTGTGAGAAAGAAAGAAAATTTACTCCCCCACCAACAACTACTAAAATTATTTCATGGAAATCAGAATCAATAAAACAAGAATAATTTTGCTGACCAAGATAAAAAAAAAATGCAATGTTTTGTAAGTAAGATATTACAGTGCTCAGGTTAGAAAGAGGATAGCATAACATTGCATAACCAATATCACAAAGCAAAGTTCCTTCAGGAAAATGGGGACATGGCTTAAGTAAGAAAAAAATTAAAACCTTATAGCTGTATAAACAAAGGCTCTGAGTTATAAAGTAGGATGTTGGTAGAAAAAGAAAAAAATAAAAGAACTCAAAAATCTCAAATGTGTTTCATTTCTATGAGGATTTCCAGAAATTGTCCTCCTATCTTTACTATAATAGATCCCTGTTTCTAAAAGCTTATACTACATTAAATTTTATCTGACATCATATTTTCATAAATAAGACTTTTCCCATCATTTCTCTTCTATTTTATATCATCATGCTAATTAACAATCTTGATCCATATTTCTTAAGTCTTCCTTTCCTAGGTTACAAGATAATTCTGGAACAGGTTGATTGACTTTAGTGCTGTAAGAAAGGAGGCCAGGCAAGCCATAATGAGCAATTAAGCAAGCAACATTCTTCAGTCTCCTCTAAATCAGTTCTTGCACCCAGGTTCTTCCCTTGATTTCCTGCTGTATCTCCCTTGGACAATAGACTATCAGCTGAAGAAATAAACCTTTCCTATCATACTGAAGTTCTTTCAAGGTTTTTGTTTGTTTGTTTGTTTGTTTTTGTTTTTGTTTTTGTTTTTACAGCACTAGAAACCCTAAATCAGACTCCTACACAGAGAACTAGCTAGCTACATAGCCTAGTTTGGGTTCAAACTCACAGACATCCATCTGCCTCTGCCTTCCAAAGACTGCAATTAAAGGATTTTGGCATCAAACCCAGCAACAGATTTGTGTATATGGTGTTGAAGAATAAAGACAGAGCCTCCAGAATGCAGTTATTTTTACCTTCACCCTGTTTTATTTTCCTATGTTGAACTACTTTACATGACTATGAAGATGCTTAACATCCATTTCTCTTTACCACTATAATATATCCAATCTCTAGAAGAAGTTATAACTATCATTTGATCCTGATTATATGCACAGTGATTACAAGTTCACACACACACACACACACACACACACACTTCAATTAAGTTTTCAGGAAATCAAATGTTTAACAACAAAAATATTTTATGTGCTTTTAAATGTCATAGGAAATACAATTCCTTGTCACAAACTACTCAGTCATCATGGTTTAGATCTAACAATTTACTTTGTTTACAGAATTTCCTTTGGTGATTGTTGCTAAAGAATGTTGTCAAGAGATTAGCATTAACTGTAGTTTTTATAAATGAATAGAAAAAAAAGGAAAATGAACAGACTGCCATGACTTAAGAGAAGGTTTTATACTTTAATTTTAAAGTGTTTTGGAGATTTATTTCTCAAATTTAGGGATGCAAACTTAGAAAATGATTTGTGTTATTTTTTGACACTTTTTGAGAAAAAAATACCACTATATCTGCACACATTGTGCTATATATATGCATTTGTCCTTTGTATAGATAAATGAAATGCAAATTAATTAGGTGATACACTTTGTCAGTAGGTATGACTCCCAACTTTTGGCAATAAGATGAAACCAACAGTCAAAATAATCTAGAAAATTTTTATATAAAGAGAAACATATTAGAGTCAACAACTTAACTATACACAATCCTATATGTCTGTACATAATTTATATTTATATGTCAGAAGTGCAGTTTATATGTATATGTAGTGCATATATACATGTCAGCATAATTTTACAGATGAAGTTTTGTTCTAATTTTGACATAAGAATTTGAAATCTGAAATGACTTGACTTGTTCAATGTAAGAAACTGTGCTCATGAATTAATTCAATGTATACAGTTTTGTATCAATTAGAGCCCCACCACCCCCACAAAATTTAGTCATAGTGAGCTATGTGCACAATCTTATCACTTGAGAGGTAGAGTCAGGAGGATCAGGAGTTCAGTGTCACCCTCAGCTACATAGATAGTTGAAAGTCCAACCTGATACGAAGAAAATCCATCTAAACCAAACACACACACACACACACACACACACACACACACATACACACACACACACACACACACACACACACACACACACACACAGAAACACGGGCGCAAGAGCAGAAAAAAGCAAGAACAAATTTCTGATTGGTTAAAAGCCTGAGGTAAAAGACTGCATGCTTTCTTACCAGTGGAACATGGTGAAAAAGGTGCTCACAGTTAAAGTTTATTTTCATCATATCTGTTACTTTAAAGCTAATGACTCTGAGGCTTGAATAAAGATATAAACACTAATACAAACAGCTCTGAGCAAAGAGCAATTATTCTGAGAGGCATGAGAAACCAAAGGAAAGGAACTTTGAAACTGCAAAATGCCCACAAAGGAATACAATTTCATTTTTTTGTTGTTGTCTTGAAATTAGCAGTTGATATTTCTTACATGAAATCAATGAGCAGCAAGCAATTTTTAATTGGGTGACATGAAGGTTGGCTGCACCCAGCAAACATGAAGTGACACTAATAAAGCCTACGATGTCTCTCTATGTAACCCGTAAGTCCCAGATGAGAGCTTTGCAAGTTGAAAAAGGAAACTAGCTCTCAGATCTGTGTAGGTTGGCACATTCACACTGCAGAGGGTCCACATGGAACAGAAGGACAGAGAAGAGGCAACGTTACTCTGTTCAAGCTTGCACACAATCCTGGTTTTCCAGCTATGCACTTCTTATTCTTGAACAGTGTAGAATACATGGAGGTATACAGCCATTGACACTGATGTTCTCAGTCCTTTGGCTTTAGTCTTTCCTATCTAATTCTTGCAGGTAGAAGGTGACAGATGCTGAAAATGTTCAAATTACATGATCACCTGAGCAAATCCCATTAGATCAATCTCTTTCCTTGTCAATCTCTCTCTCTTTCTCTTTCTTAACACTTATACATATGTAGATACCTCTATGTACCACTGGTTATACGGAAAAGTAAGACTAACCTGCATATTACGTGGCCCTCTAAGCTGGAGGGCACTAGCATCAGGAAAATCCATGCAAGTCATGGAAATATTGTCAAAGCTTGTAAAAGGGAGTGATGAAGTTGATATTAATTGGAAATATTGCTAAGGTAGATAAACTTCAACTTCCATTCACTTTATTCTTTTCAAATGCAATATTGTTCTGTAAGATGAACCGTTGCACAGACTCAGAAGACAATACATTGCGACTCCACAAATTCTGGCCCCATATGAAATGACCAGTGATCCAGCTATGTAGAGAAGAGGAGGAATTGCCTCCCATGCTGCCTGCACTCATAACACTTCAGTGTGGATGCCCTGGGTTGGTACAGTTGAGCACATGCAGCTGATTTTCTACTTTCATTGCAATTTCAATGGTTTTCTCCATGGAAAGGATCTTTACACATGGCTGCTTCTCAAGGGTTTTTCATATACTAAGTGACCCTGTATAACAGCACTTGCTTCTTTTAACTGATCAGTCTCCAGAAAGAATAACAGCCAGCTAATCACAATATCCACAAATTATTCCCTCACTATGTTCCTTCTGAGAGCTATCTCTATTCAACAGATTCTCATGCTTGGGAAACTTAACTGGATTTAAATACTCTTCTGTCTACCCATTCCTGCTCAGTTTCTGCCTGGAGCATATTCCTTAATAATCAATCAGGTGTAAAATATCTTTAAAGTTCACCACAAGAAAAGGCCTGTAGGTTCATGCATAAGTCTTGACAACCTTGGTTTGTGAAAGCTTTATAAAGTGTATCCTGTTCAGAAAGATGTTCTCTCCCTTCTTCCGCTCACTCCAATAGAGAGGCCACACAGCAGCATTCTCCAGTGTCCTGACATAGAGCAGGAATCCGTGATGCAGATCAAGTAACTCACACTTCTGCAAATAGCACTTGACCCTATCCTCGAAGGCCACTCAGCCTTTCCTAGAGTCTATAAGCTTCAGAAAGTGTCCACATACTTATAAACTTATATAACTTTTATATGCAAATTAGGAGCACTACAAAATGATGTCGAACTGAGTCCATAAAATTTGCTTTCTTTTGTTTTATCTACCTTCATTCTCTTGATATGTAGAAAAATAAAGTTAGAATTCTTTTGTTTGTTTGTTTGTTTGTTTGTTTCATTTCACACTTAGCTGCAATAGGGATTTTTTGGATATTTGTCACATTTCTATGCCATGAATCTGGTCATATATCTTCCCTTTAGGGTTACTCCTTCGGTTTAACACACATTGTGGTATCATTCTCTCTATCCAAGCAGGTTTACCACTGCCTTCCTACTTCAAAATAATTTTGTATCAGTCATCTATGAGAACACATATCTGTGTTTTATTTGTAAACACTACCCTGTAATAAAACTAACGAAGGAGGTTAGGTTTTTTTTTTTTTTTTTTTTTTTTGACAACCAGTGAGAAGGCAGAACAGAAAGTCAATAAAAAGACAGGAAGTAGGTCTCTTTCTCAGGAGAAGGATGGTAGCCCAGCAAAGGGTAAGAAAGTGTTTTTAGTATTAGCTCTTAGCTACTGCTCTGACCTCTTGGGCTTTTAACTCTGCATTTGGCTCTGTGTTTCTTATTTAATAAGACTGTTACATCTACATCCTTCAGAGATGAATTCAGTTATAGAAAGAGAAGCTTTGACAAGTTTTCAAAGTATGCACTTGAAAACATAGAATCTTTTCAGGTAGTGGTGCTGGCAACAAAGTATATACACATTCAAAAGGTTAAAATTAGATCCAGTCTTTCATTGTACACAAAATATCAGTTCAAACTGGATCAGAAAACTTACTTAATCTACAACCAGAAGCAGTATAATCACTAAAAAAAGTAGAAATATTTTGAGACCAAGTTATACTCAAAAACAAGTATGAATATGATCACAATAACATATGATATGATCTCAAAAATTGGCAAAATGAAATACATAAAATAAAATCTTCTTTATGGAAAAGAAACCATCAACAGCATATGCAGACAACCCATAGAACAGGCAAAAATCAAGGCCTTCAGACAAAGAGGAAATATCTATATTATTTGAAGAACTGAGACTATTAATCACCAATGAAACAAAGCTGCCAACAAATAGACTGTCAGAAAAGAACTACAAATAATAATTTACAAAAAAATATACTAGCACACTCAGGAATGGTTTTTATACAGTACTCAGGAGGTAGAGACAGATAGATGTCTGTGAGTTAGAGGCTACTCTGATCTTTATAGTGAATTCCAGGCCAGCCAGGGTTACATAGTAAGAATTTTGCTAAAAGTAAATTTAAAATAAAATGTTAAACAAAACTAGCAAGCAGAAAAATGTGAAGTATAGTAAATTAAAATTACTTTGAGATTTCATCTCATTTCAGTGAGAACAGTCACTATCAGGAAAACAACATTGAAAAACACTAAAGAAAACATGACAGAAAAATCCTCATATATATGTAGGAAGATTAAACTACATCTTCTATTGAAATTAGCAGGAAGACTTCTAAAATAATGAAAAGATAATTACCTTATTGTCCACTTCTACCAACCTGGGACATGTAGTCAAAGAATAACAAACACATCCTACTACAAAGGTAAGTACATACCCATATTTATCACACTGTTCAATTCACAATAGTATGGAAAGATACTTAGCCTAGATGTCCACCAACAGATAATGGATAATGCAAGTGTGACTCATACATTCAATGAGATATTTTGAGCTGTAAAAAATAAAATCTTATAATTTCCAGGAAAAACGTATGCAACTGTACAACATGATTTTAAGCAAAGTAATTGTTTCAGTTATTTCTCTATTGCTCTTATAAAACACCATAACCAAAAGCAACATATAATAGAAAGAGTTTGTATTGGCTTGTTTCCAAAAGATTAGGAGTTCTTCATGGTGGGGAGGCATGGTAGCAAGTAGCAGCCATGGTGGCAGGAATGGGAAGCTGAGATATCACATCCTTAACCTTAATCTTGAAACAGAGAAGTTAACTGAAAGTAAGATAAGGCAAGAACTTTGAAATTCAACCTCCATTGATATGCTTCCTCTGGTTAGGCCAAATATTCTGAAGCTCACCAAACAGTGCCACCAACGTAAGACCAAGTGACCCAATGTGCGACCATAATGTCCATTTCTCACTTAAACCATTACAGTAACCATTTTTTTTTAAAGATAAATACCATATGTCCTCTCTTAAATATGATTACTAGTTAGTAGTTGTTAAATGTCTATATCAAGTTGTGGGGAAAAAAAAAAACAGGCCTGTGTCACTAGAGAGGTGAGAAACTCCACATGGCAATATGGAATGGAGAATACTGGATAAGAAAGGTCACTGGTGAAAAAGAGCTGGGAATAATGGGTAAGGACAAAACACTAAACTTCCATGAAACATATATGAAAACCACACATTTAGAGATAATTTAAATAGTAACAAAATCCATTATAAAACTATTGAATTTGACTTAAAGATCGTAACAACAAAAACAGTAGTAGGTGCTATTATTCTAGGTTATAAATTAAGTGTATAGTGAGTTACAGACAACTCAAAGGAAAAACAATGACCCCCTGTGGTGTTATTTTCCAAACTAAAAAAAAATGACATAAACACCTAGAGATATAGTAATGGAGTTAATTGAATAATTGATCATTTAAATGATTCAAGATATTGGGGAAACAGAATAATAGACATTTAGGTATCTATTTTCTAATCATAAATTATGTATATATAGCACAGTGCAGAGTAAAATTGACTGGAAGATGTAATAGAAGCATATTTCTGGATAATCTAGTCATATTCAGCTTTAACTAGTGGGTATCAGAAGAGATGTTTAATTCAATCTATGGAAAAGACCGGATGCCAAAGTGAGATGTGACTGTGATGCCGAGCAACACAGACAATTGCTGAGCATGGATCCTGAGTCATGGAGCAGGACTTAAGATGATTATCTCTTACAGCCCTCAGGAAAAAATGCACCAGCTTATTTCAATTTTCTTTTTGAGTTAGGGACAAAGAAGCAAAGAAAGGTCTCTAAGACATGAGATAAAAGGGCTTCTGAAGCCATATTACTCTTTTGTATGGAAATGATATAATACAAGAGCCATAGACACTAAGGCTACAAAGTAAAAAATGAATAAACCTTTAAAAATATTCTCAATGATATGAAAATATAATTCAAAATTTAGCCAATTATAAAGGTAACAATTCTTTTTTTCGCTGCTATAGTTTCTTCACTGATGCATTCTACTTTCCCAGCAATAGCCATACCAACATCATCAGGCTATCTGTCTGTCACAGGCAGCTTTCTCTGAGCATGCACATTGTAATCACCAACTGTCAGATCTCTCCATATTTCTGAGCACATCCTGTTTCCAGTCATCCAAATCTCTCAACTATAATAGTAACAGCAAATACATATATAGCACAATTAAATGCCCTAAAAACAATAAATCAATTATAATTCACAAGCTTATAGGAAAAATATATTTAAACAATGCTATGTCAAAAGTTTTTTTCAACATTATACATATTTATATTTTAAATACTAATTTTATTTTAAATAAAACTACTTTCACTTTAGAATATTGGAATCATATGGAATTTGGTCACTTATTATCTTTAAAAATTAAATTTTACATACTTCTAGTTAGGACCAAATATCCAGAGGTATTTCTTCTGTAAAAATAGCATATTTTTTTATGAATTTTTAAAGTTCTTACCAACTATACCTTGAATGAAATTACATAAAAGAAAATTTTGTACAGTAAAAGGTGTTAAAAAGACAATGCTTTGTAGAGATATGTGTTTAGTACCAGTTCTTTAATATTTTATAAGCTCTTTAATTTGGGAGAGTATCACTGTTTTCAAATTATTTCTTGAAATTTAATCTACAGTGGATGAAATAGTAGGGATTGCTTTTCCTCCTAGGTTTTGACTTATGCATTCTTTTTTTTTTTTTTTTTTTTTGGTTTTTCGAGACAGGGTTTCTCTGTGTAGCTTTGCGCCTCTCCTGGAACTCACTTGGTAGCCCAGGCTGGCCTCGAACTCACAGAGATCCGCCTGGCTCTGCCTCCCTAGTGCTGGGATTAAAGGCGTGCGCCACCACCGCCCGGCTTATGCATTCTTTTTGAGATTGTCTACTGAATTATGAAAACAAATGCAAATAAAACAGGAATTTGGGGGAAAAATCACTTCTGAGTAGACTTCAATTTTAAGAGGTCTACTGCTACTACTACAGATACAATGTTCCATTAACCTTCTTCCCTTATTCTGTGTAAATCAGGAACTTTATGGTAGCTGCTCCAGTTCACATCATAAAATCTGCTTTTTCTCCCTTTTCTCCGTTGGTAACTCAGAAAGAGTAATATGAGTAAGAATATTTGATGATTTTTTAATATTCTTTTTCAGTTAATATAAAAAAAGAATGCTAAAAGGAAATCAACCATTTGAGTTACATTTGGTGCAGGAAAATTTTGTTCTTGAGAAAAGAATAGTGAAACATCCTTATTCTTAATCTAGTAAAAGAAAAGTATTCTAACATTTCTTACTTTCACATTACACACATTTATTTTCAAATCACCAGTTATCAAAATTGTTCTCATATGTCAATAATAATCAACACCAAAAACAAAACTAAGTCATTCAGCATATTAAAATTCTGCAATAAGAACTCAGCCCCTTATGTAGAAGAACATGTAAATTTTCCAAAGCGTAGATATTAATGTATGAAGTATCCATTCAGTGACCAGCATGAAGGTTCAGCAGGTAAAGGCACTGGCAGCTTCCAGCTAAGCCTGATGACAAGCTGAGTTCAATCCCCAGGATTCATATACTATAAAAAGAAAGCCAACTCACAAAACTTTTCCTATGACCTCCACTGTCATACCATGTCACACATGTGTAAATACATATATACATACACATACAGACAAAATAAATACAAAAATTTAATTTAAAAATACATTCAGGCCGGGCGGTGGTGGCGCACGCCTTTAATCCCAGCACTCGGGAGGCAGAGCCAGGCGGATCTCTGTGAGTTCAAGGCCAGCCTGGGCTACCAAGCGAGTTCCAGGAAAGGCGCAAAGCTACACAGAGAAACCCTGTCTCGAAAAACCAAAAAAAAAAAAAAAAAAAAATCCATTCAGAACAATTATATACAAGATCTGTTGTGTACATGAGCATGATAAATTGTCTAAAGATGGCCAGGCAAAGCTGGTGCACACCTAAATACCAGCACTAGGGAGGCAGAGGCAGGCAGATCTCTGTGTTGAAGGTCAGCCTAGTCTACAGAGGAAGTTCCAGGACAGCCAAGACTACACAGAGAAAACCTATCTTGAAAAAACAAAAAACAAACAAACAAAAAAATAAAAAATCCCCAAAAAGGTGTAATCAAGAATTTAGAGAAAGATTAGGAAATGTATTCCTAAACATTTAGTACATTAGATATAACAACTTTCTTTCAGGAAATGGAAAGGTTTTCTTATAATACATTTCTGTCTACAATTAGATAGTTCATAAGCAAAAACAAACAGTGGCTGCAGAAAAACATGATTATTATTATATGGTGATGGAATGCCATAAACATCTGAGAAACAGAAGGCCAGCATTTGAGTATCTCTGCTTTAGAAAAGCAAATGTCTAGTTGATGAAGAGAAACACAAATATTTCAGTGTTTTGCCTCTTAATTTTAGACAGACATCTCCACATCATAAATGTTAATATGCATAATTTTACCATTTTTATCTTTGAGCATTCAAAAGATGTGCAGACTTTCAGAGTGAAAATCTAAAGCAACTGACTATATGAAAAGCATTCATGAATTACATTGACATAGTGTGTATTTCATTATCTTAGAGAGCTCATGCATGTCAGTTCTCTCACACACACAAACCCCTCCTCGAGTCGCCTACATGTTTATGCACAGGCGTAAGTATCAGGGCAAAAAGCAGCTTCTGTTTTCTAGGCTGCTTGTGTCAAGGACAAATGACAGTATGATCTCCAGGAGCCATATAATTTGTTTCAGTAATTTGTTTGTAAAGCACGAGTCTTTATATATTAAACTGTGTTTTTGAATACGCATGGCCTAAGCATGTGAAACGTAAGGATGAATAATGTATGATTTTTTCTCTTCAGAAACTGAAATATATGTGTGAGGAATGTGGATAGAGACATTTTTTGATAGTCAAATAATTTAAAAAGCATTTGCAAAGCATTGATTGCTACATGTTACTGTAAAAGTAAAGGAGAGTAAAAATAACACAGATTATGACAACAGCATTGGGCCATTTGTAACACACACACACACACACACACTATGAAGATGGTGCTGGAAAGAAAAGGGAATGAACAATATACAAGAATAGACATAGAAGTGAGAAAATACATATATCCCTTATAAAGTATGGAACTGTACTTGTCACATGTGAAGCAATGAACAGGATCACAGCAAGCAAAAGGCTCAAAATTCACAAATACCCTGTAAATTTGACATAGAATATGAGAGATAATTGTTCCTTATGATCCACAATATCGAGTGACTAGTTGAATTTAATTCCTAATGAAGTAGGGATTAAGTGAAAGATTATCAATAAACTTAAAATTGAGCATGCTAAACAGAGCTTGCTACAACATACCAATTTTGCATATAAAATACCAAGATGCTAGCTTAGCAGAAAAGGTAGAGAACAGGGTAGATTTTATTTTTAATTATTTTGAGTCATGATAAATGTTATACCTTGAAACTGGAGAGCCCATAGAGACAAAAAAAAAAAATCTGCAAAATCAGAAAGAAAGTACAAAATCTTAAGATTAGGCAGGTAGACTTAATCAATTACCTAAACATCATCAATCACCATCAAGGAAATGCAAATCAAAATTATACTGATGTTCATTCTCATCCTGACCAAAATTAAGTTCACTAAGTAAACAAAATGCAGCTGGGCAGTGGTGGCACACGCCTTTAATCCCAGCACTCGGGAGGCAGAGCCAGGTGGATCTTTGTGAGTTCGAGGCCAGCCTGGTCTACAGAGCAAGATCCAGGAAAGGCACAAAGCTACACAGAGAAACCCTGTCTCAAAAAACAAACAAACAAAAAAAAGAAAAAAGAAAAAAAATGCTGCCATTATGTAAGAAGGAAAAAAAAACCTCTATGTCCTATTTATGTTATGTTGGTTGCATTATAACATGGTACAGGCACTGTGAAAAGTAATGTGAAAGGTTTTATATATATATATATATATATATATATATATATATATATATATATGAGAGAGAAAGCAACATTCATAATATCCAGCTACACCATCTATGTGTACTTCCTCCAAAGAGTCAAGAGATAACCTGCATACTCGAATTTATTGTGACATTATTCACAATAACCAGCTAATGAAATTACTCTGGTTTCCCATTGACAATAACATCAATGAAGAAAATGTGGTATGTACACAGTGAAAATTTGCTTGACAAAGATAATATGACATTTATAGAAAAACGAATAGAATTAAGGATCAGTACATTCGTGAAATAAGTCAATCCCACAAACACAAATGTCCTGTGTGCTGTCCAGTATGTGCTCGTGTGTCTCATAAAGTATGTGTTTGTGTGTGGTGGGGGAGAGAAAACTAGAAGAGTAACTGTAGTCTGAGTTTCTTTGGACCACCAGCAACCAAATAATGACATGGAGACTTATTATGAAAGTTTGGCCTTTAGCTTAGGCTTGTTCCCAACTAGCTCTTATAACTTAAATTAACACATTTCTATTAATCTATGTTTTGCCACATGGATATTTATCTATCTTCCATTCTACATGTCGAACTCTCTATATCTCGCTGGCATCTCCCATGCATCTAGATTCTCACCTTTGAGTTCTCTTTTTCTCCAGGAGTCCCCTGTACCTACCCTGCCTAGCTATAGGCAATTCAGCTTCTAATTAAACCAGTCACAGTGTCACATCTTCACAAAGTATAAACAAATATTCCACAAGAGACTCTATCATATGGGAAAAGAAGGAGTGAAATAAATACTAGTAGAGAAATGATTAATATCATAACTGTATGAGTACACTATATGAGTATATAGAGATATCATAATGAAAAGCTGTTGAACAGTAAGTCTGGGAATGAATTAAGTTAAATAAGAATTTTTCTAGTAAGAAACAGTCCCTTTTGAGGAATACGTTTTTATTCATTTACTCATTTATGACATTAATAATTTGAATTTTATACTTTAAAAGCGTGAGGACATGATGATAAGTTAATTTAGTATCAGAAAATGAAGTTTGTAAGCCCTAAGTTATAGTACAAAATACAGAAAAATGCTAGAATATAAATTCTACCTTTAAAAGAAAGAAGCATCATTTAAATAAAGGTGATTTTTTTTCTTTAAAAAGCCTGCTAAATATTAGAAATAAGACTGTGAAGAATTAATGAACTGGTTAATAAGTCTCAAGTCTTATTATAGCTGTTATATCTGATCACACTTTTTCCAATGGAGTATTTCTCAAATTTTGTACAAATTGTCCTTATTTTTAAAATCACTTTCAAATGTCTTCTCCCTTAATTGCTACACTTCCTTCTGTCTGAACTTCTGACATTTTAAAGTTTAACATTCCAATTACTGGTTTAATGCAATATGTGCTTTCTGCTAATATTGTTCTACCTCTAAATAAATGTACATAGAGTAGAAATAAGTAGGGAATACTGTGTGCATAACCATGGTAATTACGTACATAGATTATGTAATTAGATAAAAATGAATTTTTCCCTAGCTTTTCACTCTTTAGCTCACTGGGGCTTGGAACTTAAGAGCCACATTGCAGGCAGGGTGTAAAGACATGTACCACTACATCTGATGTTTGAAAAAGAATTCCGTGGTTTAAAAACTTAATACTTAAGAAATTCCATATTTTATAAAATACTGGCACACAATGACAGAGACTTTCACTCCCAAGTTAGTGCTAGAAAAGTGAATCTAGGGAAAGCATGTGAACATCCCTTACTTTGTTTTTTCTTGGTGGAATGACCTATTCAATCCTTTCAGCATATCCAAACTCTACATGTCTATAAGGCAAAATGTCAGAACTTGCCTTCCCAAAGCACCTTAAATGGTAAGCAGTTTTCCAATAAGTATATTCCTCATTTTTATATGCTTTTCAACAGCACATTATAAGAAAATTCCTCCAAAATGTTTGTATATTTTATCTATATTAACTAATTGTGATTCCTTGTTTTATTTTTTTGTTCCTTAAGATGTAATTGAATCTTCTATATGGGTCTTTTTCTATAAATGATGTTACTACTTACATTGTCACTGAACTAGTCATATCATAAAATAGTTATCTATAAACCAATATATCAATATTTTCTATTTCTTGTAAAAGAAATAATTTATTTATTCTGTAGGTTTTTATCTTCAAATTTTATTCAATAGCGCAACATGCTAACTTATGAATTCAAAATTTTTTCCCAACTCACATGGCTCTCCTGAATACAAATAATGACAAAAATACATCTTAAAATGAATACAAGAAAAGAAATATAATGACATATATTAAACTATAAGGCATTATATTAAACTTCAAGTTGGATTGTTCTTGAGATACAATTCAGTAGCTATGCACATGGCTTCTGAACATATGGCACGAAGATCCATTCTCAGTACTGACAAAAAGCTGTTGAACATTAAAGCATCAATAACAGTATCAAATGTGAGAATTATTATATTCAAGAATTAGTAAGTTCAAAATTATTAATGATATCTGTTTCAAAACATAGCTTTCATGTGTTTACTCTACAGACAAACCTGTTCTCATAGACAAATTTGTGTCAATCTGAAAATAAGTTGACATAAATTTTAATAAATAAAACTCACATGCTTTGTGAAACTTTTGTTTGACATCATGAATAGTTGAAGTTTGAGTTACCTGAAAGAGGGAAATACAATTGTAAGAAAAAAATAATAATTTCTGCTAAACAAATATTTAAGAAAACATGTTAACATTAATGAATATCTGTAAATTTATATTTTTGAATAACTTTTAAATTCTACTTTAACAAGTATTGCAATAGTGATATGATGTTTGAAAAAATTATTTGTATAAAGCAATAGTAGTTTAATTCCAATCAATATATTCCTCTAAAACATATTTTTAAAAATTTCATGCATTAAAAATATTTGGTTTCAGTCTTCAACTGTCTAGAGAATATGTACAAGTAAAAGGGCTTATTGAGAGACAGAAGCTGGAGGATGTGAATTTGAGTCACACAGAATATACAATAGAAAAATGTATAATATGTAGGACTATCATGGGACAAGTCATTTACATGATCTCATTAATGACTTTATGCTAAAATATTTTATTCAAACTCTCAACTGAATATACTAAGAGTGCACTAAAACATATATAAGGTATCTTATAAAATAGGTTGAACATAGTTTAGATGTAATTACTGAAAATAATTCACTGTAAAAATGAATGCAATTTGTTTTTATTTATTTACATTGGAAAATTATTGAAGCTGCTAACAGTTTCTTCCTAACACATCAAACCATCATAGGATTTCTGGACGTTCTATTCATGTCAAACTTCTGAGCTCAAAACCCCTTTCATCTTTCACTATTGCTTACAAATAGTTTTTCAAACACATCTTCATGATCACTTTTTACAACTTGTTTTGTTCTACAGTACAAGATTGATGAAATACATGATGATTGTATGTGGACATGGCTACTATGTTGGTTTGATTAATTTCTAAATATGGATATTTTTAAATAGTTAAATAAAAATATGCATGAGAAATAATGCACAGAATAATTCTCCAATTGGTTAGCATTGTATTATATTTAAGCTACAGATAAACAATGAATATATCTATTTTACCTTATCTTCCCTGCTTAATGAAACTATGATCAATATTATACTATTGTTAAGAGTTTTACATCAGTGAGTTACCCCCTTAGTGAGGATCCAGGTAGGCTACCTGTACTCTCTTTCCACTGCTCCATTCTGATCTCTCTAATTGTTATTCTCCCCACCACCAGTTCCTCACTTTGTCCTCCCAATAGAACACATGCCCTTGGTATTCGGCTGCCATTACTTCTGGTACATACACAGAGTTAGTTCCCTTAGTTCTTCATCTCCAACTTTCCTCAGCCATTCTAATCATTCCTTTGTGACTACCCTCACAATGAGGTGAACATTCCTCTAGGGTCCTCACAATTACATTAGGTGGAGACCATTGTAAATTACCTGCATCTTCCTTCCCTTCCTCCATCCTAGTCCCCCTAGGGTACAATAATCCTTTCTCTGCTGTCCACTTCAGCCCCTTCTCAATATCATCCTATTCCTTTGAGATTCACTGCCATCTATGGTAGGCTTTGTTCTACCCTTGTGGCACAAAACTGGATCCCAAACACTACTTAAGAGAACTGAGAAAAGGTACCAAACTATGTGGCTAAACATAGATAAGAATTATGGGTTAAATTAAGTGTAAGAGCTAGTCAGTAATAAGCCTGAGCTAATGGCCAAGCAATTATAATTAAAAGAAGAAAAAAAAAAAAAAAGAAAAACCTCAAGAAACCTCAAGAATCAGTCCAGTTTCCCTAGTGGATAGCTTATAACCACCACCACACACTGAACTGATCTGGGAATGCTTGGAATATGAACTCAGAATTCCAACCAACATTTCAAATCTGTGACCAGTTGGAATCTAAACACTAAAATTCAAAAGTGACCCCAAGACTGCAAGCTAAGCACCATTCTACTAATATACAACCTTTCAGACTGAGGAATAGCGCTCAAGGAACTGAAAACCCATAGGACACCAACAAATAGCAAATATATTTAACTCTAAATACAAATATACAAGCACAAAAACACAAAAAACAACAAACAAGATAATATGCTTTCTCCAGAAACCAGGACTCCTGTTTTAATATTTTCTAGAAAACTAATTTAACTGAAGCATAAGACAAGGACTTCAAAATAGAAATCATGATTAGGGTCAATGATTTCAAAGAGGTTGTGCATAAGTACTTCAATGAAGACTTTGTAAAAAACAAAGAGTTGAATGAAATGAGAAAAACAATTTAAGATATTAAAATATAATTTGATTAAGAATTGAAAAACTACAGAAAAGGCAAATTGAAATAAAAGTTGAAATAAAAAACTCAAAGCCGGGCGGTGGTGGCGCAGGCCTTTAATCCCAGCACTCGGGAGGCAGAGCCAGGCGGATCTCTGTGAGTTCGAGGCCAGCCTGGTCTCCAAAGTGAGTTCCAGGAAAGGCGCAAAGCTACACAGAGAAACCCTGTCTCGAAAAACCAAAAAAAAAAAAAAAAAAAAAAAAAAAAAAAAAAAAAAAAAAAAAACTCAAGAAAAATAACAAAAAAGTTCAGTGGAAGTCTTTCCAACAGATTGAATGAAGTGGGAGAGATAATTTCAGGTCTTGAAGAGAAGGTAGAAGAAATGGGTAAGATAATTCAAACACAGAGCATTGAAAGCTTTTGACTGCAAAATAAATACCCCGTTAGATTCCATGAAGGTTTACTAACCACTTAACTTTCAGCCAGTTTCTCAGAATCTTCTGAAGGAAGACTGAATATCACATTAACTTAATTGTTGTCATAAGTAATTCAAACATACAAATAAAGAAATAAACACTCTCATATTGGAAACTCTAAATTTCTCTTCATTAATGTTTCTTAGAAGAAAGCAATCAAATTAATATGTAATCAAGGTAAATAGAGTTTTTTGCTGAACTAAAAATGTGCATCTGTAGCTAGAGTTTTCCTGCCTGGCCCACAGTCAGGACAAATCTCTCTCACCTGCCAGTCCCACAGCCGCTCAGACCCAACTAAGCAAACACAGAGACTTACATTGGTTGCAAACTGTATGGCCATACCAGGCTTCTTGCTAACTATTCTTACAGCTTAAATTAATCCATTTCTATAAATCTATACCTTGCCACGTGGCTCGTGGCTTACCAGCTTCTTCACATGCTGCTAGTCATGGTAGCGGCTGGCAATGTCTCTGACTCAGCTTTCCACTTCCCAGCTTTATTCTCCTCCTTGTCCCGCCTATACTTCCTCCTGCCTGACTACTGGCCAATCAGTGTTTTATTTACTAACCAATCAGAGCAACACATTTGCCATACAGAACATCCCACAGCACATCTACAATTTAGAAGATTGTCGTTGAGGCTTGGCACACTTGTTGGTTTGCCAACAATTAAGTTGACGAAAACAAAGTTTTCATATGCAAGAAATCAAAGTTGTGACTGTTTTTATCATCTGTGGTTTGTTTTTAGAAAACTGTCCACACTATCATTGCTTGTAAAACTATATTTTTGTCATTTTTCTGGGAGCTCTTAAAATTGACCAGACACCCCAGAAATATTGTCAACAGCTCCTTTTTAAAAATAAAAACTAAATGGTTAAAAAAAATAGCCCTTTTAACACATTTGTTAGAAAATTTCAATTTTGAACCAGAAATCATCTGCAAACAATTGAAAAATCGTTCCCACACATATAGGAGAAAACAGAATAAAGATAAGTTGAACACAAATGATTAAATATTAAGATGTGAAAACAGTCACATGCACATGGAAACCCACATATTCAAACACTCAGTGAAAGGATTGCTGTCTGATGAGAAGTGTAGTGTGTCTTGCTGGTCTCGGAACAGAAAGAAGAGCACAGGCTAAAAGTAGCAATTCCAGGATTAACCCAGGAAAGTGGAACAATAGCATCTGTAAATTTCTATTACAAGTTTTTAGTTTAGAAAATATGATAAGATGAAATTTTGCTTTAGAATATACAAGAATGTCTTTAGAAAGCAAGCAATATTTTCCTACTGAGCAATATTTAGATAGTTAAAAAACACGTACATAACAAATATATGCAAACTAAGTTTCATAACTTCTAGGACTTCTTCAGTATTTTATAGAGGAGCAAGGATTTTCAATTTGAATGCTAACTGACACCAAATTGTGGCTATATAAAAACTCTAGTTTACATAAGACTTGATTTTAAATTAATTAAATTTCACTTATTAACTAAGAAATAGTGGAAGAGACCCATAATGTAACAGCACTCTAGATACTGAATCCAGTCATCTAAATTCTTATCGTGGTAGAGCATATCTATTTTACTGTGGCTGGGGATGTAAATCAGCTCATAGGCTTTCTGAGAAGGCGTGGAAGTCTATGTTTGATTCCCAGCACCCCAAAAAGTCTGGTATAATGGGTACTCCTATAATCTTAACACTTAAGAGGTGAAGACAAATGGTTGAAGCATTCAAGATCAGCTTCAGAAACATTTCAAGTTCCATGTAACCCTGAATTTCATGAAATTGTATCAAGGAGGAAGGGGTTGCAGGAAAATTGTAGTTTATTAAATATATTTCTTGATAAACTCAATGTAAAAATGAGCTGTTAAGAATCAAATATATATATATATATATATATATATATATATATATATATATATTCCTGTATATGTCTCTTCTATTGTAAAACATTTATATATTATAATAATATATATAATAATCTTTCAATTGATATCAAATATGCCATTCTGATAAGAAACTGAGCACTAATATGTATGTCAATTTCTTTAAAATAGGCACCCTAAAGGTTTTAAACAACATTCATCTGAATAAGTATAATTATAAACAGTACCATAATAGTACCAGTAGATTATGTGAAAATTTCACTAGAAGTACAGCTTAAAACAGAAAACAGAATAGAAAAATAATAAAAAAATTAAAATGATTCTTTAATTTTGAAATTTTCCCATGTTCAGAGTAGAATTAGCATCACATCTATATTGACTTGTGTTCAAATTCTGATTTAAATTAAGCTCAGATTATAACCAGTTTTCATTTGATGACATATAAATGACAAGGAGGTAATAAGTCTGTGTTCAGCAATGCATAGACTTGTATAGACAAATAAAAAACTCATTAAGACAGCAATTTATTAAATGCTTGGCTGGAAGAAATTGCTAATTATGTTAGAGTATTAATTTCAAAATCAAATAATTGATAATTGCAATGTTAGAAGTCTTTAAACAAGAAATAACTTTAAATATTTATTTTAGAAGCTTTAGAAGCACAAAATGTGAAAAATTAAATGTCCACAATACAGAAAGACAATTAATAATTAATTCCTGCTTTACTAAAGTGAAAAGAAAATGAAACAGAAGCACATCATCCCTTTGCTTAAAAGAAAGAATACCAGATGCTCAGACCATTAAAAATGAATCTCTTGAGAAGAGA
Source organism: Peromyscus eremicus (assembly GCF_949786415.1). Lineage (NCBI taxonomy): Eukaryota > Metazoa > Chordata > Mammalia > Rodentia > Cricetidae > Peromyscus > Peromyscus eremicus. The sequence goes on from NC_081426.1 coordinate 74,678,730, forward strand.
GCATGTGGCATTCATAGACATCACGCTAAAATAGACGGGTGGGATCAGGTTACTTCCTCAAATCCTAGCAGATCAACAGGGATTATTTAATGACCTTCAGCTTGAAAATCCACCAATAAAACATAATATCCTAATGCTTTGGAGCCTGAGAAGTTTGCAAGTGGGAAACTCTTCAGTGAGTAGGAAGGAACACCTAGTTGGCTTTCCTGGCTAAGCTCCTCTAGGGTGTTTCTATTGCATTACGGCTTCTATCAAAGCCTACAAGACCAGCAAGGTAGGGCATTTAGAGGAGATAACTGTTACTTTAGAAAATGCCATTATTGTCAAAGATACCCGCACGCCCCACCCTCGCCGATAATCCTTCCATGTGCTGCAGACATTGGACATGTTAAGTGGAAGAGATTTCTATAGCTATTCTAAATTTGTTCCGTTAAAAAAGGACACTCTAGGGGGTGGGGGTGGGGTGGGGAATTAGCTCAGTGGTAGAGCATTTGACCAGCAAACAAAAGACCCTGAGTTTTATCCTCAACCTTACCCAGCCCAAAAGGAAAAAACACTGAACACTTTAGCTGAAATTACCCAGTTCCTTTTACATACCTCTTAAAAAAAAAAAAAAAAACAAACTTGTGTTATGTTTACTTATGTCCAACTATTTGTATATGATTATCATTTAATAATAGGAATATCTGAAGAGTATGAAACATTTTTGTTTTGGTGTGATTTCCAAGCTAAGGTCTGAGAGAGTGGCTCACTTCTGGAAGACACTGTGTATGCAGTCTCTCCTTAACTTGGATTCAGGAATTTTGTTACATGTCAATATGCATTGATGTTCGGGCTTTTAAATCAGGGGAATGATGTTTACAAAGATTCCATGCACTTCCTTTCATTTACTGTGATCCATCTTTGGTCACTTTAAATAACTAATGCATGACAAATGATATGTAAATAATTGGTATGCTTTAGCTTTTAGAGAATGTTGATAAGAATAAAGATTCTGGATATATACAATAAATGTGCTGTACAGAGGTTCTTTTTATTTTTTTTTAATTTTTTTTTATTGATTTTGCATACCAACCATAGATCCCCCTGTCATCCGTCCTCCTTCTCCTCCCCACCTCCATCATTCATCCCCTCCTCCAAAAATGTAAGTTCTCCCATGAGGAGACAGCTAAACCCCTTCCCTGCTGCATCAAGGGTGAGCAAAGTGTCCGATCATAGGTAATGGGAACCAGTCTTAATCTATGGGTGATTAAATGCACAATTTGGAGCCCATTAAAATAGAAGGAAAAAATACATGTTGAAGGAAGTGCATATAAACAGGTAAGAAGGCAAGGAAAAGGAGGTGAGCTTAGGAGAAGATAAAGAAAAAAATGAATGGCAGTATGGAACTGCAAAATATTTTGAGGATACTTGACAGTAGCCAATTCAACAAATTTAAAGAGTATACCTTCTCATAAAATTTTAACTTGAAAATGTTTATTCTTATAAAATTACTCTGTTAGGCCAAGTATTATGGCCAAAGGTAAGTTTTTATAATTATGGAGAATTTATAACTGTGAGGATCTTCTGTAATTTCATTACATAAGCACAAACAAAAAATACTACATAAATTCAATAGTTAGTCCTTCGTGTGCTCCTGATACTGTAATATTAGGGTATCTGAGAACACAAATTTCACATATCAACATGCATTGTGCCAACCCCAAGGAGTTTTTAATGTGTTTAACATAAATATCAGTCTCTATTTGGATCCTATGCATCTGTGCTTGTTAGGTTTGAATTTTTAGATAAACATAATAATAATTTATATATAATAATTAAACTTATGAAGATGATCTCTGTGGTGAATGAGTTGATGGATAAAGAAAGATATTGGTTGGTCAATAGGTTTAAAATTGAATTTAAATAGTTGTTAAGATTAACAAATTCTGGTTGTTTTCACACATGAAGCTGACTATACTCAATAATAAAGCACTAGTAGCTAAAAATAACTAAAAGGTGATTTTCTAATGTTCTCCACACAATTCCCTGATCAGTATTTGTAGTAATAAATAAGCTGCTTGGTCTGATTATCCACCAACTACCATTCTACAATGCATGCACCCAGCAAAGCAACCCATTAAACCATAAATGTACACTAATGTTATCTGTCAAATAAAAATAGGATGGAACTTTTAAATGGAAATACTTTTCTCAATCACTTTCCTACTGTTGAATTGTCTTGTCCATCCTGAATATGAAGGGCTTTTGCCTTGTCTTATTGCTTCTCATCTTGTCATATTTGGTTGTTGTCTCCTGGAAGTCCGCTCTTTTCTGAAGAAAAGTGGAGGCAGGGTGGATATGCAGAGGAGGGAGGTGGATGGGCACAGGGAGGTATTGAGAGAGGATAAAATGTGGTCCGGATGCATTATATGAGAGAAGAGTCTGTTTTCCATTAAAAAAGTTGAAGGGATATTACGTATGATTTTATTGTTCTACTGACTTAAAGCTTATGTTTTATTCATGTTTATATTTTAACTAATGCTATTTTATTTCTTATATGTATAAATATATACTATATAATACCCATCCTCTGCCTCAAATAGTAAAGAAAACACATATTTCAGTGCTTCTTATACTATAAATGGTAAATGATAATATTATTTTCTTAGGAATAAGAAATGTTGGACAATTTACAATAAAATAACACCCTCTCAGTATCCTCTAAGGTTCTGACAGATCTGAGTTAGATAATCATAAGCTGCTAGTTGTATCATTCTATAGCATAGAAAACAGAGGTAAAATGACTTATAATTAAGCAGGAAAGACTAAGTGTGGCAGAAACAGGGAGCAGATCAGGGATGCTGATAAAAGGTGGATGACAAGAAACAACAATCTTTTAGTGGCATAAATGTGAAATTTTGAAAAGAAAAAAAAACAAAATCAATGTAAGGAAAAAGTCATATCCATTTTAGAGCAGAATAGCTTAAGAAACTAACATGTTGGTTATAATTTTCAAGAAGTATTTAAAGTGTTGCTATCCACAGTTAAGAATTTTCAGAATTTCTAGATTTTATTTAAAGACAGGGTTTCGCCATGTAGTTTTGGAGCCTTTCCTGGAACTCACCCTGTAGACCAGGCTAGCCTGGAACTCACAGAGATCAGCCTGCCTCTGCCTCCCGAGTGCTGGGACTAAAGGCGTGCGCCACCGCCACCCGGCTAAAGACACACTTTTGAAAGTGATCTAATTCTACTGTTGTCTACATTGTTCTGTAATAGTAGCTCATATATATACCATTGTGGTGGTGTATGTGAAGTGGGGGAGAGATGTTAGTGCTTTATTTCTGTGAAATCCTTAGAAAGATTCTATTGGGGAAAGAGTAAACAAAAGAATAAAAGAAAAAGACCTCATTTTCTTCTGAACAAAGATCAAATAAAACAGAATGGGAGGACACAGGCATACTTACCACTCGCAGTGTTTTATGTCCTACGCTGCCCCTGAGTATGTACGTGCCTTAGCACCAGATAAGCTTCTGACATTTTTAAAACAGGAGACAATGATGGGAGCTAAATGTTAATAATTCACTATTTCCTCAAAATATATTTTCATGTAGGCTCTTATATTTTGATGTCCCAATAATTTCTTAGGAATGACAATGTATTTTAAAATTCTTCATTTTGTCAATATTAATTAATTCTATTATTTTAGTCATTCATGAAAGTACCTTAGGTAAGTAAAAATCTCTAGGTGATTCATTAAAAGCAACATAGCCTTTGCTATCAGAGTAAAATTGTATACTGTATACTTATGCACTAATTTAAAGATAAATTATATCTAACCACCTATGGGAAAAATAAGGAGAAATTCTTCATTTAATGGAATGATATGAAGCAATGTCTATGTGTGGGAATAGATTTACATTGACTTTAATTACAGCTTGGTTTAGGAAATAGGAAATGTGTACCCTTGTGTTATACTGCTCCAATTTTAAACTATCATGTCAGAGCAAGAGAGTAAAAGCCAGGCTCTCAGTTTGGATAGGTGTCATTTACTAAACACATATGGATTAAAACAGTGTGAAGCATTGCTCTAAATGCAGAAGATGCTGAAGTGAAATAAACAATAAAACCTCTGGAACTGTGAATCCAACATACTATAGTCAGACCAAGTAATACAACTAAAGATAAAGCACTGCTATGGAGTAGCCGATGTAGAAAATGAAAGGGGGAAAAAAAAAAAAAAGAACGTTGGCGTGCATTGGTGTATTGAAGGTTCAACAGATAGAAACAGCCATGGGAAAATGTGACAGTTCAAACCAAAAGGCCGGCCTGGCCTCGTTGCCAGGTGGAGTGTATCATCTGACACACTTTAATGGCTAGCTCTGCTGTTTGTGTTGGGAATACACAGTCAGTGATAAGGACAGTGTGGGGCGAAGATGGAAGCAGGCTAGCAGCAGAAGTGGCAGGGATTTGTCAGCGCCTGGATACGCTTTGAAGGTATTGTCAAGAAGATGGATTGTGTGTGGAGCATGAGATTAGGAGATGAGTCATGACTCCCATGAGCATCTGGAGAGTTATTTGAAGTGTAGTTTCCATTGACGAATTTGGATATCTCTATGGAAGCTAATTAGTGGATGATCAACATAAAGTCCACTTTTGGTATTTGAAAAGTCTGTTTTTCAACTAAAGATATCAATAAGTAATGTCAAATCACAAACATCAATACAATGAAATTTATTATCTTCTTTTTTCTTAGTATTCTTATGCACAAATATTGCTTCTCTAAGTCATGAGTAGAATTAAAAAGAAAAATTCACATTATGGTAAAGGCACTACCCCAAGAAGTCCCATGTGTTATCAGCATCAGATATACTAAACTGGGCATGCCTATAAAAAATACAGATAGAAGATGATGGAGGTGATGATGATGATGATGATGATGATGATGAAAGGCAGCCAGATAGATGATAGCACTGATCATAAATGCCTAATGAGTCAGGTGATGGTGAATTAGCAGAATTGAAGGAAATAGCCAATGAAATATTATAGAAAAAAATGGTTTTATAATTCAACAAAAGCGTCTTGAGAAGATTTTTATTTGAGTAGTAATAGAACATGCTAGAAGCCCCCTGTGACAGTATGGTAGAGAGGCTTGGGATACAGCAGTTTTTGCCACTGCTGTAAAGGTGATTCAGCAAGTTCCAGTTCTGAGACGTGAGGAGGATAAAGACCCACGTGAAATAGCTTGGTTCAAATCAGAGGGGAGAGGTACTGGGGGTGCCAAAATGACACCCCCCATAATAAGAGAAATGGGACACTTCTTATTTACCCCATAATTCCCATGAGAAAGACAATAAAGTATAAAACTAACGCACAGGATTAGTCTTTATTATGATTAAAAATTCAAACTCCTGGAAATTATGAAAAGAGTAATCAAAAATGCAATTCATCCATATCTCTTTTCTCTCATATACCTTCATCACATTGGACTACTCACCGAATTATTAAATAAAAAAAAAAACAGAAACAAAAGAAGAAACTTATCAACAGATTATATTTAAAATGTCAAAATCTTACAGCTTTTGTTTTTGTGGGGGGGGGTCAGCTTGTAGTAGGTGACTGACATAGCATGTACTATGATCTGGGTTGAATCTCCCATAAGGAAGGAAAAAAAAACCAAAAGAACAGTGGGATAATGTGTGAAGAAAAAGGCAGAAAATCAAATAGGGATGGTGAGGAACCCAAAGTCAACCCCTTATTGGTATAGTTGTTTCTAAAAAAATTTACTACTGCAGAGGCAAGTCTGCAGTTGAAGTGTGGAATTCCTAAGAGAGTGACTTTCTGATTTTTTTCCTTCCTTTTTTTTCCAATTTAATCTTATGCAAGTGAAATTTTTCTAATTTCCTTAAAGAAAATATTAGGTATGAAAGCAATAATTAGAAAGTGTTTAATTTCTTACTATTTTAGGGTATAAAAACTTACTCCCTTCCATTTTGTTCACTGCTTTATTCTCTCTTCTGCACGTTTTATACAATCAGACATTTTGATACTAAAATACTACAAATGTCAGCTGTCTCTCACAAGGCTTAAAGTTTTAAGTTTTCTCATTCCTGAAAGCATTATTTCAAAAAGCAAATAAAATACATTTACATTAAACAGAAATTGATCATATGAAACCTATATATCAAATTTCCCTTTACATAAGACACAGTCGTCACCTACAGAAATATAGATGTGTACGATTTGCATTTAGATACAAACATTGGAATTTCCCCAGTGTTAGTTGAGACCTGAATTAAAATGCAACACATCTTAGCATTTATTTTGTACCTAAAAGTAAATCATTTTTTTCAACTGTCAAGTTACCCATAATATTATAGTTACTAAGTTTAAAAATATATAATGTTTTAGACAGTTATGAAGGGAAGTGGTCAGTTTCTAATTAGCACCCTTATCTAGCAGTCCACTTGTGGCATGGTTAAATGGAATAATTGATTGGATGTTTTGTTTAGACAAACAACAAACATTTGTGTCTCTATGAAACAAAATACATAACTTTTTACTGAAAACATCATTCTTCTAATAAATTAAAGTTACTTTTTTAAATAAGAGAAACATATTGGTATGTGATTTATGTACTTACATCTCCAGGGTTCATACTACAATTTCCTAACCTAAGATACTGAAATTTTATCATTCTTTTTGAAACATCTGTATGCAGATGGAGAGAGATGGTGCATTAAATAAGCTATACTCTAAGAATTTGAAGACTGGGCTTTAAAAAGGTGAAAATTTTAGAAAAGTAAACAACTTAAAACAATGTACTAAAATGCCTACATTTCAGATACATGATAAATACTTTTTAACTTTTGTGAGTTTTACTTCCTGTTTTTTACATACACTGTTAAATGGCATACATTTTATTGCTATAAAAGCATGAGGAGAAGATCTTTTATCCAATCTGTGTTTCCCTATTAATGTTTCACTCTGGGATTATGGACAACACAACAGGCAATGAAGCGAAAATATTCATTAAAATTATTATCTTGAAGTACGTATAAAAATGCAGCAAATGGTTTTTTTGAGACAGTAAATAAGGCATCTTGTTACTAAAAAAAAAAAAAAAATAGAAGCTTAAAAATTAGAAATGCATTTAGCAAAGTTCTGTCCAGTAAATGAGACGTCCGTAGTTCTGTGCTTAACAAGAAACATTTCGAAAGAGAAATAAAGCTTACCTTATCCACAACACATATCTGTTTTCTTGTATGAGCATCCAGTATTTCAATCTCAAAGTGAGTTGTTTTTGAAAGTTTGACTGCTCGAGCTGTTTTCAGCTGGCCTGCTGAGAGCACAAGTTGTGACAGAGAGTGGAAATTTCTTGTATTGTTCTTCATTGTGGACTGTGGAAGTCCCTGGAATAATAATTCCCTCTTGCGTTCCAGGGACTTGTGCCTTTTGAACATTGTGGGAACTGTCAGGGGAATCTGGCATGTAAGCAGGAGACACTTGCAAGAGTGCTTGCTCCCTTTGCACTAGTTAAATACTGCTGTGGTAGTCCTGAGAGGTCAAGTGGCATGCCATTCCAGCAGTCCAGTTTTATTTAGCAGGCTCGAAAACAATGACGGATCTGATTTCTATATATAACACTATTGAGAATTGCTGCAGGGACTTGAATTGCCTTCTGCATTTGAATTATTTCTTGCTTTCTCCTTTTATCTCTGCTACTTCTGAGTAATCTTATCTGAAATTCCAAAGCAAAAAAAGAACAGAGTGTTTTCATTATCTCCCAATTCTGGATACAGTAATCTTAAACCTATTACATACTGGTTCACATTCATATATATTATACTTTAGCATAGTGACACCTTATAGGGTGAATTATAACACTGCAAAATATTATATAACACATTTTCATTCTGTCTAAAGTTAAGGTCATTGCATATGTATGAAGATAGTTGCAGGATGAAATTCACTTTGTGACAGACTTACAAACAGTAGCCAAGAATGGGAGATACTGAACTTTCACGGAGACAAAACTATCAAACAGCGTGCATTTTAACTATGTGACCACATCAAAGACAAACTGGGAGACATTTTAAAAATAGTCTGTAAAAATGTAAAAAATTCTGTGTGTGTGTGTGTGTATGTGTGTAAAAAAAATGTGATAAATTGAAAGACTCATATGTGTGACATATGTAAAGAGAAAATTCTGTGTTTACCCTGAATTGTTTGGACCAAAACAAACACACAAAATTGTAGTTGGAAAAATGATGAATTAGACACAGTATAGTCATCATTATTAATAGAATTTATCACTGACAAAAATCAGTTTGTAAAGGTACTAAAATTACAAGAAACTGCATAAATAGTAAGTGAAAAGATATTCATTATATATTTGGGCCAGTGAAATGATTCTGTGAGTAAAAATACTATAACCAAGCCTAGCAACCTATAGAGCCACAGAAACCACATGGTGGAAGGAGAAAATTAAGTTTACAAGTTGCCCTCTGACCTCTATATGCATTCCAACACCTAACAAACACACACACATAACACACACACACACACACACACACACACACACACACACACACACACACACATACACATGCACGCACGCACGCACGCACGCACACAAATTTAAAGATTAGAAGAACCAAAGCATACTCTTCTCAAAGTTTGTATAAAAATGATTCTAAAATGTAAAATATGATATAATAACCCACCCAGCAATGTAATATCAGTAATAAAAGAAAAGAGTATAGAGGGAGAAATTATAGGGAAAGTCATAGCTTGAATTATGAAAATTATAAAATTGTAGGTATTAATCTGGGATAATTGCTTAAGTTTAACATATGAGAAAATGAAAAACAAATAAATTTTACAGCTAATCTTTTTATTTTATATAAATGAAGTAGTTGTGAATACAAAGTGCCTCATTTTTTCTTAGTTGATTTATAACATTGATAATTCAATTAACCATGACTCATTACATACCTGACAGCAGCAAATTAATAAAATTTACAATCACACTGAAAACTGATAAAAAGAAGTGTCGGTGATGAACTGGAATCTTCATTCTAATGAAACACAGTCATAATGAATTATAAATGAGTTTTCAAAAAGAACATCATTTTTTTTTGGCCTTATCTTTCTTGTCTACTTTAACAACAACAATAAAAATCAGTTGTCTCATCATTTACAAAAACAATTTGGGAGGTTCATTATTAATTTATTTTTTATTTATGTGTATGTATGCATGCTTACTTTTCTGCATGTACATCAGTGCAGGTGCCCACCAGTTCTAGAAGAGGGTTTGCATCTTCTGCAACTGGAGTTATAGGAAAGAGTAAGTCACTTTATGTGGATGCTTAGAGCCAAACAGAGGTCCTATGCAAAAGCAGGGGGTACTCTTAACATCTCTCCAGCACTTCATTAGTTCACTTTTTTTCCCTCTCATCTACAGCTATCTTTATTTTTTCTTTACAATTATATATTCCAGGAAAAGCTTTCAAGCAACTGTCTTCATTATAATCATTCATTTGAAAATTAGACTATAAACACATAGTTCACTTCTTAAAACCATTGATCTGTGTAGAGCAATGGCAATATATAGAAAAAAATTGAGTTATTTGTGTATGGATGGGTTTGTGCACATGAGCAGAGTGCCACAGAGGTCAGGAGAATAGACAGACCACAGAAGCCAGAGTTAAAGGAGTTGTGAACTTGGAAAACAAGTCTTGTCCTTCAAGAACAATATTTACTTTTAACTGTTGAGTCATTGCTCCCAGCCCTTAGGAGTTTTTTATGATTCTTTGCCCTACACTGACACATATTTAATATATATATTAAGAAGAAGCAATTTTATTAGAATGTTAATAAATATTGATGGATTATTTTCAAGGTCATGCTCTGCACTTCAAATTCTGTGATTAGAAAAATGAATATTACCTTGTCCACATTAGAATAGTAGTGTATAGAGTCGCATGTGATGTAAAAGTGGCTTGCAGTCTCCCTATACATTTCTCATCACCTTGAGCACTTGAGATCTTTATATCTTTTATTGTCACCAGATTGTTTATAGACATTACTTTAGAAAGCTTTCCAGTTAGAATTTCCGCAAAGAAAAATTTATAGAATTTGCATACATTACATTTTTAAACCTTCCCTAAATTTTTAAAATTCATGATTCTTTAGCATTCAACGTATTAGATTTTTATTATGGCATTTTTCTCTTCATACTTTTCACTCCTATTTGAACAGCCCTCATCTTGTGCTCGCCAACTATTGGTAGCCTCCTTTTGCTGTGGGATGTATGGCAAATGTGTTGCTAATTAATCAATAAAACACTGATTGGCTGTTGGCTAGGCAGGAAGTATAGGCGGGGCAAGGAGGAGAATAAAGCTGGGAAGTGGAAGGCTGAGTCAGAGAGACACTGCCAGCTGCCACCATGACAAGCTGCATGTGAAGATCCTGGTAAGCCACGAGCCATGTGGCAAGGGATAGATTTATGGAAATGAATTAATTTAAACTGTAAGAACAGTTAGCAAGAAGCCTGCCACGGCCATACAGTTTGTAACCAACATGTGTTTACTTGGTCGGGTCTGAGAGGCTGTGGGACTGGCAGGTGAAAGAGATTTGCCCTGACTGTGGGCCAGGCAGGAAAACTCTAGCAACATCCTTTAGGCTCTCTTTTCATATATGTCCTCTTGTTAAACCCTTACCTCCTTTTCAACACCTCTTGTTCCCCTGAACTGGCGTTCTGTGGTTGCATAACCTCTACTTACTATTGTATCACCTCTATGTTCTTTTCAAAGTTTCAGTTCTTTTAAGTTCATAACACTTCATGGTATGGATGAAACACATTTTATCTATCTACATTGTTGTGGGCAGTCAAAGGCAGGCTACAGGTGAATGAACATAAATTTGAATTAATTTTAGTAAATGCCAAAGAATGTGATGCCTATTTTGCATAGTAGGTTTAGGTTTCATTTGATGGGGGAATAAACAACAGAAAAAATTCTTTAGAGATCTGCAAACCTTCTGGAATATATTCCAACCTCACCAACAATGAGTACATGCCCATGTCACTCCATATTCTCATTAGCAGTTTGCATTTTGCGGGATTATGAAAATCAGATATAATATAGGGGAAATAGGCTAGCATACATTGTGTGAACACAAAAATAATTCAAATACACCTATGTCACATTAGCATTTGTTAATGGGCTTGGTCTATACTCATGTCCTGTGTGCATTTGCACTTCTCGTGAATCTTGACCACTGAGTTTTAAGATTAAAACTTCAGATGTATTTTGCATACTATTTTTAAATACATTTTGTAAATCTGTATTTCCAGTTGGTAGGTTATATTTTAATTATATTGACACCTTTTTTTCATCTGATGTGGAGACATGTTATGCAATCTGCAAGGCAAGCATTAACAATTAATGAATGAATGGCGAATTGTCATTTATATTTTGGATAATGTGTTTAAATTGTATGAATAAAAGTGAATACAATAAAAACTGGAACTGAAAGACACTATATGTGACCAAATAGGTCATAGTTGGGTTTTTTGGTGTGTGTGTGTGTGTGTGTGTGTGTGTGTGTGTGTGTGTGTGTTAAACCACTAGGTTGCTGTTCATTCCCTTCCTTTGTAACTTCTTTTTTTTTTTTTTAATTAAGATTTATTTATTTATTAGGTATACAGTGTTCTGCCTGCATGAATGCCTACAGGCCAGAAGAGGGCACCAGAGCTCATTACAGACAGTTATGAGTCACCATGTGGCTGCTGAAAATTGAACTCAGGACCTCTAGAGGAGCAGCCAGTGCTCTTAACCTCTGAGCCATCTCTCTAGCCCCCTAGGTCATAGTTTCTTTTCCTTTTTTTCTTTTTTGGTTTTTCGAGACAGGGTTTCTCTGTGTAGCTTTGCGCCTTTCCTGGAACTCACTTGGTAGTCCAGGCTGGCCTCGAACTCACAGAGATCCGCCTGGCTCTGCCTCCCGAGTGCTGGGATTAAAGGCGTGCGCCACCACCGCCCGGCCATAGTTTCTAACTAGTAAATAAAGCTGCAGTCATATATCCAAGCCTCAAAATTAATTGGCAACAGACTAATGAAAGAGAGTGACATAAAGGAAGTTACATAATTTTATATATTTTTATTTGTCATAAATATAAATATCAATCATTCTGAAGTAAATGTTAAAAAGTAACTTGAAGCAAAATCCTTAGTATTCTTCATCAAAAGGTCTATGATTTAATGCTCATTACATATACCTAGAAAGCAGTCTTTGGAAAAGAGAGATTTGTTTATGAAATTTCACATCACCTCTTCAGTATGATATTTGAAGGATTTTCACTCAGTCAATAAATAGGCCGATCAGCAATAGTCATGGTTGTCCACTTGATCTGAATGGATTATTTTCCTGTTATTGTATTATATTAAGTGCACTAAACTGGCAATTACCCATTACCATAGAATTCCAATTGAGAAAGAAGAGTAGTGTGATGAAATGGCAAGTTGTGATGGTGTGTGGGGGTGGTGAGGAGTATGCTAGGTATCAAGTAGACTAAGAACCCCTGTCCACTAAGATATGTACTCAACACAAATACCAATTTTCTACTAATGTAGAAAATTATTTTTTCAGGCATTATTTTAAGGGGATGATGAAAGTGGTCAAAATTAGCAAGAGGACTCTGCAAAGAACAAGTGCTATTTCACAGGAATGTGAGTTACATTTCATTAAGTGAACCAGAGGAATATTTCGGTACTCAGTGATTTATATGGATATAACTCAAAATAGGATAAACTTTTGTCTTCTTTCTCACATGATATGAGTCACCAATAACATAATATTAGTTGCGTGGTATTCTTTATAAAATAGTCATAATAAAATGAAAGATTCCTCGGGATAGTACTTCAAAAATTGCAATCTAAAAAAAAAGATATTCCAGATTATGGAAGATTGAGTGGTGAACAAGTCGGTCTCTGATTCTTGTGCATGCTCTTGGGATTCTTTTCCTTCTGTTGGGTTGCCTTAGCCAGTTTTGATGTTGATGCTTTTTGTTTTATCTTATTATATATATATATATATATATATATATATATATATATACATACATATATATATGTATATATATATTTATCACATTTGGTTGTTATCTATTAAGTGCTTATTCTTTTCTAATGACAGATATAAAGGGAGGGGATTTGGAGCGGAGGGGAGTTGAGATGAATACAGGAAGAGTAGGGGGAAGAGAAACTTTAATAAGGATATATTGTATGAGTAAATAATTTTCTTTAAAAAAAATATGAAAACAAGCCTAGCGAAAAAAATAAACATAACTATTAATATTTAACTTAATTAGGAAACAGAGGAGATAGAAACTTTTACAGTAGATAATTTAAATAATTGACATACAAGTATCCATATACTTAATAATATTATTCAAATATTGCACAAGTATGATTGGGAACTTTTGTATTAGGTAAAAATGTAATTCATCCTCTTATTTTGAAAAAATGAACCCCAGTCTCTCCTATAATTCACTTTGATGTCCAAGAGAACCTTTGCCTTCTGATCCTGCTTCTTTTAGGTTCTTATGTGCTGGGATTTCTGCTACGAGCTTCCATATCTGGTATAAGAGATTTTTTTTTTTTTATGAAACAAATGATGTGTCACTTAGTGAAAAGAGGCCACAATGTCTCTATATCTAACTCTCAAATGGCTTAGAAAAAAATAAGAATTTCTTCACAGTCAAAAACAGTAATTTTTGTATAAAATGTCCTTTGTATTATTATTTAATAAAAACTTTAAGGCTATTAACTGTTTCAAAATAAGATATATTAAGTTTTTCCAGTGAAAAATGCCTAATAATGCTGGGCAGTGGTGGCACGCACCTTTAATCTCAGCACTCGGGAGGCAGAGCCAGGCGGATCTCTGTGAGTTCAAGGCCAGCCTGGTCTACAGAGTGAGATCCAGGACAGGCACCAAAAGTACACAGAGAAACCCTAACTCAAAAAACAAACAAACAAATAAAAAAAACAAAAATGCCTAATGTTAAAGTCCTAAAATATAGAATAAATATATTATGCTGTAACTTTTAATGTAAAGGTTGTTCTTATTTAATACTGTAATCCACATTTCAAAATAGAAAGATAGAGTGTGCCTCTAGGAATCAACATATACTTGTAATATTTAATCAACTAGTAGTTAACCTTGATTTATAGTTGGCAAAGCAATCAGTTTCATTATTACAACTTCAAATGAGATAATGTCATTTGTATAATAAACACACAAAGGATGGTCTAAAAATTAATGATCACTTCAGTGTTATTAAATAGATATGTATAAATTGCCATATATAAACTATTAAAATTACAAAAACAATAACTGTTTTTTATGCATCTTATAGTGATATTTCTTTACTCTTCTTTTTTCTGTAAATACTAGAAAATATTCAGGCTGTTTACATAGAAATAAAATTTAATCAAAATTATCCTATTGGTTATTTTCTACATATTCTAGTAATGTGTTTATTATACAACTCATGATTAATTTAAATATTTTAATAAAATTATACTTCTATGCATTTTAATATTATTATAACTACTCACTTGTTTTATGAAACAAATATTATGCCTAAAGTTAAATTAAACTATTTAAGTCTGAATACTAATGAAAAGAAAATGTATATAAATGCATTATTAATGTATTTACATATACCAAATTATAGATAATGGTCTAAAAATATGAGATAGTAGATAAAATGATCTGTTGCTACAATAATTTCTCTTTGTCTGCTTTTCACAGAAGGAACCAGGTTTGGAAGAGGTTCAACTTTACTGTTCTCTGCACATCTTTATCCCCTGGAACACAGTTAACTGTTTTAGGCTCTCTATTTTTCCTTCAGTATTTTTCCTGTAATCCTCTCTTTCCTTCCTATATTCTCCCACATCAATAAGTGTTCCATTGTATTCAGCCACATTTTCTAGCTAGATTATATATCAACACTACTTATCTCCTTTCTCATAGAATAGCCAAGCCACGTTTAGATACTAGTGAGCTTCACTCTTTACAGATGTTTGTAGCATCAAAACGTCAAATGCTCCCAGAGTCCACTCAGCACAAATATAGCATTGTCTCTCATTTCAATATGACTTTAGTCCCCAAACTTCTACCCTCTCCCACTCTTCCTCCTTATCCTTCTTCCCATAGTCTCCTATTCCACTTCTTCCCTTCTCCCTTCTTCCTCTTCTTTCCTCTTTATCTATCCTTAACTTTTTCCTCTGCTTGCCTGCTCCATCATTCTGACATAATTACATTTATAGCAACAGTCTTTCCTGTTTCGCAGAAATTGGCCTTCAGGTCACAGTGCCTTTAGGGGCTGTCGTAACTCAACAGACTATAATCATTTCCAAAGACTGTGGCCTTCTAAGTTGTGTCCATAGATCAACCAATTGATTTTGATGAGGTAATAGATTTGGTATCTTTCTGATATACTTTTCTAATTATAATTTATTGTTTAAATATATCATACTGAACAAAATATGCTTACCATTCCAATTTTCCAATACATCTCTACAAATTGGTGCCCTTGTCCTCCTCATTACATCTTAAGTCAGACCACCATCTGAAACAGTAAGTGTGACCATTTGTATTTTCATCCTCCCCAGCTCTTTAGACCACAACCCTGTGGGTACAGTATTTGTCCTCTGTAGGGAATGGAGGAATCCTAGCATTAGTGAGGTTCTTTGTGTGCATATGTATATTTTGATATCTGCATGTCAGCAACTCTGAGATCAATTGGCCTGTTGTAAGTTGGTAAAACTGTTACCTATACGGCCAGTCTCAAAAGGGGTGGTAGAGATTTCCTTGGGAGTCCGAGTCTTAATACTCATGGATGATTAACCAGCGTATGCATAGACTAGAAACTGAAACTACTACCTCTGGATATTTAGAGTCTGAGACTGCTGAGAAACAGAACTTCCTACTCAGACTAGCTAACTCCTGCCATGGGTTTTACCTAATAAATGGGCTGAGGTTCAGGGCTATGGTAGTTCGAGAACCCTACATGCACCAGCTCATTTTAGATGTTTTTGTATGTCTATTTTTTCTTTATTTGTTCATTGTTTCTAGCCAGGGTTCTAGAACCCAGGCTGGAGGGAGGTGGGCATGGCAGTCTACCGCATGAATTACTATTATTTCTTAGTACTTAGTACTCCATAGTAATTGAGAAATCATTACTAATGTATATTGTGTTAAAGATGAAGAAAAGTACACAGAACAGCTGTTTTCCCTGTCTATGTAAAAACAATTATAGATGGGTATGATGGCTCTCACCATAGTCCTAGCATTGAGAATAAAGCATGAAGACTGTTCTGCTGTTCTTAGTTCCAGGTAACCTTCTGTTACATTATGAGAAGCCTGTGTCTCAAAAACAGAGAACAGAAACAAATTAAGAGCTAATGCAATCAGCAACTATTGAATTTTTTTTAAAAAATATATTATATTTCTAAATTTTCCTAAATGCTTTCAGCAATTATATTTATCTTAACAAAATTATGCACAATTTATTTAATGTACTCACTTTCATAGCTTCTCTTGCTTTTCACTAATCTAAATCTTAATTACACAGCAGTACTTTCCCTAAAGTTCTAAGCACTGATTTTCATACCTAATTAAATGAACCTCAGTCAGTTTTAGTATTTCATATCTGCCACATTGTTGCTGATTAAATGGACAAAGCTACATGATTTATTCATCCATTTGTTCTCATAAAAAATATTGAATAGAATATAAACATGGAAATAAAATGTATATAGAGTGAAAAATAAACACACTACATGATATATAAAATTGGGTGGCAAAAATCTCCCTTAGCACTAAAAATTATTGTTTATATTTAATATATTAATGACAATGTATTTTAAAAGTAAAATACCAATAATGGTGACCATTCTAGAAGAATGATATTTGTAGTTTTCTCTTGAGTTACTTTTCCTCCTAAAGTATACAATTATATTTTACTTCAGAATATCTAAATTTTCAAATATGAAGCTACTTTAATACAGCAATTGCTGACAGTTCATATTATCTTTCATTATATCATACCTTCTGTGTGTGAAGAGAATTCAGGAATGACCTGGGTCATCATAGAAGTTTGTTCTTCTATTTAAAAAGTTTTGACTAAGAAACAAGAAAGACTAAGTTTCTGTTCAGATGAAATTGCTCAACAATTGTATTCATTGGGATTCTCTAAAGGAATATAACTAAGAGAATACATATTCTTATGAAAGAGATAATAGAATACATATACCAATTTGCAGGCATGGCATACTCAATAGGGCCTACGTAGTCTAATAAGGATTGTCTCAATCCTGCAGAGGCTTAAAATCAGATAGCTACTAAATCAATGGAGAATTCACTTGTTTTAATCTGGAGCTGAAAATATAAAGGATTCCTAGGAGTGGTTGATCTTGAGAATACAATAGAAAAGTGATGAACCTTGAGTCTACTATCAAGGTTCTACTATCTACTATCTACTACTGTAGAGAGCAGTAGAAACAGTAACAGTAAGTAATGAACTGGAAGCCAAACAAGAAGTTAGGATTATTTTTTCCTTGGAATTTTTGTTATTTTTTTCATTAAGCTACTTCATTTATTAACTCATCTACCATCCATCTACCATCCATTATTTCACTCAGGGGAATATTCACATGCTGAAAGAATATAATAGATCAATAAGCCAGGATTGCTGAGAATAATGAAATGAATGAAAACCATACCCTATTTACGAAACACATAAACAAGTAGCAAAGAGTAATGTGTAAACAATTGTTCATAGCACAGAAATGTCTGTAGTTTGTATATTTAATGCTATATGTCATTTGTGTAGGAGAATAATATTTTTACACTGTGTGATGTCATGGAAAACAGAGGCCTCTTCTGAAGGAACACTGAAATTTTATATACACACCCACCAACATTGATACCAGTACCTGCAGCACATCTGGGCAACGATAAACAGATTTAGCAGGATGTGTTTATGTGTATGTGTGTTTGTATATGAGAAAAATCCAAAAGAGGTCATAAATGGGAGAGGGAGTCATGGGAGGAGTATGAGAGGGAGATGGAGGGCTCGATATGTTGAAAATTACAAACAAAAAAGTGGATTTCTTTTATGTGGACCAGTAGTTAGAAGGTGCCATCCACTCTGAGAGAGGGTTATCTTCCTTCAGTCAGCCATTTACGTAAGTGCCTTACAGATTCACCCAGAAGTATGTCTCTTAGTTGAGGATACATCCTGTGAAGGAGACAAGACAGTTTTCAAATTGCAATCATTCATTTAGTTGTGTATTCTATTTCTCTTTATATTTCCATTTTTAAAGTTTTTTTTTTACTTTATGTCAAAAATAATTATGTATTTTTTTAAAAAGGACCAATATGAAAATTAGAGAGACAAATTGAAATTTTAATAAATTCTACTTCACCAACTACCTTTAGTTATAAACTTAAATTGTCTGTGCTACACATGTAAATGTGTGCTTTTTGAAATGTCTTGTTTTCAGTACAACCATTCATCATGCCTGCATGAGTTGTGTGGTAAGTAGCCTCTTTGCCGAGCCAGGTTGGGTTTCTGAGCCTACAGCTACTTGTGCTAAATATGGTGGTGTGTTTGCTGCATTCCAGGTGTGAAGATACACAGAGGCTATCAACCTCTAGGGTTGTATGAATTTAGAGAGTGCCTCACTTCTCAAGGTGACTTCCAGCCACATCCATTATACAATGGTGGCTGGTATTGCCAGAAGTACTGTATGGCTTTCTTTTCTAAATCAAAGTCAATGCTTAGACTCCAACTGAGTCCTTCAGGTAAGGTGAAAGCCTGTGGAAAGGTAAAGTTTCCAGTGTCTAGTACTGTCTGCTCCAGATTGATAACACTTTTCTGTACTTTCCTGGAAACTTGTTTGTCTTTGACGAAGATCCAGAGTCACCCTTGCTGGGCTTAAACAAAAAGTAAACAAGTTAATATAAAAGAAACATTTAATATAAACTAATATATACATAATCTAATGTAAAAGAAAGTTTTTCTTTTTCTTCTATGCCATATCAAGTCTCCAAATCTACTTTGGTTCCAATCTCTGTCTTAGTGAGTTCTCACAGTTCTCCATCAGTTACAAAACCTCCAAGTACATTTTCCCAAATGTTGCTGCTATTATATCATTCAGTGTCTCTATAAGTGATCAGTAATGCTACAGAGCTCACATACATTAGTTGTGTCTTTATGACGTTTTTTTATTAACCTGAGTTTTCTTAGAAGTGTATTGTCTACATAAGTCCTGTGCCAGGACTAAACATGTATGCTACTGTAGATCTGCAGTTTTTCATCCTGTCTTTCTAAAAAGATAATTTCTTTGTGTATGCAACCACTGTACAGATATTTGGAGATGCCAGCACTTGGCTGCTGCTGCTTTTATGTTGTAAGTAGTTCAGCATCAGCAGTCCCTTCTTATTTTCCTCTCAGTAGTCTACCTGTCCTTCCTCACCTTTTCCTTCCCTTACCTCCCAATAGACCGGTGATTTTCCTAGTCTTCTGGTTTTCCCTTTGCCCTTTTAGATGCTTTTCAATGTCTTTGTAATTCTGAGGAAAAAGAATTTTACATTTAATCTGAACTTTATGTTTAAGGTCATACTGTTACTCTCTGAGTTAACAGAGTATAAAAGTTATTTCCATCCAGGTACTGATGTTAACCATTTTTACTTTCAAGTATTCACTTATAAGAATTAGATTATTTAAAAGTAATCAGTATGTCATACATTCTTATAATTTAGGTACATTTTAGAACATTTTGGTTTATTAATTTAAGTGGTCTAGCATGCAAATTCAAAAAGTATCATTGCTATTATTTCATTATATAAAACGCTTTTATGATGTACAAGTAAATTTCTATAAAAATAGACTACTTTTAAATTAAAAGACTATTTTCTGTAACAACAGTTTAACAGCTTGATTTTATTTTATGTGAAAATCAATTAAAAAATGGCTTTTCAAATAATATTGTTTGCAAGTTTTACACTTTTAAAATTTATCATTAGGAAACGATCATGGCTTAAAGGAGCTATGTCTTGTCCTCGTAGTGCTTGCAAGATATTTCGAGAACATTGGCATTGCATATTGAGTTCATCTATAATTCAATAAATTCTTAAGAAAGGAAACTTAAAGTGAGCAAAGTATGAAATAATCATTAAGAATTGCTTTGCTAAACACTGACTTGTGTGTACAGCAAAGGTTTCCTGAGAAGATATTTTCATAAACATGTATCATAAACAAATCTTATGGCTATGTAGAAGAAATGAGGAAGAAGATAGCTGGTAAAAGTTAAAAAAAAAAGGGGGGGTGTTGGGGGAGCTGCAATACATGGAGAGACATGCAGAGCAGTCCTGAAGCAGTTATAGGATGTCCAGGCTACAGGAAAGGCCACAATATGCTTCTAACAATGAGAAGCCAGCTCCACTAGAAAAGACATGTGAGTTGATGTGAGGATTGTTTAGGAGATGAGTGTCATTGTCTGTTTTATTTATAACATTTTGGGTACTGGTTTGAAAACAGTCTGGAGTTCCAACATAGGGAGAGCAAGACCAATAAGAGGCTACCTCTTCTAGGTCAAAAATAACAGACCTCCATTAGAAGGTAGATGAAGTAAAGTGAAGGTTTCTACAAACAGAAACTGGAATCACTGCTGGCCAGGGTACAAAGAACTGGGAGTGCAGAGAGAGTCTGCACCTGCAGAAAATCATGAGACCAAAATGTCATGTAAATACTGTGGCTGTATCTCCTCAATAAAGTTCCTTAATAATGAAACATTGCATCAAAGATATGTATGTTTAAATTTCACTATCTGTAACTCCTCATGTACGTTTTTCTAAGGCATGCAATTCTCAACACTATGCATAACTGATTATCACATTCTAATATAACAGTATGTTTGTTTCAACTGCTGGAAGAATTATGCATAAAAGTATGTCTCAGCACTGATTTGATATCCTTATTAATTGAAATAAATTTATATAGTAAATGTAGTTAAATATTTAGACTGTTCTTTAACATAACTCATTCTTGCTTGTTATTTCTGTAATAAATTATGTATGCTTTTTTTGTCATTTCTTGCTTATAGGATATTGAATCCTCATGTTCTTGATTGTTTCTTGTATATGGAATTGACATGGAAATCTGCTGGGGAATACCCTTACTGTCATATATGTTTGGCACACAGCATTTAACAGCACATGCTTTTTAAAATGAATTTTCTTGAGAACTTAATAAGGTGACTTATAAAAGTGTCAAATGCTTATGAAATAAACATTTAAATTCTAAACTATCAAAAAATAACCATCACTACAGTGCTTTCCTTAGTAATTTACACTATCTCTAATATCACAAGAATCGAGTTTATTGAGTATCTCAAGCATTATCTTGAGGAATTAATCACAAGTAAAATTTATAATATACTTTCTATTTAAATCAGTCCATTTAAAAATGTTTAATAATAATATGATTCTATCATGAGTAAATTTTTCTATTAAATTTTATAATAGAGAAAATAATTAGTTTCACTAAAATGCAACCATCTATGCATGATTTGTTTTTAATTTTACCGAATTTCAAGAGGTTGGAGTTTATTCAGGCCCAATTGCTTATGTGTCTGCTTGAGCACCATCAGAAAATTTTATCTCCCAAAAAGTTTAACTTTTCTTTAATTCAGTTCCTAAAATAATTTCTACTCATGGCCTTTTCAGGTCTGTAGTAAATGCCATCATCCCATTAAAGGAAAATGTGTCCAGTAAACAGGTTAGGTCAGAGACAGGTCATTGAGATATATACCTAAATAAATGATGGAGTCAGAGGAAATTAAGACAACTAAAAATGTGTTGTTGGGGTTCAAATTGTTACTCAGTGGCGGAACATGCATATGTCACTAGGTCTGAAATGTGGTTTAACCCAAATAAACAAACAAAGTATGCTTAGTTATTTTATTTCCTCAAAATTAAATTAACTTATCATTTTAGTGATTTAATATTTGTATATAGAATTTGCATATATGACCCATATATGTGTTAAGCATTATATATAACCTACACATACAGTTTTCTGATAAATATATAATGTGTATTCCAAGACACCACAAATAAATATTCTTGGCATAAACATTCAACTACCAAAATGTTTCTCTAGCTTTAATATACAGTGAGCAGAGTTCTTGTTTTGAACTCCTATTTTTGACACTAAATACCTTATTTTCTTAATAATTCTGCACCATAGCAATGAAACGTCAAATACATCGAAAGTAAATAGACACTACACTAAAAATGTATGTATTTCTAAAACAACTTGGCTTTAAATTGAAACCTACTATGCTAGTATTTTATGTCTTTTTTTTATATAAGCAGTATGATTGAACTAACAAAAGATCAATTTCTTATCTTACCTATATTCTTCAACATACAAGATATCTTGAGGGGAAGTGCCTCACATCTATTAAGGGAATTAACTATATGTACCTACATGCATAGTATATTATCAGTATTTTTTATAATTAGTAATTATACATCTGTTCCAGGAGAAATCAAATCATAAAACAAGAAATGCATAATTCAATGAGAATACATAACTATAAGTCACTACTGTTTTTACAGAGAATTCAGAATAGAGGATAATATCTTTCCCTCAGAAAGAGAAATCCTGTTGTACAGTCCAACAGAAATTTCTTCTGTTTGGGTTATTACTGCTTACAAATTTCTGTGTGAATTTCCTCAATCTCAATCTCAGCCTCATTATCTGAACTTGAGTGACCAGAAATGCCATTAGTATGAGTTGATGTAAGAGAGAATCAATATATACTACCAGCATCGTTATATTGGTTATGTGAAGTTATTTTTTAATGTCTAGAACTATTTCATTAAATGCTATTGATTAGAAGTGAGCAACTCAACACTACAAAAGAACACATCCGAAATAAAAATAATGTCCCAAACTGCAAAGAATCTTTATCAATACTTTCCCATTTCTAGTAGAACCAGAAATGAGTCTATGTTTAGAATTAAACATTAAATCAGTTGAATTACAATTTTACAATTCTGAGACACAGAAGAGAATGGAAATAACAAAGGAAAAAAGTCTCACTTATTTAACAATTTCATAAAAAACAAAACTAAACAAACAAAAAAATCACAGTTCTCACTTCATTGGTGTTACTATAATCAAACACCCCAATCAAGAAGAGCCAGGGCAGGAAAAGGTGAGTTTCAAGTTACCCGCCATCATTTTGGGGAATTCAAAGCAGAACTCAATCGTCTACTTATTTCACATCTACGGTGAAGAGCAGATAGCATAAATGCACCATTGTCTCTTTCATGTTTATATAGCCAGCTAACTTTCTTCACTCTTACATAGCTTAGGGTCCAGCCCAATAAGTGGTGTTGCTCACATTCAAGGTGAATTTTCCTGTGCTAGCTAATCATGAAAATTTATACAGACATACTCAAGTCAATTTGATCAAGATAATTCAATAGAGCTCTCTTTGCATCTGTTTCTAGGTTCCGTCAAGTTAAAACTAATCAGTACAATCCATCCCTCACCAACTTGTCATTGTTGTGGAATAGTTTCCTTTGAGGTTAAAATATTCCATACTGTAAGAAAGTTCCTTAATCAGAAAGGTAAACAATTCAAAAATACTTCCAGGAAGTTCCTTAAACTGACCAGAATCCCTAGGCCCCTCCATGTCAGAGTAAGTAATGAAAGTTGACAGTTTCTCTCAGATAAAATGTAACCAAGATGCATAGAAGTTTCTCAGACCAGATCAGCTGCTTGGAAGAAGTTTAGACCAACTGAGGCACCTAAAAAGGGCATGCTCCAATCTGCTGTGCAAATTACTAAAAGTTAAGTTGTAAGGATAAGCAATAAATTATTGATTGTCATGAGATAATTGAATGCTAGTGCCATGATGTTTTCAGTTTAATTTATCCTAACTTGTTAGTATGAAATAAGTATATAGAACAGATTCAGAGATTTACATAAGCTAGTTAAAATAATTTCTGTAGGAATGCTCTTTGAACCAAGTCATGGAATTTGTTTGTCAGAGAGGAAAATAATACAACACTAGTTGCCAGTTATTCACATCAAATATCAGAAAATATCTTTCCTGTGCCAAACTTGAAGGTGTAGTGAATAAACTGCATTTGACACTACCAGTATCTAAAGAAATCCTTGGAGAAATATAACACGGTCAGTGTTCTCTACTGAAGCATCTCTCATTCCCACCAATCCATGAAATTCTCAGTTCACTTTCTCTAACTTTCTTTGCTAATTCTCTAACTCTTAGGTTTGAAACTCATTTATTTTTCAGCGTAAATACTAATAACTCAATGTTAAGATCTATCCATCTTTACAAATGCATATTAACTCAACTTTTCTCTGAAGTCTTGCTCTATCTTCAAGCTTTGCCCAAAGGATGATAACTTCTGAATCAAATCCCTTGAACAGTGAGTCATACTAAGAGATCTTTGTCTTAAAGTGATCTTGTCTTGATTCCATAAATGCAGCTTTCCAGTCATAGTGTACATTATCTCTCCATAGACATTCTCATCTTCTGGTTCTTCCAATCATTCCACTCCTTGTTTTCAGCATTTCCTGAGCCCTAGGTGCAGGAGTCAAACTGTGGTATATCACTTGGGTCAGGGTACCCTATGATCAGCTAGATGTTTTTTTCTTCTCATTTTGGTTAGTTGGGACTTCTTGTAATGGCCTCCTGCAGCTGCAAAAAGTAAGTTCTTTAATGTGAGATAAGAGCTACACTTCTCTGTGGGCATTAGGATAAGGATTTAGAATTCAGTAGTAAATTATATTGAAAAAGGAAGTATCAAGTAGCCTATTCTCCACTAAAATCCATGTCCTCACTAGTCAAATATATTTGGCTAGGCTTTCAGTACCAGGCTTGAATTCTCTTCTGTCAAATAGGATGGAGTCCAATGAGACAGCTGTTAGTCACTACCAAGGTATGAGTGCCACTGTTTCATTTTTAAGTAAGGCTGGTCATGGTTATTGTTCAGAGACACCAGAGTTGGGAATGATTATTGATTTCTCTACTCCATTATTTGCTTGCTCATTACCTTTGGTTACTATGAACAGTGATCATAGAGGAGGCTTTCAAGTCATGGCCAACTCCAAGACCTTTGTCCAATGTGCACTGAGTCTTTATCAATAAAGTCTTCTGCTGTGGGATGGTCTGTATGTCAAGTGTGTTGCTGATTGGTCAGTAAATAAATCACTGATTGGCCACTGGCTAGGCAGGAAGTATAGGCGGGACAAGGAGAAGAATTCTGGGAAGTGGAAGGCTGAGAAAGAGACTGCCTGGAGCCGCCGCCAGGAGAAGGAAGATGTAAGGTACCAGTAAGCCATGAGCCATGTGGCAAAGTAAAGATTAATAGAAATGGGCTAAATATAAGAGTAAGAGCTAGACAGTGACAGGCCTGAGCTAATGGCCAAGCAGTTTAAATAATGTAAGAGTTTGTGTGTTTATTTTATAAATGGGCTCTGGGACTGGCGGGACTTGGTGACGGGAGCTGGAGAGAAATTCTCCAGCAACAAATGGCGTCCAACGTGGTGGCAAGAGTTTCCACCTAAAAACTTAGAAAAAAGATTCTAAAACGGAGCTAAAAACAGCTTCCTAATTGTCTCTCTCAAATAAGCGGCAGCTGCCGGTTTGAGCTACTGGCGGGTTCCTAGCGTGCGCTCTCGACCTGCAGTATGGTGGGAATGAGGCCTCTGCAAGTAGCACATTAAACTGTGTGGTGGATTTAGCCTTTGCTAGTACAAAACAAAAAAAGAGGTTTCTGGGCTACACGCTACTTTGGTAAAAGTGTAGACCCACTATTTCTGAGAGTTACGGCTCCCAGAGCTGGCGGAATGCGGACCACCGCCATGTTGGGAAGCTGAAGTGGGCGGAGCCAGCAGCCACTGCGCCGTTTCAGGCTTAGAAGGCTGCTTTTTAAAGGAATAGGCTCAAGCTAATATAAAAAAATAAGCCACGTAAAGATGACTACCACACAGAGAATCTGGATTATGTTCTCTTTGATATTCGTAACTGCAGAAAAACATTTGATTGTAAAAGCTGTTGAGTTATGCCAAAATGTATATTTTAAAGGTACCTTGACTTCAAAATTTGGATATAAGGATATGTTGCTTTGGAAAAGAGTCTCTGCTTTTGTTTCCACAGAAAGCCAGAGACTATGGATTTGTTCCAGATTAAGATACATCAGGTTTGACCAGCCAAGACCCCCTGAAAGGTCTCCGATGACACCATGGCCCTGATGATCCAACATCCAGAATGGTTTCAAGGCAACTGGCTCAGACGACATACCCTCATGGACTATTCCATAATTCTAAAATTTTCTTTGTATCCCCATAAGATACAGCGCCCCCCTTCAGCAGGAAGTAATAAGAGAAACTACGCCCAAATTCCCAAATATACCAAGCTGACTTTGGAGATATATAAAGATTAAAACCTTCCTTTTTAAGAAAAGAAAAGGGGAAGTGCTGTGGGATGGTCTGTATGTCAAGTGTGTTGCTGATTGGTCAGTAAATAAATCACTGATTGGCCATTGGCTAGGCAGGAAGTATAGGCGGGACAAGGAGAAGAATTCTGGGAAGTGGAAGGCTGAGAAAGAGACTGCCTGGAGCCGCCGCCAGGAGAAGGAAGATGTAAGGTACCAGTAAGCCATGAGCCATGTGGCAAAGTAAAGATTAATAGAAATGGGCTAAATATAAGAGTAAGAGCTAGACAGTGACAGGCCTGAGCTAATGGCCAAGCAGTTTAAATAATGTAAGAGTTTGTGTGTTTATTTTATAAATGGGCTCTGGGACTGGCGGGACTTGGTGACGGGAGCTGGAGAGAAATTCTCCAGCAACAGTCTTCTTTTCAACTTTGGGAGGTAATCAAAGGTTATAGCAATAGTCTATATAGTTTAGTAAAAATATTTTTAGAGGAAGGAATAATCTTAGGCAACATTAGGGTGTTTTGAAACCCTGTAAATATGGGACTATGAATGAAATGATTAGAATTATTTGTGCTTCACTGGGACAATAAGGAGCTGATAAGTGTGGGACTAAAAGTTATCTATGGTTGTTAAGAGTTCTATGTGGTTGAGATTAAGTCGTCTGTATTTCATTGAGACAAGAGGAAATTATTTCTTTGGGGTCAGGACATAGAAACTGGAGAGTATAGGAAGAGGATGTAAAGAAAGAGCAACTGTGGGAAAGTAAAATTAATGGACATATGTTCCACTTTATTAGAATCATGGACAGTGTAGAATTATGTAGAATGACAAACCTGGTGATTGAAGAATTAAAAGGATATAAACTGATCACTAAGTTGACCTTAATCTGGATGTTCATTTCTGGTCTTTTACTATCTATCACACTTTGAATAGCAAGTTTCCTGAATCAAACATTATATGTCAATTAAATTAATAGGATTTTGAAGGGATGCTGTGTGGAATCAGGAATAAATATGTATCAAATTCTAATGCAAGATGTCTAATCAAGTCAAATAAAAAGGCAAAAAGGAGTATTCCAAAAATTAGAAGACTACTGCGTGGCAATGAATGTTAAACATATTTCTCCAATGAGAGAAATTATGAAAGTAGTTTTATCTTAAAAAATCAACAAAACGGCTGGGCGGTGGTGGCGCATGCCTTTAATCCCAGCACTCGGGAGGCAGAGCCAGGCGGATCTCTGTGAGTTCGAGGCCATCCTGGGCTACCAAATGAGTTCCAGGAAAGGCGCAAAGCTACACGGAGAAACCCTGTCTCGAAAAAAAAAAAAAATCAAAAAAACAACTGTAGCCTCATACTAAATTCTTTATTGTATGTGCAAACACTGCTAGACATTTTCATGTGATTTTAATTTTTTTTTTATTGTGAGCTAACAATACTCACTCTGCTTTATTCATAAGGCTTTGTCAATTATACTAAAACAAAGGTGTTAAAACCTATTAAAACACATTTCAGCATGCTAGTTATTCTTCAAGGATGATAACCTTGTCACCTTGAAAAGCGAACAGATTTTACTCTCAGTGGTTTTTATTAAATAACATCAGTATGAGCTAGAGCAATTTAGGAAATATCAGACCAACTAAATGTGCTTTGTCATCTCCAAAGCAATACAAAAATCCCAGCCTTCATCTGCCAAAAATTAAAATTGTGTACAGGAGCCAGAAGAGGTATGATTCATTTCATTTTCATTGATTAATAGATTTCCAATTTTTTTTGGCCAGGAGATTGTTGCAGAATTGCAATCTACATGGATAATTAATTGGATCGTCTTGTTATTTTCCTATCTTGTAGGAATGAATACATGACACCTAAGTTAGGTAGGACAGATAGGTTTCTTTTATCATCTTGCTAACATTTTCCCCCGATTTTCTTTTCAATTACCATGCAAATGAAAGTAGCTTTACTAATGCTGCCAACAGATTTTATTTCAAAAGTAAAATGTAGTTAGCACCTTCCTGGACTGTATGACGGACACTGTAGTTTTTACAACTTATAGAAAATAAAGTTAATATGGTATAATCCATAGTGCAATATAAAGATTAACAGAAAGTGCACAAAATTATATATGTGTGTGTGTGTGTGTGTGTGTGTGTGTGTGTGTGTGTGTGTGTATTTTCTTTGGGGAGATTCTAATATAGATGTTCTAATATAGATTGTTTGTTGCTGTTTCCTGGAGCAGAAAGCACATGACCTTTTATAATTAAGGTTACAGGAAAGGCATAGCTCAATTCTTAAGAAATAAATTTAATCATAAATATAATGAATCTAGTTTGTTTATGGTTTAAGATTACTTTCAAGTGTGTAATGGTGGCAGGCTGATTTATCAATATATTTATCTATTTATTATGTGAGCCAATATTCGTTGTTTAATATGAAGATGCAAAAATCCAAATATTTCAAAATGAAAAATAAACTGTATAAATCTTAAACAAACATGAATGTACAAATATAATAACCTACACTTGTATTTTACAATAGAAAGGATTTACCATACAATCAATGTGCTTTGAAAAAGTTCGATTGTCACTTGACATTTTTGGGTTAGTGTTTCCTAGACATCTGTGAATATGTGTGTGTGTGTGTGTGTGTGTGTGTGTGTGTGTGTGTGTGTGTGTAATGTATGCTCAGCTTTCAAATTTAAAATGCTGTACCAATTATGTAAAACAAGTTGATCAATACCTTGTGCTCTAAATCACGGATAGCTTGCTGTGAATTTACATGTGGTTTAATTCTAGGTTAAGCAGTAGTTAGATCACTTTTATTAGAAAAGAATGATGGGGAAAAGCAACACTTTTCAATTACAGATATGACTAGTTTTCTCATTTTGGTCAGGAAGATAGGAGGAAGGATAGGAAGAAAAAAGTTTGGAATGGGGAGAGGAAACCTGGGGAGATTATTAATAGTTTATATTTCTTGGATGGCAAAAATGCTTTTAAAGTGATTGTGTTCTGTTTCAGAAGCAAGAATTGAAGTGTCTGGCCATAGCCTCATTTATTCCTGGAGGCCCTCACTTATGATATTTACTAGCCTGCACATTCTAAGATTTAGTCAATAGTACTAGCAACAAAAGTTGTTTCCTGCTAATTTCTAGAAGTCAGATGGTCCACTGTATAGACTACCCTCCATCAGAATCAAATTGCTTTTATTCCACATCCACAAAATATTATAAGCAATAGTATTACATTAATTAAGGAAATTGCTGATTATGTATTCTTTCTTTTGTTATTAAAAATGTTTCTAAATAAAGTACACTTCATAATTAAATGTTAACAAATGGAAACTGTGATTTTAAAGATTGAAAGTCATCTAAAGAATTATCTCAACCTCTAACGCCTCGTTTTTGTTATAACTTTGTGCTTGTCTAAATGAGAAGTTATACTATGCTTCTAAGACAGCAATACTTAATCTTTATTTTGTTCATTAATCTTTAGAGTGTTCTTTCAATCATCTCTGTTCACAGTGCTAATATTACTTGAATGAAGGAAAAGTGACATAACATTTTCTTATTATTTCTATATTTTTTACATATTCAAATGTGGAATGTAATTAAAAAATTATATAAAATCAGATGCACGTACCAATCTCAAAACCTTTAAGGATGAAGAGTGCTTTGATATTGTTTAATTATAAATATTATAAATTACTATAAAAAATAAGGGTTGTCAATAAAATCTCTTTCAGCAATTATAAATTCACCTATTATACATTCAATTTGGTTTCACTAAAATTGAAAAGCAGTAAATATAAGGTACATTATTTTATAATTATTTTACATCCTCAGGCAAGGAAATAAATCTGCATGCTTTCACCCATCCATTTCTATATACTTCCTAAATACATTTGCTTATTTCTTATAACATGTAACATTAATTTAATTATGGTCGTTGAACATGTCTTCTTATATTTGTACCCATAATTGGTTCTAATTTTGGTATAAAATTTTAATTATTTGAATACAAAAAAGTATCCTCAACAATTTATATATATAGAGAGATAGATACTTTAACACACACATATATGCTACTGCACGATCTAATCTGAGCTGAGAATTTTTATAATAGAGATGTGAATTCTATTTATTTTCAGATATAGGAAAAATTATTATTGTTTGGTGTTGGCTGAGCATCTTATTCATTTTCAAACATATTTACAACAATCACACATACCACTTGCAATAAAACAAATGAACATTCATTAATGACTAGCCTTGTTATGAGTAGTGCTTTTTATCCCCCTTATACTCTAACAACCCTTGAAAACTGAAAATTGTAATATAAATCCTTAAGTTTCAGATAAATCTAAAAGTGAGAGAAGAGGTAGTGAAAATAGGTAAGGAATATACTTACAAATCTCCAGAATATGTTTAATAAGGAAAATTTAAGTATTGAAAAGAATTAGGTTATAAGTAAATATCATTCTATATCAATAGTTTCATGAAATATACTCTTTGAAATTAGATCAATAACGGATTGTTGCAGGGCTGGAGAGATGGCCTGGATTAGATTCTTAGGATACACACAGCAGCTTATAGCTGTCTGTAATCCAGTCCCAGGGGGTTAGTATCCTCTTCTTGCCTCTGAAGGCATACAGATACAACATGAACAAACACCCATATACATCAAATGAATGAATGACCAAATAAATAAATATAATTTTAGATATTGTATATAACTTTTTGGAACACCATGAATACATTTTTGAAGTAAGTATTTTGGTTAAAAATGTTCTATTTAAGAACATGCCTTTGTTTCAGCAAGTTATGATGACCACGTTGTTATGACTATAATGGTATGACCGTGTTCTTATGGTGTTATGACCATGTTGTTACGTCCATTCTCTTAGGACCACCTTAGAAATGTATCTCTGCTTCAAGGAGGCTGCGATGAGCAACCTGTTCTGTTTATGCCCTGCTTCTGTAACTCCAACTATTTGCCTGCCAAAATCTCCCATTTGGAAACTCCCTACTCCTGAGCGATAAAATTCCTTATCTTCTCCAAGTCCAATGCTGATTTCTGGAACCCCACATCTAGGGAGAGACAGTCCATAAATACAAATTAAAAAAGAAAATACTGCTCTAATTAGCTTGATGATGATGGTTTATGTCAGTGGTCTTTTTCCTCATATCTGTGCAATTAACAATATATCCTTTCAAATGATGGTACATATGATATGGTGAGAGGAAAAAATTAGTAAGAGCACGTACAGATTTTTGTAACATTTTTCAAAACTTGAGTTCCTTTGTGATTATCAATATTTTTATATTTGAAATCTAACTATAGTTAATTACTTAAAATGTGAATTGACCATAATAAGAGTTTTTAAATTATTGTTGTCACTTCCTTTTGCTCTTTTCACTTTTTTTAAACTTTGGAGTTAACGGGCTTTGTTGTGTTATTTGACAAGTTTGATTCCCCGTCCCTTACTAGTCTGCTCCATCCCTCTTCTCCTTAAATGTTTGCTCCACGTTCTTCTTTCATATTGCAAGTGTCCAATTATCTTTCCCTGCCCAATCCTGAAAGCCTCTGTTAGTCATATCACCTGGCTGTTTCCTAGTTTTCTGGCCTTTGGTCACATTTACTCCCACCTAAATACACACACTTACCATTTATAAGATAAGGTCCCCATATCAGAGAGAGAATATGATATTCAGTTTTCTGAGCTTGGATTACCTCACATACGAAAATATATTTACATCAGTTTTCTTGAAAATATCTGAATTTCCTGTATGCTTTAGGCTGGATAAAATTGCATTGTACATAGGTAATTGTCGTTATCAGTTTTGCTATTGGTCTATGTTTAAGTACATTGCATTTCCTTGCTATTGTGAAAAGATCAACAATAAACATGGATTTGTAAGTATCTCTTTAGTAAGACCTGTAGTCTTTGGTGTATACGCTAAGAAACGGTGTTACTGGGAACATATGGTAGAACAAAATCTTGTGTAACATTTTAAAACAATCTTACTTCAAATGACATTTCTCTTCTTATCAGTAGTTATTAGAATGGAAAGTTATAATCTTTTCAGTTGTACACTCACTTCACATTCTCATCCCACATGCTTGTATTAAATAATGCATTTTAAACTCTGCACTGTAAAATAAAGATAAATACCAGGGTAATGTTAGTTTTGACTAAAATTTCACAGACAATAGATATTTATTTTTTAAATTCCATTCAATGTTTTTGTAAAACTATATTTTTCAATAATATGATTAGTAAGATAATACCAAATTATATTTTAAAAACTGAACCATATTGCAGAAAACTAGGTAAAGAAGGTAGACCTTCTCTCTCTCTCTCTCTCTCTCTCTCTCTCTCTCTCTCTCTCTCTCCCCAGAACCAGTCTCCAAGTCTCATCCCTAGAGCTACAACAGAACACCAGTTGTATCCTTCCTTACTCCCTGACTACATCTCCTGTAGATCCCATAGTCCATCCCCTCCTAACCTGCACCCCCCCCCCATTTGTCGCTGCATTCTAGCTCCCAAATCCAGCGGGCACCCACTGCTAAACCACAGGAGACACATGCCCTCAAACCAGGTAGGCTTTCTACAGACCTTCTCTGTTCCTCCAGAACTAATCTCCCAGTCTGTTCCCTAGCTGGAACAGAACACCAGCTGTATCCTTCCTTTCCCCCTACCCATATGTCCTGTGGATCCCATAGACTACCCTTTCTAACTTCCTGTTCCCCTACTTGTTGCTTTGCCCAAGACTCTAACTCCAGCAGGAATCCCCTGCTAACACAGGGTCTGCTCCTTCCAGGTAACACCTAGGAGAAAAGCAGACACACACCTCTAATATTGCTCTTGAGATTCAATCTCATCAGGATTCAAAACTAGCTCTGTAGCAGGAAAACCTTTCCTCTCTGATTCTATCGCTAACAGGTCAGAAAGACCTTCTCCAGTCTTCTTTCTCCCAATTCATCCCAGCATTCCAACCTCCAATGCCAGCAGGCATTCCCCAGGAACACACCAATTAAACAAGCCAGGAAAAGAGGCAGCACACAGCAATCACACTTTCCAAAAATCCAGAGAGTAAACAGAAATCAAAGAATAAAATACCCACCCGAAAATGACAAATCCAGAAACCAGCACCTATACCTATATTCATCCCAAATGGGGTGCTGAGATGCCAGTGTAAAAACACAATAACAGCCAGAGAAATATGTCTCCACTAGAACAGAGTTATCCTACCCCATCAGGCCCCGAATACTTCAACATAGCCAAAGTACAAGAAAAAGACCTTAAAACAGCCTCTATGCATACGTTAGAGGTCCCTAAAGAGAAAATGAATAAGTCACTTAAAGAAATCCAGGAAAACACAAAGAAACAGTGTAAAAAAAAAAAAAAAACTGTTCAAGACCTGAAATTTGGAATAGAACCAATCAATAAATAAAACCCAAACTTAGGGAATTCTAGAAATAAAAACATTAGGACTTCAAACAGGAATTACACCAAGCTGGTGTAACCATTCTAATATCTAACAAAATGGACTTTAAAACAAAATTAATCAAAAAGGACAGAAAAGGCCATTTCATATTCATCAAAGGAAAACTCCACCAAGATGACATTTCAACTCTTAATTTTTAAGCCCCAACTGCAAGGTCATCTATCTTTGTAAAAGAAAGATTACTAAAACTTAAATAACGCATCAACTTTCATGCGTTGACAATGTGAGACTTCAATACCTCATTCTCCTCAGCGGACAAGTTACTCAGACAAAAACAGAATACACTAGAAATGTTGGACCTAACAGATGTTATAAATTATATAGACCTAACAGATAGTTACAGATCATTTTACTCAAATATAAAAGAATATGTATTCTTCTAGCACCTCATGAAACTTTCTCCAAAAGTGACCACCTCCTCAGATATAAAGCTAAGTCTCAATAGACAAAGAAAACTGAAGTAACTCCTTGCATCCTATCAGATTACTGTGGATTAAAGGTGGATATCAACAAAAGCAGAAACAACAGAAAGCTTACAAACTCATGGAAACTGAACAAGTCTACTGAATGAAAAAAATGGGTCAAGATAAAAATGAAGAAATGAATTAAAGACTTTCTAGAATTCAATGAAAATGAATACACAACACATCCAAATTTAGGGAACACAATGAAAGCCATGCTAAGAGGAAAGCTCTTAGCAATGAATACCTACATAAAAAATTTGGAAAGATCTTATATTAGCAACATAATAACACACCTAAAAGCTCTATAACAAAAAAAAAGTAATCACACCCAAGAGGAGTAAATAGCAGGAAATAATCAAGTTGAGGTATAAAATCAACAAAATATAAACAAAGAGAACAATACAAAGAATCAAAGAAACAAAAGTTACTCTTAGAAAATCAACTGTGGGAGCCCGTTTTTGGGTTCCTCATGGCTTTACCCAGCCGGTCTGCAGAGAGAAGATGATTGGACCACAGGCCTGAGTGCAGGTGTCTGAGATGGTCTGCCCTTGGCTGTTCTGGGGGGAGGTCTTTTGCTCCACCCCTTGGCGTTTCTATAAATACCCTGAGGCAGAGACAGTCAGGGCCCTTGGAATAGGTTCCAGGCCCTCTTGAGGCTATTCTGTATTTTCTATCTGTTTATCTCCACACTCTAAATCCTTCTGTCTAATATTTCCTGCTGCTCTCACTCAAGAAAACTCTGGGGAACTGTGGGGTTGGTGGGTAAACACATCACAATCAACTTGATGGGAAAAAGAAAAAGAAAAAAAAAAAAAAAAAAAAACCTTTTCCAAACTACCTAAAAGGCAAAGAGAGAATATCCAAATTAACAAAACCAGAAATGAAAAAGGGGACATAACAACAGACACCAACGATATCCAGACAATTATAAGGACATACTTTAAAAACCTGCACTCCAAAAAGCTGGAAAGTCTAAAGAAATGGATAATTTTCTAGATATGTACCACCTCCCAAGGTTAAATAAAGATCAGATAAACCATTTAAATAAACCTAGTGAAATAGAAGCTGTCCTTAAAATTCCCCCAACCAAATAAACAAATAAATAAATAAATAAAGCCCGGGACTAGATGGTTTCAGCATAGAATTCTAACAGACTTTCAAAAAAGAGTTAACACTAATACTCCTCAAATTATTCCACAAAATTGAAACAGAAGGAACATTGTGCAGTTCATTTTATGAGGTCACATTTACTCTGATGCTCAAACCACATAGACTGAATAAAGAAAGATAATCACACACCAATATCCCTTATGAACATAAGTGCAAAAGTATTTAATAAAATTCTTGCAAACTAAATCTAAGAACACATCAAAAAAATGTCCTCTTGATAGAAGACTTCATATCAGAGATGCAGTGATGGTTCAACATAGGAAAATCAGTAATTGTAATCCATCCATCTCATTATATATACAAAGATCTTTAACAAAATCCAACACCCTTTCACGGTAAAAGTTTTGGAGAAATTAGGGATACAAGGGACATACCTAAACCTCATAAAGGCAATTTACAGCAGGCCTTAAGCTGACATTAAATTAAAAGGAGAGAAACTCAGAGCAATTTCACTATAATCAGGGATAAGACAAGGTTGTCCACCCTCTCCATATCTACTCAATACAGTACCTCAAGTTTTAGCTAGAGCAATAAGACAACTGAAGGAGATCAAGGGCTTACAAATTATAAAGAAATGAGTAAAAGTATAGTTATTTGCAGATAATATGATAGTATACAGAAGTGACATTACAAATTACACCAAGGAGTTCCTATAGCTAATAAGTATTTTCAGAAAAGTGCCTGGATACAAGATCAATTTAAAAAAATCAGTAGACCTTGCATATAAAAATGACAAGTGGACTTAGAAAGTAATTAGGGGAACTGCACCTTTTGCAATAGCCTTAAATAATATGAAATATCTTGGGGTAACTCTAACCAAGGAAGTGAAAGAATTGTATGATTACAAAGTCAAGTCTGGGAAGAAAGAAACTGAAGACAACAGAAGTTGAAAAGATAGTCCCTGTGGGTCAGTAGAATTAACAGTAAAAAGGGTCATCCTACCAAAAACAATCTATAGATTCAATGCAATCCCCATCAAAATTCCAACACAATTCTTTACAGACATTGAAAAAATTATCAACTTCATATGAAAAAAAAAAAAAACCTAAGGAGAGCTAAAACAATCCTGAACAATAAAAGATCTACAGAAGGTATCACTATTCTTGATTTCAAGTTGTACTACAGGGCTAAAGTAACTGCATGTATTGTCATAAAAACAGACACATTGACCAATGGAACTGAATTAAAGACCCAAACAAAAATCTACACACCTATGAACACCATATATATATATATATATAACAGAAATACTCACTGGGAAAATGACAGTATCTTCAACAAAAGTTCCTAGTCAAATTAGATATCTGAATGTGGAAGAATGCAAATATATCTGTATCTATCACCCTCTACAAAATCTGAAGTCTAAGTGGATCAAATACCTCAACATGAAACCAGATACACTGAATCTGATAGAAGAGAAAGTGGGAAATAGCCTTGAATGCATTGGCACAAAAGAGGACTTTTTGAACAAAACACAGATAGTGAAGGCACTAAATTTAACAATTAATAAATGGGAATTCATGAAACAGAAAGACTTTTGTAAGGCAAAAAACACTGTCAATCAGACAAAGTATCAGACCACAGAATGGAAAAAGATTTTTACCATCTGCACATTAAATTTTGGACTTATATCCAAAATATATAAAAAACTCAAGAAACTAGATATCAAAACCCAAATAATCCAATTAAAATTGGAATGTAGAACTAAACAGGGAATTCTCAGTAGAAGAATCTCAAGTGGCTGAGAAGCAAAGAAATGCTCAACATCTTTAGCTATTAGAGAAATGCAATTCAAAACTATTTTGAGATTCTAGCTTACAACTTTTAGAATGGCTAAGATCAATAACACAAGGACAAGTCATGCTGGAAAGGATATGGAGCAAGGGGAGCACCCCTCCATTGCTTGTGGGAGTGCAAACTTGTACAGACACTATGGAAATCAATATAGTGGTTCCCCAGAAAGTTGGGAATTAATCTACCTCAAGACCTAGCTATACCATCCTGGGCATTATACCATCCTGGGCATTATCCCCAATGGGTATTTAATCATACCACTAGGACACTTGCTCAACTATGTGCATTGTGGCTTCGTTCATATTAGTCAGAAACTGGAAACAATCTACTTGGCTCTCAACAGAAGGGTGGATGATTAAAATGTGGTACATTTACAATATGAGTATTACTCAGCTTTTTAGAAAATGGCACTATGAAATTTGCAGGCAAATGAACGTACCTGAAGAAACTCATTCTTAGTGAGGTAACCAGAAAGACAAATACAGCATTCATAAGTAGATATTAGCCATTAAATAAATGATAAAAGAACTACAACCTATAGGCCCAGAGTGATTACATAAAGAGAAAAGGTCTAGGGAGTGCTCAGGGGTCTTCATGGAAGCAGGGAATAGAGTAGACTATACATCTGGAACAGGGCAAATGGGCATAAAAGCTGGGGAATCAGGTTGAGAGTGAGAGATAGGACAGAAGGAGAGAAAGCTGTAATTGAGTGGCATTTGGAAAGCTGGTATAGAAGCCTAGTACTCTGAATACTTCCTGGAATATAAGAAAGTGATCCTAATGAGAACTTTTAGTAATGGAGGACAGAGTCTCAACTGGCCATTTCTTGCTGCCAGGCAAGGCTTCCAGTGTAAGAACTGGGTTACGTTCAATTGAGTTGTTGGCCAAGGGGTCCCATGGAAATTCCAAACAACCAAAGCTGTTGCTACTACTAAGAGTTTCTCTCCGCAAACTGACAGTAAGCCATTGCCAAGGATAACACCCACACAACTCTGAATATGGAGAAGTCAAATTGGTTCCTATATTGAGCCCTCACCCTATGCTCTAGTCTCTTTGGGGTAGGAATATAACTTACAGGTTACTGAAAGTGAAACGTGGACACCAACCCAGCCACAAATCCTTTCACCTACAATTTGTCCTTCCTAAAAAACATTCTAGGTCAATGGTTCCACAGGAAGTGGGGAAGAAGCCACCCAATATCTGATTTGACTTGGGGGACAGTCCACAGAAGGATCCTATACCTGGCACTGATTGTGGAACCAAGAATTAGAGACTGGAGAGCCCAGAAACATAGGGAAGAATCAAACACTACTAGTCTAAAGAAAAACATTAATGAAATGATTCCTAATTATGTTTCTCTACATTGACAGATCAGTGCCTTATCCAGTCATGATCACACAGGCTTCCTCCAGCAGCAAATAGGAACAGATACAGAGGCCCACAGTCTAGTATCATGTGGAAATAAAATCTAAATTGAAGACCTCTATCAAATCACTCCCCTCTGAGTT
Source organism: Peromyscus eremicus (assembly GCF_949786415.1). Classification (NCBI taxonomy): domain Eukaryota; kingdom Metazoa; phylum Chordata; class Mammalia; order Rodentia; family Cricetidae; genus Peromyscus; species Peromyscus eremicus. Next base: position 74,717,705 of record NC_081426.1, read on the forward strand.
GAGGGAATCCTGAAAAGGAGGAATCAATAAGATTGTAAAAGCCAGAAGGGTTGGAGAACACTAGGAGAACAAGACCATCTTAATCTACCAAGCAAGTCTCACATGAGCACACAAAGATGGAAGCAGTAAGCAGAGCCCACTCTGGTCTGTACCTGGTCCTCTGTGTATATAGTACAGCTATTAGTTTAGTATTTTTATGGAATTCCTGGCTATGAGAACAAGTGGCTATTTGACTCTTGTGCCTGCTCTTGGGACTCTTTTCCTCCTGTTGGGTTCCCAGGTCCAACATGCATATGATAGCTTTTGTTTCATCTTCTTATAGCTTATTTTGTCATGTTTGGGTGTCATCTCAGAGGAGCCTATTCTTTTCTAGTGAGAGACAGAAAGAGAGTGGATCTAGAAGCCTATTCTTTTCTAGTGAGAGACAAAAAGAGAGTGGATCTAGAAGGGAGGGGAGGCAGGGAGGAACTAGGGGGAATAGAAAGAAAGGAAACTCTAATCAGGATATATTATATGAGAAAAGGTTCTATTTTCAGTAAAAAATGAAACCATATAAGAGCATAATTACTTTTAAAATATTCATTGAACTTTTATTTTTTCCTTATTTTTAAAAATGTCATAAATGTGATCGAAGAAATAAAAAATGCACTCACAATTTCCTCCTCCAAATTTTCTCATATTCTTTATCATGCTCTCCTGTCAACTTCACGTTTTTAAAAATATAAAACAAAACAAAAAATTTGTAAGTCTAGTTAGTGCTATTCATATTTCCCTCTGTGCAAGGGTTAGAAACTTCTACTGAATCATTAGAAACCTACTAATAGTCATAGCATCAATACTAATGACACACTTTCCCCAGCAACTACCCACTGCCAGTAGCTCCTTCCTGCGTAGTGGGTCCTAGAGCTCATCTATTCCCTCTGTACTAAGATTTACTCTGGCTTCATCTTTTTTTAGTTCTTTTCAGGTAAGCCAAGCTGTTATGAGTCCATGATGGTGATAGCCATCTCATGTTTAGAAGACAGCATTTCACAGCACTCCTCCCCATTCTCAGTCCCTCATACTCTCTGTCTCCTATTCCATGATCTTGACTGACCATTGGTAGCAGGGGGGCTAGTAATGATGTCATCTTAAGGGCTCAGGACTCCATCTCTAGTCTCTGCACTTTGAGCAGTTCCTTATCTCTCTGTTGACCAACATAAACTGCAAAAAGAAACTTATCTGAAAAGATTTAGAGTAGCCCAGGTCTATGGCTTTAAACATAAGTGTTTAGAAATTAATCTGACAGCATGACCGTTTAGCGAACTAACAGTATCAGGTGGGGAGAGAGATGAAAATGCAAAGTAGAGAGAAACTGAATTAGTGTGTTTTCTACTGCTGTGACAAGACAGAATAACCAAGACAGCTTACAGAACAAAGTATTTAATTGGGCTTACAGCTCTCGGTGGTTAGAGTCCACAATGGCTGAATGAAGACATGGTGGCTGGAACAGATGAAAGCTCACATTGCAAAGCCCAAGCAGGAGGCAGAAGTCACTTTGGAATGGGCAGGGATCTTCTGAAACTTCTATCCCCCTCTCAATGACCCACTTCCTCCATTAGGATGACACTTTTCTAAATAGGTCCACTAACTAGGAACTAAGTATTCAGACAGAAGAGCCTATGAGAACTTTTCTTATGCAAGCTAACACAATGTCCTTAAGAAATTCTGGAAACCAATCATAAAACAACAATTTCTGTTGAATTTACAGCTCCCAAACCTGTGTATAGAGCATGATATTTCATCAAAATTTCAAGCTCATATAAGGATTTTTGTTACTCTACACATGTTAGGTGTTGTATTACATTATGAGAATTTGTTTATTTGCTTATGTTGATTTTTTTCTTTATTTAAATAAGTGTAGCATGTACTCATTTTAGAAAGTGATGTATTTCATGCAAGACTATTCTCTACTTTGACCATATTAATGGTCTATTGCCCTCGCCTGTCACAGCTCCCTCTACCTCTTTCACCTCACAAATAGGATAGCAATGTTACTTCTTACAGGTCTCACTTTCTCTTTCTCTGCCTCTCTCTCTCTGTCTCTCCCTCTGTCTCTCTATCTCTCTCTGTCTCTGACTCTGTCTCTCTCTCCCTGTCTGTGTGTGAATGTCACACACATATGGTGTTCTTATGTATGGGTGAATAGAATTCTGAACCAGAAAGAGAAAAAAAAAATGTGGCATTTATCTTTTTCACTTTGGCTTATTTTAATATGATGATATTCAATTTTATCATTTTTTCTGCAGGCAATATATTTCATGCTTCTTTATGTTGAACAGAATCCCTTTGAGTACTTACGGCATGTATTTCTTGTATATTCATCTGTTGCTTGGTCGCTACAGGACTAGGTCATGCTATTCATCTCAGACCTGTCTGGAGTTAACTCTTCAGTTTCAGTGCCTGTCTCTGTGAGATTATAAGTTTAGGCCTCTACTCCTTGTCAATATTAAAATATTTTAAAAGTAATTAGTGAAACCCTACCTTTAGTGCTGAATGCCTGCAATTCCAGTACATGGTAAGGGAAGACAGAGGGACAATGAGTCCACGGCCAGTCTGAACTACACAGCAAGTACCAGAATAACCTGGGGAAGAAGACATTATTTCAAGTAACCAATGATTCTCTAAAAACCTAAGAGTTGGATATAGAGTGGAAAATTTCTTGCATAGTAAATAAAGATTAAAAGTTCCTGCTACAAAACAGTTTTTAACCCAGGTTTAATTTTTCCTCAGTTAAAAAAAAATAAAAAAATAAAAAAACAAAAAACCTCTAGTAAAACTGACTTCTCATAAATGCCCAAATGTGGCATTTGTTTTGAACAACTTGGCAACATTTCCAGTAGGTAAAAATACTTTACCAACATGTATAAGGCATAGTTCTAGTATTATAATCCCAGCAGTTCCACTGTGGAATTGAATACACCAGGCTTAACTTGACAATAAATATCTGAAGCAGCATGTGCTGCAAAATGTCCCTTTAATAGTCAATAAAACTGGCAAGAGCCATTGCTCACCACCTGATAGCTACTAGGTTTTCAAATTATAGAATTCATTTGTCACACACCACTTAGCATATCTATAACTTTCCCCCAAAGAAATGCCATCTCCAAGTAGTTATTTTAATGGGTGAAGGATTAAATGCTAAAATAAGAGGCAATCAAAAGGAAAGTGAAAGACAATTATGTGCTGTCTCTTAAGACAGAAATGAATTTCACCTGAAGGTGAAGTCTGTTTTCTCTAATGAGTTTAAGAAATACATAGAAACAGAGAAAATAAATTACATTCAACATAACGTAGACTTAGTTTCATATGAATTTGCAGGTAAGGTCTTTGTAAGGGTTAGGAGTATTTGTTATGCCTAACCTATATCAGTTGGCAGGACCTAAGACAAGGTTGTTGGGATTCACTGAAATGGAAGAACACCTATACGGAAATGCAGAGCTTCACTGCAGCATATCACTTTGCAAACAAATCTGCTAAATCTCTTTCCTCACCTTACATCCTACTGACATTCACTTGTTTGGACAGTAATATTTCATACTATAGTTTAGTAATTCTTGAAATTATATGTGTTGCTTCAGAATGATGTTGTCACTGATCATTCTCAGTGTGGCACAGAAATAAATTGTACTCCAGAATAAAAAAATTATATGAGAAAAATAAGAAAAAAGTTTTAAGTGTGAATAGCAATGTTCTTTTCTGAGTGCCAGATGGGGCTATTTTGAGGTGTCTACGGTGACAAAATTGTCATGCATTGATAGAAAATATTTTAAAGATAAATATTTTAATAGCAATGAAGACCCCAGCATGATATTAGGATTCCTTATCATGTTAAAGCAGAGAGAAGTCCACTAACCAGAGCCTGTGTTCAACTTCCAGTGGAGATTTTAGTATGAAACTAAAACACTGCATAGGATCTCTCATGGATTTTCATAATGAAAACTTCATATATTCTATGAAATATTCGTTTTCTAATAATCACATTGCTTTTGATTTACTTTTTTAAAAGGAAAAACTTTCATTGATATATTCTGGCCACTAAGTTTTAGCAAGTGGCCTTAGCTTTGAGGTAGTGAGGCAAATGAGGGGATACCTCTCCTCTTGTGGCAGTGGGCTGTTCAGCAGAGTTAAAGAACTGTTAAAATGACATTTGGTGTTAGTGTTAAGATCCTTAGGATTATGTTGAAAGCTTTCTGTGTGAAGTTAGTTCATTTTGCAATAAACAAGCAGATGCTGCAAATGGGCAATCTGCCTTCCTAATTAGTGCTTTACTTTCCCTTGCTGCCCTAGGAAAAAGCACTCTAAATAAAGGACTAGCAGGATGGCACATACGCCATCACTTCCCTTTTGAACACTGGGTGCTTTGAGAACACAGAACAGAGATTTCAGCTGACTGTCCTGGCTCAACCAGGACACAGCCTCAACCAATTTGTAGCTGACTTTTGCCTGCTGACTCTCAGCCCTGCAGTCATTCCTCTGTGGCCAGAAGGAAGTGTTTCCTTTGGTGGCAAAGCAGAGGGACTGCTGTGACCTGTGCTAAAAGGCAAGGTCGTGTGGTCATGAGATAGCACAGAGATAAATAAAAGTACCTGCAGAGCAAGACTGAGGAGGGCCATAGTTTAATCACTGGAAAACATGATGGAAGACAAGAAGTGGCTTCCAAAAGCTGTCTTCTAACCTCCATATTCTGCTCACCTGCAATCCCACTCATATGAAAGTCAGTATTTATTTATTTATTTTTAGATGTTTTTACTTTGGCATGTGTATGTGTGTTTTGTATGCATGCATGTTTGAGTATCATCTGCACCTCTGGTTCTCAAAGAGGACAAAAGAGGGCATCTGATTCCCTGGAACTGGAGTACAGAGGTGATGCTGGGAAGCAAAGAAGACTACTCTGCAAGAGCGTGCTCTTAACATTGAAGCCATCACTCCAGGGGGAGTGAATCAGCAGTTTTCCATCCCCCTGTGCTAAGTACTCTGGAGATGCAAGAGCAAGCTCAATAAAAGGCTTTCCTCAAGAAGTCATCTGCCGGTTTTGAATATGAAGGACTGAAATGGAAACAGAAAGGAGCAACAAAGACCGTAGACAGGGAGCAACCACAGGAATAGCCACTGCACCGACAATTGAGCAGTTGATGAATGTGGTGGTTTGAAAGAAAATGGCCCCCAGTGGGAGTGGCACTATTAGGAGGTGTGGTCTTCTTGGAGTGAGTGTAGAGTTGTTGGAGAAAGTGCATCCTGACTTAACCTCTGTAAGTAAATAAGCCACCACAAGGAAATGTTATCCTTTATATGAGTTGCTATGGTCATAGTGTCACTTCACAGCAATAGAAATCCTGACTAAGACCATGAGAAAAAGTGTATAAGCAGCTAGGAAGCTAAGGTGGTCAGAAGCAGCAGTGCTGGCAGAGAATACCTTAGGGGTCCAGGTGCTGTGTGGACTGTGCTTGAGTGAACTTGGCAGCAGTAATGGTTGGAGGCACATCTATCATTGGTTACTGAGATTGTATACTTCTAAATGCCCTCACTGGACCTGAGAGAGGGAAACAGTCCAGCAGTCCCTGAAGACAAGTTGTGTATGTATCTAACAGTTAGCAAAATGAATGAACAAACTGACAGCAGCCAAGATGGAAGGAAACAAAATAGAAGTAGACAACGAAGTCATGAGAACCATGAAAATGTTCAGACTTCGGGAAGAGAACACACAGTTCCTAGCTACCAGATGTCTTTCGGAAAGTTGTCAGATTTGAGAACAGAGATAAATTACCATAGCATAGGCTGTTGCTAAGTGTCAGGCTATGTGGAGCCTGTATGAGGACTGTGACACTAGTTAAGGCTAAGAGTGATAACACTTAGGTCAGAACAGCATAACACTAGGAGATAGCACTTGCTACCGCTTGCCTAACATGTCAGAGAGGCAAAGCTTCTAGAGACTAGTGCTTATGAGTGTTCCCTTTGCCAACCCCACCATCCCTGTCCACATAGGACAATACAACCCTCTGCAACATGTAGAAGAGCTGTTTGCCATAATAACGGTCAACTGCCCTTAGTAGACACCTTCCTTGTCTGAGAATCCTTTGACAAACTAAGACACTTGCTACTCACTCATATAAATGTGAAGACAAGATTTTATTTTTCCCAAAATGACAATTATTGTGTCTTTCTGGAGGCCATGGAACAAGGGAATTTCCTTATTTACCTGTTTAGTAATTTCAAGGGAAATATGAACAATGGTACCACGGAGAGATGGGAATGGCTGAGAATTCTTTACATTCCTACAGGAAATCAAGGATTTTTTTTAAAGGAATATGATGGAGAGAAGTAAAATTGGAAGGCAACAACACCGAAGGAAATTGGAATCTTGCCTTCCCCATATACAAAGAGAGAATGAAGAATGAGATTTCTTTGTGCTTTGTGCTTGTTTGAGTGCTCCCGAACTCTGTCCTTATTTCTTTCTTAATTTGGCAACATTGTTATATCACTAGTTTACAATTTTTATGCAAAGCTTGAATAAATGCATATTATTTTGCTTCTCTTAAAAATTGCCATTATCACAACCTAGAAGGAACATTTTCCTCCCACATACTCTAATTATCATTTAAAGACTAAAGTTTCCACTTAGAGTGAAATGATAAATGGTTATTTTTAGTTTTTGAAACCTGTTTCTATAACTACAAACTTCTCAATTTTTTTCAAGTAATTTGGTATATTTCTGCAGATAGACAAATTATAAATTCTTTAAAATGGTAAAAAATGAAGACAACTAATTCTCCCAGCTCTCTCTCTATATATATCTTCAGGAACAGCCTTAATTATTGGGAATTTAATGTATGATAGTGAGATTAAACTACAATTTTATTAAATTACTCATGCATTTGTATCTTTTAGTTAATTTCTTTTAATGTATTTTCTTTTCAAACCTGGTCAACTTTGAACTTCAGCCTCCTTGCTTCTCTACATGCTCAAAGAAAGCAAACAAACATGAACAGGCATTTGTTATTTTGTGAGACCAAAATGAGCCATCTTAGAAATAAGACCAAAATGCTTTCACCCAAAAACTAAGGCCTAAGATTTCTCCTTCTAGGAATAGGCCAATAGTTACTGAAACAAGTCAGTCCAGATTCCAGAAACCAGGAAGTATAAAAGTACAGAGTCACAAGGTAGTCATGAGGTAATGAATGCCAGACTATGGAATGTCCTCTCCCTGGTTTCCAGGGTAACTGACCACAGAAATGTCCCAACCTGAAGGCAGCCAATGAGAAATTGTGGTGGGCAACCACCCCCTTAGAAGTAAGATTAAGCCATGATTTCTAGAAAGCCCCTAGAAGTGAGCCAATCAGAATTGTACCCATACTAGCACCCCTAAATGATGTAACCTTGTGGCTTTTGCCTTTAAAAACTGAGCTTGCAGACAGGCAGGCACTTCCTCCAGCCTCCACTGTGTTGGATGTATTGGACGAAGTCCCTGCCTAGGCTTGTATATCCAGAATTAAACCTTGCTTTTGCATTCTGGCATGCTTGTCTTTGGTGGTCTCTCTGGGGGTTGTGATCTGGGCACAACAATTTGAGTTATTAAAGATTTTGGGTTTTTCTTTTTTCTTTTATTTCTTTCTCTTTATTTTGACAGGTTTTCTCTGTATCCCTGGCTCTCCTGGAACTCATTCTGTAGACCAGGCTTGCTCAAACTCAGAGATCTCCCCGTCTCTGCCTCCTGAGTGCTGGGATTAAAGGCATGCGCCACCACCTCCTGGCTGAGTTACTAAGGTTATTAACTCCTTAAAGATCTTATAAAATCAAGGAAACAATTCTGTTCTTTTTTTCTTTTTCTTTCTCCTTTCTAAGACCTTCCATGCTCCTTATTCATTCAACTTCATGTCCTTTCTCTCAGATTAAAAAAAAAAAAATCAAAACTCAAGCCGGGCGGTGGTGGCGCACGCCTTTAATCCCAGCACTCGGGAGGCAGAGCCAGGCGGATCTCTGTGAGTTCGAGGCCAGCCTGGGCTACCAAATGAGTTCCAGGAAAGGCGCAAAGGTACACGGAGAAACCCTGTCTCGAAAAAAAAAACAAAATAAAGCAAAAAACAAACAAAAAAAATCAAAACTCAGAACAAATAAATGAACAGCAACAACAAAACAATATGATATAAACAAATGAAACAAAAAGCCTGCAAAAAATCATGTGGTCATCTATTCTTGGCCATGGGATCTGCCTTAGAGTTGGTTGATGTAATCCATGACACACCCTTACAGAAAGCTGATTTTGTCTTTCCAAGCAAATATCAATTATTAACAGCTTTTTGGATAGGGAAGGGACTTTGTGTCCACCTCCCTTTCCCAGTTTTGGGATGTTATAAGGTTTTAACTTGTGCAGATCTTGTGCATGCTGCCACAGTGTTTATGAGTTTATTAGTCCATTGGTATCAGTCCTGTTGTGTCTGAAAGACGATATTTCTCAAGCAAACAATTTTAAAACCTATCTTCACACAAATCAAAGGCAATTTACACACTTAATACTAAATTGAAATTCTTATGCAAAGATGCTGGAACTGGTGCTTGGAGCAAGGTAACCAGAGAAAAAATTAATTTGATGAAGTTTTACATGTGACATTTGACTACAGTATTATGTATAATTAATTCACATATCAATCCTCATGCATTATTGGGTAAATATATGTCAATATGTTAAATTGGAATAAATGAATTAAAAAATTCCAAATAATTGAATTTGGAATTTTTTATGTATGTAAATATTTTTGGAGTTCACATTAAGCTATAATTCATCAGGACTTAATCCAGTATGGAATACCCAGGGTCCAGGGATTTCACTACATCCAGCATGGGATATCTGAGGGAAAAATTCTACATACACTATGCTCTTATGTCTGTTAACTTTATTCTTCTAAGATAAAATTCCATTTATTCAGCTACAGCTTCATCAGGACAAGAATAAATCTAGATACACCAAGCTCTCTGTCCTTCTACTTTATTTCTCTTGGATGAAATTCTGTCTCTATATCTTCAGTTCCATCCAGAGACACAGTTCTCCTTTGTCCTCTCTTTTACTGCTAACAACTAAGCTCTTATGCTTCCTGCCTCATCTTTGTCCTCTGTTTTTTCTCTCTCCATCTCTACTTGCTCTCAAGTCCTGGCTCAAGAGTTCTGCCTTATCATCTACATTACTTCTGTGTTCTTCTCTTTTCCCTGGCCATGCTTTTCTGTCCTCTAAAAAACACCTGTTCTTCTCTCCCTGACTACATGGTTCAGGAATGTTGCTCTACCTTCCACCTTGATATGTATAAACCTCTTTTGTTCTCAGTCAGTTTACTCTGGAGAGCCACTAGGCCTCAAGGAAAGGGGATGGTCTGAGCTTCATTTGCACAAGAAACAAAGCTATGTGTCTCCAACCAGCTTGTCTAGAGGGTGGGAGGAGTTAGTTACCTAGAAGCTCACCTTGTCTGGGGAACTGAATTGTTTGCCAAATTGTTGGGAATATTTGGGCACACAAGAATTTTACAGCAGAAGACAGCTGAAATATTAAAAGCTCGATAACACCAAATATTCATAATAAATGGCTTGCCTTTTGACAGACCCTTGGCCTGTCAAAGTATAGCTTTAATACACAGCTGAATCTCTATAATATATTCTGTGGCCCACCACAATCCAGGAAGACAAAACCCTTGTAATGTTTATCTGGATATAATGTAGACTTTATCAGAAAGATATGTGATACAATTGTGGGAAGGGGTAAAACATATACTGTCATTATCTGAGAATGGACTGTATCCTGTATTGCAGATAATTTTGAAGGAAGATGCACATGACTTGGAAATCAAAGAGAAGTAGGAACCCTTAGGCACACACTGATCCCATTTCTGTTTCTGGATGGCTGATGTTGACAGTAAGGGTTTCTTTAAGGTGAACATTGTACTTTACTGTGCTCCATGCCTGGCTCAGACTTTGGAAAAACTGGTGATCCTGGGTAGGATGGAGAAGCTGTACGCAGAGCAGCTATCACACCAAGGGAGTGAACAACAAAAAAAAATAACAAGGTTGAACTTCTGAATAGCTACTGTTTCATTCCAGCCCTTCAGACCACCAACAAGCCCCTTTTATCCAGCCTACTCCAAAGGAAACACCAAGAAATAAGAAATCTGGGAAACAAGTCACTACTATGAAGTTGGAGCAAATATCCCACAAGAACCAGGATCTACATTTAAATCCTTTAGTTTAAATTATCTCCTTGTTAATCTCAAAACTCTTCAAGACTGTTTTAAAAACTAAATTAACATATGAATACATTTTATTTGTTATCCTACATTTTATATACATGGTACTTAAAATATTTTATTAAATATAACCATCCTACTATTTATTTGATAAAAAAGTAGCTAAGAATTGTTTGGATAAACATGTAAAGTAGCTATGGTTATCATTGAATACAGGGAGGAAGAAGAAAAATAACTCTTTCTGGTACAAGAAATAAATTTAAATAACACATCCAAGAAGCTAAACAAAATGAAGAAGAAGGTTTATTATTCATATGTTAAATGATCTGTAAAATAAACTCTAAACAGTGTTGCTCTTTATAATCATAATGCTCTCATTCATGTTCCAAAACTAATCACCTGCCATTTTTTCAAAAATAAAACATAGCATTTACAGTATTATTCATAGTCTTTTTTTTTTATTTTTGTAGCTTAAAACTGTCATGAGGGGAATATTTATTATTAACTTTGAATTCATTGTGTGTAAAGTATCTGATAGCTTAGAAAGTCACCAAGGAAATGGCAGTTCACAAGGGCCCACATTTGTCTGTGCTTGCCTTATAAAATATGTGTATCAAGCCTATTGTTCACAATTTCCTGTGTTCTTTCTCTCTACCCTTACTGTTTAGTTTTTTATGAATAAACTAAACACAAACTGTGTCCTGAGTTTTTGGGTGACTGACTTAGAATAATGCCTGCTTCATATGTTATTGTGGAAAATGTCTGAAGTTCTCTCCAGTGCATGGATAACTTGAAGAATAGTATCATTAGAACTTAAACACACCAGTTGAGAGCTCCAAGATTAATTACCATGGATAATCATAACTAAAAGAGTTCTTGAAGAGGGTACAATATGAGCTCCGAAATACTTTTGGCTCCTGCTGGGTACTTGCTGGCCTCAATTGATTCTATTTTTGCCTCTTCACCTCTTCCCTGGCCTCTGCTGAACTGGCTTTCCTGTCATCACTGACCCTCAGCTCACTGCTGAGAGCTCTGGATCCATCAAGGTAAAGATATCCTCTGCTGACCTCTCCAAAAGACACATTTACCCTCATTGACTCTAATCTACAAGGGCCAATAAAGCCAGCAAACCCATTTGAATCAGTTACAGTAATTCCTATAATGTATTTCACGAATTCACAAATGTTACACAAAGGACTCAGAGATCAGGCAAATAGAATGTAGAAATTGCAACCTAGATCTTGTGAACTTTACAAGATAATATTATTAAAATCCTAAATTCAAATGTCAAAGATCTATGTACCTGGTTTCAGTAGTTTATTAACAAGATGGAATTTGAAAATCTGTGTCCATCAGATTTAAAGGCATGTGTATTCATATTCAATAAAAGTAGTTTCATATTTTAGTAAAACTTAGTTATATATTCTCATTTATTGGATACATATTTCTTCTAGAAAATGAAAATATTAGACCTGTAAAACTTATATGAATAATAATTTGATAATCATTACTTATTACAAGTTTATATAAATTATTTATAAGATTGTTTACAATATTTTTTCATAGTTAATATTATGAACTGGTGAAGGATTATCTTATTACGAATAGGTTGGTTCTTTAAAATGAACACTAATTTTCTGCCAATAATAGTGGAAAATAAATTACATTAACTACTGTAATAGAAAATAACAATACTCCCTTTTTTTTGGTTTTTCGATACACGGTTTCTGTGTAACAGCTCTGGCTGTCCTGGAACTCAATTTGTAGACCATGCTGGCCTTCAACTCCCAGAGATCTGCCTGCCTCTGCCTCCCAAGTGCTGGGATTAAAGCCGTGCACCACCACTGCCAGCTTACAAATAATATTCATAGAGTGATGTCTGTGTTTAAAATTATTTTAAATTGCTCACATATATTATCATATTCTTGCTATTTAGGAAAGAACACTGAAATGCTAAGACGTTTAAGTCAATTTTGCGAGCTCACAATCAGGTTTCAAAATAAAAGAACTCTATATGACTCTAACAAAAAAGCAATACCTTTTGTGGATATAACTTCTGTATCAAGTGCTCTATTAAATATACTAAAATTTCACATATTCAAATGGCTTAAAATGTGTTGTTTAGTGCCGGGTGGTGGTGGCGCACGCCTTTAATCCCAGCACTCGGGAGGCAGAGCCAGGCGGATCTCTGTGAGTTCGAGGCCAGCCTGGGCTACCAAGTGAGTTCCAGGAAAGGCACAAAGCTACACAGAGAAACCCTGTCTCGAAAAACAAAAACAAAAAAAAAAAAAAAAATGTGTTGTTTAGTAACACGGGATGTTAGAAGAGTTTAAGTTTTATGGCCAAGATTCTTATTATGTTCAGTACATAATTAATTTCTCAGTAGTCTTGTAACAACACAAAATCACTCTGAGTATTGGAGGGGCAGAGATACTTAGGGTGGCAGTCTCACACTAAGGCTAAAGTCTCCTACAAAGTTTTTAAAGATGATAAAGTACCCCAGGAGCCAGGTATGGTATCCCACACCTTTAATCCCAGCACTCAAGAGGCAAAGGCAGGCAAATCACTATGAAATCCAGGCCAGCTTGGTCTACAAAGTAAGTTCCAGGACTGCCAGGGCTACCCAGAGAAACCCCAGCTATTGCTAAAAGTGAATAATTCACCAGTTCAACTCCAAAAACTGTAGAAAATCCCCAAGAGGGGAGAAATTCCACAACACTGTTTACAATGAGAAATAGAACAGAATTTCCTTCCCTTAGTGTAATCTTTATTGTAAGCATGCAGTGTTCTCAAGTGTCTGGTGTCACTGTTCTCCAGAGAACAAAGCCTGCCTTCAGGTGAACTAGTGAGTCCTTGTATGCAGTTAATAACTTGTATGTGGCATAAGATGTATATGGCAACAGACATTTTGAGAAGTAATAAGGAGTTACTACTGCTAAAAACGAAAAAATATAAGTAGAATAGAAGTTGAGTTCATGATAAACTGGTATACTGAGAACTTAGCACAAAGTGAAGCATTTTCATTATAAGGATTATTATATAAATATAAACACACACATATAAATACGGATTTTTAAGAAAAACAAACAGTAAGAAATAAATATCAGAGATATGGAAGAATGGATAGACAGACAGACAGGGAACTTAAAAGAACTTGCCGGGGTTGACTTTGTGTGAATGTGGATGTCATAGACATTTCACTGGGAGGACCCACAGGCTGAAGATGGTGTGAATACATGATGGTACAATCTTAATGGAAAAGTGATCATCGACAGGAATTTCCTCTTTTCACTCACTTTTGCGACCTCTATCTCTGTCCCTATTTAGCGTCCAACAGATTAGATAAAACACAGGTACAATATGAAAGGCAATCTGCTTTAGTCCACACATTATTTAAATGTTAATTTTGCCTTAAAATGCCTTCACAGAAGCATCTAGAATAATGCTTGACTAAATAGTAGAATAGAGTAGTCTAGCAAGTTAACATATAAAACCAACAGTCACACATTCCATAAATAAATATAAAAAAGTAATAATTATTGTTAAATTCAATTTTATTACATTAATTAGACATGATATATATATATAAAACCTGTATGTATCTTTATGTGTTCTTGCTACCAGTCTCTATTTGAACAGATACATAGAAAAATTAACATATGTAAATACATCTAGAGTGTAGATATATACATATCAAATACATCTAGAGTATTCCAAGATAATGTCAATATTTTACAATAAAATACTATTTCATGAATAAATAATACTCAATGTCTTTCTGATATTTTACCTTTTGTACTTTTTGTATGTTGAGCATTCTCAAGTTTCTGTGTAGAGGAATTATTACTGAATAATGTAATGGAAAGTGAAAAATGAGCTAACTTCAATAATTTAGTGTCACTTTAAGGCTAATTGTTATGAATTCTCCATTGACACACTAAGCCATTCCCAAGCCATACAAAGTCAATGGATTTCTCGAAATTCGGATCACTCCATTGATGATAATTTAGGAATTACAACACTAATAAATAGTGACATAGGTGAGTGAGCATTTAGAATTAAGTAAATTACCTATACAACACACACACACACACACACACACACGCACGCATGCACAATTCAGTCATTATAAAGCCCCTTTAAAATTTTTATCGTAGTTTCTTGAGCTCAGGTAGAAGATTTAAGTGTCCTTTATTTTTATCTCTTTCTTCAAATTGAATTAATATTTATTATCTTATAATTAGGCAGCTAAATATGTTCTAAATGATAAAACTCTTTTTTTTTAACCAAATGGGATGAATACTAATAGGATTTCCATTTCAGAATAACTCCTTTTATCAAAAATTATAGATAATATGTACTGGAGATTCTGTAGGAATCATGTAAAATATAAACTTTGTATACATTAGCTAATAACCCTTTATGGAGTAATCATTTTTCTCATTTCCTTTTATCACTATTTCATCCAAGAGTATATGCAGGTTAACAACTTATCAAGGACTCATTATCAAAAGACAAAACTATTTCTTGCACAAAATCAAATTTAAATGAAATCTCATTTTCATATTAACTATTATTTATTTTCTCTATTAACACCCAAAACTGATTTAATAAATGATAAAACTTAACCACAGCTGTGTAATAGACTTCATATCAGTTACAAATTAGAAAGCATTTGCAATTAAGAAGTACAAGAATATATCCAGTAATTTATCTTCAAGACAGCTAAGTCTTATTGTCTGTGTAACAAAGCCTCATGTTAACAGCAGTGTGGATGCCCTCAAGAACCAGTGATTCCTGGTGTCCTGGCTGGTGGTTCTGTGATAGAGAGCTGACAAAAGCTACATTCTGAGGGATGTCAAATCTGAATCAGATTTAGTATCAGGAAATTAATTTGGAAAAACTATTTAATCAGCATCTGTGTATAAAAAGGAAAGGGTGTTAGAAAGGTTAGAAAAAACAGCCTTAAGCATGTCTGAGAAGTTTGCAATAGTTCTGAGATATGCAGGAATGGCTAGTTGGTCTCCCTTTCACACTTATCATTTTGCCAGACTCCATTAGTCATCACTAAGGCCAACTCAATAGGGACATAACCTTGAGCAAGTTAAAAGGTTTCATGAGAAATCAGTACAGCAGCTAGGCCGCTATATTATAACTTGAAGGGAATGTTAGCTTGCAGATCATAGATGAAAATACAAACTAACTTTAGTACAATTATGAGCTATATTCTCAGTTTTTATAAACCAGATTGGATTTTGTACCAGAGTCACCAGATCATATGATGTACATATTGTAGCATAAAATATTATATTATAGTACATTAAATATGTACTATATCATATGATATATTTATATATTATATTGTACATATTAACATATACTGTCTATTTATCCTCCCTATGTTTTTCTGATTCATAATAGATCTCATATATATATATATATATATATATATATATATATATATATGACTGGAGGATACAGCAAAAGAACATGTATGTGTATTATGAGGCCATTAAATAATATTGTTTAATCCTTACATTACTTAAATATTGTCAATTTTAAAATTATTCTCTTTCCTACTTGCTTTTGCAAACATCCATGTCAAAAGCTGTTCTACTTAGCCTTTAAAGTTCCATAAACGACAACATCGGTTTGCAGTAATTAGTGCAGACAGAGCTCCCCGTCTGACCTCAGCAGTTGAGGACAATGGAAGGCTGTTCTGACCATTGGAGCCTGTCTGTCTGATTCACCATCATTAAAACGCCGTGGCTTTTCTTTCAGAAAAAAATTACACCTTCCTCTCTCTAACAGTTAAAACAGAATTCAATTAGAACAGAGAATGGGAATCTGAAGTTCAAATAAAAGGCTGCATTGTTATGAAGTTTAAAGGTGAGTTTATACAAATATCAAAAACTAATTAAGGAGAATAGGTGATATTTAACTTCTTTGAAACTTCAAAAAGAGAAAATTGATTTTTGTCTCATTGGATTAAATTACATTTTCATATTGATTGACACAAAGAGCTTCTGTTACATCTCTTCCAGACAGGGTAAATATGCCAGCTGCTATTTATTCATGAAACCCTGTCTCTCACAATTTCAGGGAATGTTATTTTAGCATTTTATTATTGAATAAATATTTTGACAGGTGATGATATTTTGGAAGATAAACAGAAAAAAATCATTCAACCACTTCTACTCTGTAATTTAGACCTAGGAAAGAAAGCATAGATGTGGTAGGATGTATCCCCAAGTCAATTTTCTCTGTGTATAGTGCAGATTGTGATCAATGGAATCAATAAAGCTTAATTAAAACTTTGGCCATTAGTATTTTTGACAGTCTCCAAATGAAAGTTTTGAGCAAAGTGTTGCAGTTTTTTGGTAATCATTTTAGTTCATTTACTTCTTTGATGTTATAGAAAGAATAAGGAGACATAGGCGTAATAAAATATTAAACTATGAGAAAGTAAAGAAACATTTCCTAAGAAAATGGATGAGGTATTAATATATAAATAAAGAAAAGATCAAATCCACTGACTACGAAATTCCTTAGGATCCTCCTCTCTCTAAATGAAAATTTAAGTTTAAAATAGTTTGACAATTTTCTCTGGAAAGAATGTGGAGAGATGGAAAGCTTGGGAGACAGGTGAAAGACTGTGTAATAACCAACAACTAATTTTGAAAACAAAATACTGTTCTGGTCAAAATTCTAACTCTTGTTGTGTTGGTGGAAATATAAGGCAAAAGCAATAAGGGGTTTCATGGGGCAGAAGAAGGGATGCATAGACATTGGTGAAATAAGCCATGTGAAGGCAGAGCATACCAATACCAAAAACAAACACACAAACCACCACCAACAACAACAACAAAAAAAAAAACCTCACTCAAAGCTTAGCTCTATCTTATGAGAAATTTTATTATTCTATTTTGTATAATCATGTTACTTTTAAAATTACAATTTACAAATGTTTACCTACTCATCCTGAACTTCAATATACTTAATATTCTCTAGAAGGTCAGAAGATATTTTACCATTAGCATTTTTTTCTGCATTCATTTCTTAGTCATATCCATAATGACACATCTTATTGTAATCAGAATGGAATGCTCAGAATTCAGTGAATTCTGCATTTACACTCACAACCCAAGACCTCTGAAATGGCTAGGGATATCGAGATGGCCATACTGTTTTTTCTGTCATTTCTCTCAATGCTATGCTCAAAAACTATCTTACCTGCACATGTGAGTGCACAGTCTGCATCATGAGTGAAACATGGAAGGGGTTTGGATTGTGGTCCTGGGGATTAAACTAAGGTCATCTGTTCTGGAGGCAAGTGTCTTGTCTTTCCTTGCTAACTCATCTCATTAGCCCTTATTTAAATTGATGGCTCTATCATGCCTGGGCCTGGTAAATATGGCTATGGCAGGTCTTGCCCTCCCCCTTTCCTCTCCCTTGCTAAACTGTTAGATTACATTCCCAAAGCTAGCTGCTCTTGTTTGACCACTTTCTTATGCCTAACTCATTCCCGAAACAAAATACCAAGGTTCAGAAGTCAAAACTCATTATTTGGCTACACTATCATGTCCCATCAAGACTTGCCAACTCATCCCAGCACAGACTTCCCCTTTAATCCACTCCTGCATGCCAGGCAGTGGTGGCACACACCTTTAATCCAGCACTCGGGAGGCAGAGCCAGGCAAATCTCTGTGAGTTCAAGACCAGTCTTGTCTGCAGAGTGAGTTCCAGGACAGGCACCAAAGATACACAGAGAAACCCTGTTTCAAAAAACGAAGGAAAGAAAGAAAGAAAGAAAGAAAGAAAGAAAGAAAGAAAGAAAGAAAGAAAGAAAGAAAGAAAGAAGTAAAATAAAATAAACTACTCTGGCAGAAACACCTGCTGCTAACTTTGGCTGATGCAGAGGAAGAAGACTGCCCGCCCCCCAAGTCCTTCCCCTCCTAGGTAATAAAATCTCCTTTGTGCTGGGAATGCAGTGTGAATGTGTTCTGTCTCAGCTCTGAGGCCCTTTCACAAATATTAAAGATTCCCTAATAGGGTTCCTTGATAGTAACACACAGATTTTATCATACTTTCTATGTTCTCTCTCATTTTCACTGGATTTGTCTTTACACATCTATCCATCTTTTGCAATGTATCTCTCTTGCCTAACATTTAGAACTATTGGTTGTCCAGGAGTGTTCTTTATTGCATGAGAAAAGAGAGCTTGTTTTATTTTCTTTTTACCTCTCTTTTTTTTTCTTTTTACCGTGATATCCTAGTACTTGAAGGAGTTCAGTAAATTTATTTTTTTGAACAAAGGACTTTCCTTGCCATTCTTAGGATAGATAAACTGTAACTTTTTACATTATCAAGTTGAATATCCTCAAGATTAGAATGAGGCTTTAGTGGAGCACCAAGATGAATTTATAGCACTACATCAAAGAGCTCAGGTAGTTATTATCCACAAAATGCTTTAGAGGAATAGAAAGATACTAAATATGACTATTCATATCCATGTACGAGATGGAAAGATGCTCAGAAACAAAAAATGGAAATTTTAATCATACTAATTTATTGACTTAAATGATCCTATATACTATATAGTGTTGCAGTTTTTCAATAATCATTTTAGTTCCCTGATTCTTTTAAAATTATATAATATCTATTAGGTTAAATCTTTAACATTGATTACTAATACATGATATGATTCTAGTGTATACTTTCATATCGATTCAGTTAGATGAAAGGAAAGGATAAAAAGGAACAGACCAGATGGTCTAGCAGGGAGATAATGTTCACCAGTGGCATCTTTGTCTCTAGTAAAGCTTTATGAGGAGCTAGAGAACAGCTAAAAAAAAGTTTAAATTGTGATAAGTAGAATTCCTTATATATTAAAAATCATTCAGCTATATATATTCTTGCCGTGGAACAATCCTTTTATACACTATGAATATGCATTACTCTCATTGGTTAATAAAAACCTGATGGGCTTGTAGTTGGGCAGGAAGTTAGGCAGGAAATCTAAACAGAATGATGGGAAGAGGAGGGTGGAGTCAAGAGATGCCAGCCAGCCACTGAGTAAGCAGGACACGTACAAATAAGGTAACAAACCATTGTGGCAAACATAATAGAAATATTGGTTAATTTAAGTGTAAGAGTTGGCTAATAACAAGCCTGAGCTATTAGCCAAGCATTTATAAGTAATATTAAGCCTCTGAATAAATTATTTGGAAAGCAGCTGCCAAGTATTTGTGAACAGATGAGCAGGAGAGAAATTTCCAATTACATATTCTCTTTTACTGTTTCTTTCATTTTTCATTTTTATTTTTTTCATAGAAATATCAATGTATCTATTATTAATATTTTCCAGCTGTAGTAAGGTGTATATTCTGCTAGAAAAACTGAAGACACCTGGAGTATTAGATTGTCCATATACTTGAGGTAGAGGAAACAGAATCACTTTTGAACACAATACATAGAGCACAGAAAACAAATATCTTAGTAAGGAAACTGACCTCCTTCCCCACTTGAAGCAATACTTTAAATCAATACCACACAAAGGGACAACCGGCAGCACACGTTACTATCAACTTCTGTGAAAGTGATAGGACATTTTAACTTGAATATTATACTTTGAAAAATCGAATTTAATTCAAGATATTTAATAGTATTTTAATAGTATTACATCCACTGTGCCATGTGGATGTAATGGTCTTCTAATTTCAAAACAAGTATTGCAGAAGTTAAAATTCTCCCTTTTCTCATTTAAATGCTTGTCATAACACATGCCAATCATTAGTATTTGGCTGTGCTAATGGGTTGGCTGAAAAGATGGAGAGAAAATATATGGAAATATATTCCCTTTAAAGAAGTTTTTAGCTGGACATGGTGGCACACACCTTTAATCCCTGCATTCATGAGGAACACACAGGTGGATCTCCATGAGTTTGAGGCGAGCTGCAGTTAGCGCTGTTACGCAGAGAACCCATATCTCAAAAAGCAAAACAAAACAAAACAAAATATAAAGGGAGGCATTTCATGGTCAGATAGATAGATACCTGGTGCAAAGTAAATTAGGAATCTACAAGGGTGACCCGAGCTAAGACTCCTAGTAATCACAGATGCATACCCTGAACTGGCCATATCTTGTAACCAGGCAAGACTTCCAGTGGAGGAAGTGGGACACCAACCCAGCCACATCACCTTCAAAGCACAGACTTTTCTGCCTATGGGATGTGCTGGGGTAAAGGTGGTGCAGAGATTGTGGCAGTGGCCAACCAATGACTGGTTGAGCCTGAGACCCATGCCATGAGATTGAGCCCACCCTTGATACTGCATGGAGTGCTAGGACCCAAAGGCTGGACTGAAGAAGGACCTAGGATAGAATCAAACACAACTGGAGGGAAACAGTGTCTGTGTAATGATGACTAATGATATTCTGTTATACTCATAAATTAGTGCCTACCCCAATAGTCATCAGAGAAGCTTGATCCAGCAACTTGTAGAAACAGATGCAGATCCACAGTCAAATATAAGGCTGAACACTGGATATCCCATGGAAGAGAGGAAGGAAGGAATGTAGGAGCCAGAGGGGTCAATGAAAAAACAGAAAACCCAGATAATCAACTAACCTGGGCTCATAGGAACTTACAGAGTCTGAATGCACAACCAGGGAGCCTTCATGGGACTGACAGACCCTCTACATATATGTGACAATTGTGTATCTTGGTCTTCTTGTGGGACTCCTAACAGTGGGAGCAGGGGCTGTCTCTAACTCTTTGGCTCGCTTTGGGGAACCTAGTCCTCACATTGGATTGCCTTACCCAGCCAAAATACAACGGAAGGTGCTTAGTCTTACTGCAACTTGATATGCCACGTTTTGTTGATATCCATGAAAGGCCTGCCCTTTTCTGAACAGAAATGGAGGAGTGGATTAGGGAAGGGGAACAGAGGGAATGTAGGAGGGGGGCGGGGTAGGGAATGGGAGGAGAGGAGGGAGGGAAAACTGCAATCTGGATATAGAATGAATAAATAAATTTAATAAAAAGAAAAACTAAGAACAAAGGACAAAAACATTACTAAAACAGTGTGTTAGTTATATTTCTTTAAAAACATAAACTACCTACTGTAGTGGGTAGCCATTCCAGCTTTGATCTGGAAGTTCCCACCCCCATTGAGACTTCGGCAACTGTCAGCCTACAAGGCGGGGCCAAGGGAGGCGCCTGGAGACCTGAGATCTGGATCGAGGAGCGCTTGCTCCGTTCCTGGACCCTGGATGGTGGAGGTGGACCAAGCAGAGCTCCAGAGAACACCACTGGACTGTGATACACCTTCCCCAGACCCCGCGACCTACCTATCCCTTAATTTGTAAGTTACGCCATTAAATAAATCTCCTTTTAACTACGTGGAGTGGCCTTAATAATTTCACCAGTAACTTACCAAGTCAAGTCAAAGTTTTCATTCACTACCTTTTACACTTCTAAATTTCTATTTACAAACTGACTTAGGAACTAATAATATAAACATGCAACGCTCTCATATTATCTACTAAATTGACCTTTGTAAAAATGTATCTATTAGATAAAAAACTAAATATACATTCAAAAAAATGAGGTCAATAACAAACAATTCCATTTAATAAGTCAATGCCTTATAAAATAATATAATGAAGTGCCAGTTTAAAAAAGGAAATAAAAATATGAAAGAAGTTTAGTTTAAGTAAAAATGAGCTTTATGGAAATCTGCCATTGTGAAAGATGAATACAGTCGGAAACATGGTGTTTGTTTCTTGTTGTTTTCAATTTTAGTTTTTGTAAACCATCTGAGGAACTTGCAAGACTCTGTGACTTGAGGCATTCTCTCACTGAAGGGAACAGCCTAGCACACAGATTCTTTTGATTGAACCATTTGACAGGCTAGATGTCAGGTCACAGCTGAAAAGACAGCTGGGGTTAGGCATTACCCGTCACTCACATGCCAAAAAAACCACTGTGAGCTCCTCTTTGAAATGCTCGAGTGCGTGCTGATCAGATCCAATATCTAACATTGTGTGAGAAACTAGAACAGACTGTTTTCATGGAGCAAAGTAGCTTATGTCCATGTCTCATGAGGAATTTTCAGGTTAGATTTTCAGAACTAAGTTCCTCTAAGCAGTTTGGCAAGTCCTGACAAAGAGGTGAATAATTCAGATACTGTTTAATATGAATGACTGGAGAATATTGAGGTATCAAATTTAATTGATTTAATTAGCATGATGATTGTCAACTTCCCACCACTGTGTATATTTGTATGCAATTATAACTCTGGGAGTACTATATCTGAATCATGAAAAGATTGTCCTTATATTAAAAGAAGGAGACAGACAGTTTGCCATGAAATATATTTTAGTTACTAAAATATAATTTCAGAAAGAGCAAGGAGCATACATAGCAGGCATGAAGATGGAAAGACAAGGGGGAAGTGATATATTTAAACACATATACTCCCTATATTTAACACATTTTGTCTATAGTTTTGATTAATTACTTGTGTTGACTTACTTTTTAACTGTTTATTTATTAAATAAGGGGAAAGGAGGGAATAGTTTAAGAAAAAAATGTATTTGCTGTTTGTTAGTTTCATGTATGTTTGTGCAAGTATATATATATGAACATACATATATATGAATATACATATATGAATACACAGGAATAAAAGTAACTTAAAGCAATAAAGATGATTTACTACAATTTAATTTCTAGTGATTATCTTGGTTTTCAAGGAAAGGCAGAGGGAGGAATTATGGATTTATTTTCATTTCAGTTTATGTATGGATAATTAAATAAATAACAAGCTGCCACATGTTTTCATAAATTTTCAAATCTAGGACAAATAGAATTCTTTTCTAGTGCATATGTACAGAAATAACTTTAATTGTGTGTGGAAATAAATGAATATAAGATAATTTATTATAGCATAACAATTTTATCCTTCTATGGGTAGCACAAACTGAATTTGGTTATTAATTATACAGAAGAAAAAGAGGACAGAAAAAGAGGATGAAGTTGGTAGGGTATGGAAGAGGGTGTGTACATGGTAGTAGCTGAGGACAGAGCTGAGGTTGAACATGACCAATACATATTGGATGTATGTATGACATTTAAAAAAAATTAAAGAAAATAAATAAAAAAAAAACAAATAGTGAACTTGATTCCCATCATAATTCTCTGAACATTGATACATTAGTTCTCGGTATCAGTTATTAAATATAAGTTCTTGAAGCCAATACATTTATATCATGCAAAAGTGTTTTATAAATCTAAACATATATGATGTGTAAAATATTATATATATATAATATAGATAGATGATGTGTAAAATGGTACACAGGTATTAGAAAGACTAATAAGCTAGAATCCTTAAGAAAGTGATAGCATAATTTCCATTCGTACAAAGTACTAGTGCACACTAAAAGCATAAATATTCTGAAGTATACTAACCATGAGATTGTTAAAGAAATTGACTATTTCTATAGTAAGAATCAAAAATACTCTGAAATCCTTATTACTTACAACAGTTTTTATGGTCTTTTTTTTCTTCTACAGTTTCAGGATTTGCAATTAGCTTGTATCATTTACATGCACATGGAAACAATCTTTCCCAAAGATGATAATGCTAGGGAATCAGTACTGGAGTGTTTAGAATAAATGTCAGTGTTAATTTGGTCTGAAGTGTGCACAGCCTTCATTAATAACATTCTGGCAATTTTCAGTGTGATGTGATTTCCTTCAGGCAAGCTTCACATTGGAAAGGAGATTCAAAGTCTTCAGAGACATCCGTCTAAATCACTGAATTTCATTCCTGATAGTTCAAGAATTATACTATTTATTTTTCATACCCTTTTACTATCATAGAGAGTCTTAAGACAACTCAAAATCAATAACAAATGTAACTAGAAAATGAAAATACTGATCTCAAAATCATATTATTAATTGTTTGCTTCAAGTTTTACTTGTGTATTATAGCTCTTGGTAATGCTATGATTACTGGTGTAGATGCCAGGTAGTTCATGGTCTACTGTCATACTCAATCATCCCCAAATGATTCAAGGTCATGTCACTTTGAAGCCAAATAAATAAATAATGTTCTTTTAAAACATCAAAAAATTGAAATGGATTAAAGCTACAAGGAATAAACAAGCACATCTTATAAATTTTAGTCATTGTTATTTGTCTATTTCAAATAGATTACATTTATTCAATCATTCTTTCAGATATGTATATGAAAACACAAAGATACACACACACAGACACACACACAAATGCATACATGTAAACAATTAACATTTATATCCAACTGAGAAAAGCTTAAAAAATGATGAAACATCGCCATCAAACACATAAATATCTATTTCTCAACATAAAAAAAAATTATTTACCTAAGCCAGGTGGTGGTGGCACACGCCTTTAATCCCAGCACTCTGGAGGCAGAGCTAGGTGGATGTCTGTGAGTTCCAGGACAGCCTGTTCTACAGAGCAAGATCCAGGGCCGGAACCAAACTACACAGAGAAACTCTGTTTTGAAACACACACACACACATACACACACACACACACACACACACACACACACACACACACACACACACAAATATTTACCTAATATACCTATTAAATTTTAAAAGTTGAATTTAATGGCACTATGTTGCAACCTACCATTTTAATCAAAGTTTGGCAATTTTTCTCAAAAGTTTTCTTTCAACAATCTAGTCAACCCCGTGGATTCCTGGGAACTTCCCTAGCACCCTGTTTCCTCTTAACCCAATGATGTCTCCCTCCTTCATGGCATCTCCTTCCCTGGTCTCCTACTCTGTCCTTGTTCCAGCTCAACTATCCAGTTCCTTATGTTCTCAACCCCCATCCTCTACCATCCAGTGCCTCCCCGCACTCCCAGTTTGCTCATGGAGCTCTCATCTATTTTCCCTTCCCAGAACAATCCATGCATCCCTCTTAGGGTTCTCCTTATTAGCTAGCTTCTCTGGAGCTGTGTGTTGTAGTCTGGTTATCCTTTGCTTTACATCTAGTATCCATTTATAAGTGAGTATATACTATGTTTGTCCTTCTGAGTCTGAGAGAGTACTTGAACTGGCCTACTCTGGTATCAGATTGGTGAATACCCTGTCATCATAGAGCCTTCATCCAGCGACAGATGGGAGCACATGCAGAGATCCACAGCCAGGCACCATGCCGAGCTCCAGGAGTCCAAAAGAAAAAAGACAGGGGTGATTATATAAGCAAGGGACATCAAGATCATGATGGGGAAACATATAGAGACAGCCAAAACAAACTGGTGGGAACTCATGAACTGTGGACCAATAGCTGTGGAGCCTCCATAGGTCTGGACTGGGCCCTCTGCATGGGCAAGACAGTTGTTTGGCTTGACCTGCTTGAGGGGTCCCCTGGCAGTGGGATCAGGATCTTTCCCTGGTGCATGTGTGGGCTTTTTGGAGCCTATGGTGAGACACTTTGCACAGCCTTGGTACAAGGGGAGGGGCTTGGATCTGCTTCAACTGAATGTACCAGGCTCTGCTGACTCCCCATGGGAGGCCTTGCCTTGGAAGAGGTGGAAATGGGAGGTGGGAAGTGGGGGAAGCCTGGGGAGCAGGAGGAAGGAGAAGAGGGGGATCTGTGGTTGGTATGTAAAATGAATGAAAAATTTTATAATAATAATAATAATAACAATAATAAAAGGTTCTAGTCAAATAAATAAACTAATTTACATATTATACTTGCTTTTCACAATTTTTTGTCTCCTTTACCATGTAAGTATTTACTAACAAGCCATTTTATATTTTTTGCTTTATAGATTGCCATTATTTTATTACTTCCCAGCTTTTTTTTCCTCCTTGTCCCACCTATACTTCCTGTCTAGCCACTGGCCAATCAGTGATTTATTTATTGACCAATCAGCAACACACTTGACATACAGACCATCCCATATAGGCGGGACTAACAGAGAGGAGAATTGAGAGAACAGGAAGGCGGAAGGAGTCACTGCCAGCCACCACCATGACAAGCAGCATGTGAAGACACTGGTAAGCCACGAGCCACGTGGCAAGGTATAGATTTATAGAAATGGATTAATTTAAGATATAAGAACAGTTAGCAAGAAGCCTGCCATGGCCATACAGTTTGTAAGCAATATAAGTCTCTGTATTTACTTGGTTGGGTCTGAGCGGCTGAGGGACTGGCGGGTGACAGAGATTTGTCCTGACTGTGGGCTAGGATGGAAAACTCTAGCTACATGATGCTATATTGGAACTTGTAGAAGCTTTCAGAAATAAGGTCCATTCAAAAGTGAATCAGTATAATAAAGTCTGTGGAGGCTATGATGGTCCTTAGTCCCTCCATCTTTCTTTCATTCCTTGTCATCATAAAGTGAATATTGTCCTCCACTATAATGCTTCTACCATAATGTTATGTCTAAATGCAAGAGTTCAAGTAACAATGGACAGAACCTTCTAAACCATGAGACAGATTAACTAACTTCAATGCAAATTTTTCTAACAGACAGACTCTCATAGTGTTGAGAATAGTTACAAATACATAATATGTGCCTTAAAAAAGTATACTGGATATTGCTATGACTACATGAGATCACAGGATTATTAAGCATTTGGAAACAGAATTTAGAACCAGCTTCCAAGAGATTGTAAAAGCAGGTTAGAAGAAGTTTGGGATCCAGTGAGAAGAACATCGAACCTCGTGGATGATTCTGGTATTTATAGGAATGTAGAGAGTAAACACTGTCTTTCCAAAGTTTCCAATGAGAAGGTCTGTATATTGGGTTAGACTGGAACCCAAGAGGCACTACATTAGCATATTCTTTATATATATTGTCCATTTCTTAAAGGTTTTTGCATTAGACTAAGTTAAAATCAGTGAAGATTATGACATATCCATGTTTACTGCTGCATTATTCATTATGGATAAGAAGTGTATAACCTCATTGTCCATCACCCAAGTGATGTAAAAATGTGGCACACATGAACTATGAAATAATATTCAAGTATAAAAAGTGAAATCATGATATTAGTTAAAAATGACTCAAATTAAAAATTATTAACCAGCAAAATAAGCCAAATGTCAAGTGTTTGTAACCTAATTTAAATAAGTGTGTGTGTGTGTGTGTGTGTGTGTGTGTGTGTGTGTGTGTGCAAGATATAAAACTACAAAGGGACTTTGAAAGGGATAAAAGGATCTATAGGGATGGTCATAACACATATGTGACAGGAAAGCACAAAGAAGCCATCAGGGAACAAGGACAAGGAAAGCAACGACACAGTGGAAGAAGCTGACAGGGATGCAGGATAAAGTGTTTATGAAAATGCCACGGCGAAACCCCTCGTTCTGTGTGCCAACTATAAAAATTAGCTTTAGAAATGATGTTATAATTAATTTAGCAAAAGAAATTGAAAGGTAGAAATGTATCGAATTTGTGCCACAATGGCAGAGTCTAGATATGTTAGTCTAAAAGCTAATATTAAAAAAGTAATCTTTTAATATATTGATAACAAGAAATATTGAGAAAGAAATCAGGGAAGCAACCTATTCACAACAGTCAAACAAATAAATAAGCAAACAAATATCAAATTAAAATCAGAAGAAGCCTAACTGCTGTTGATTGTTTTACTTTTTGTTCTTTTGGGTGCCTGCCACCCAGTCTCCAAATAAATCACACACAGAGACGTATTCTTAATTTTAAACCTTGACCTTAGCTTGGCTTGTTTCTAGCCAGTTTTTCTTAATTTAAATTATCCCATCTGTCTTTTGCCTCTTGGTTTTTACCTCTCTCTATTTCTATATTTCTTTTCTTTCTTTCTCATTCTGTTGCTAGTTGTATAGCTGGGTGGCTGGCCACTTCACTTCTTACTCATTGATTTTCTCTTCCCAGATTTCTCCTTCTATTTATTCTCTCTGCTTGCCTGCTCTGCCCATCCTTTCCCCTGTCTCACTATTGGCCATTCAGCTCTTTATTAGACCATCAGGTATTTTAGACAGGCACAGTAACACAGCTTCACAGAGTTAAACAAATGTAACATAAAATAATGCAACACATCTTTGCATCATCAAACAAATGTTCCAAAGTATAAACAAATGTAACACATAATAAAATAATATTCCTCAACACCTAAACAAGGATATGAACTATGTTTTCATTGAAAACTTAAACCTCTATTTCTATCAAGGAATAGAAGAGAGAGAAAACTCATGCTTATGTGTTGTTAGGATAAATATTGTGCAAATTAATTCCCTATGAAAATCAATACATATTCAATTCAATTGCAATGAAACTAGGCACACACTCTACAACTAAGGTCCCAAATGCACATACGCTGTGTTTTAAATATGAATTTTCTTTCACAGAATCATGTACTAAATATATGATACTCATCTGATGTCATATTTTGGTAGAAACTTTGAGATATGATGATTAGATTGAGGACTTGACTTACACAAGCATGACTTTGGCAGTTCCTCTTCCTTTCCAGGCTACAGTAAAGACAATACTTCTCTCCATACAGACTTCTGTAAGGATTATGTTCTGAATAATTTCATTATTTTGAGCTGAAAATTGTATCTATTTATGAAAGATGATCATAGGGAATGCTCATAGTTTTTCCGAAGATATACAAAATATCTAAAGACATTTGTTGAAAAAGTCAAGAATTTTATGATTCTATTCAAATAAAAGTTTGCTTTTAAACTTAACATCCTAGATATTATCTTTGCTAATGAGCATTAAATATTTAATGAGACTAAATACAACCCAAAATGATTTGTACTTTCTAAAAGACAAACAAGCACTTGCTATAATCTTAAGATACATCCTAAACTTTTAATCTGACAGTTTTCTTTTTGGACTCTGTAACTGGGAATGTCACTGACACTCTAAAATTTACCAGAGTAAAGAAGTTCAAGACATTTTCCCTATCAAATTAATGTTCTGTGCTACACTGGCACTGAGATGAGATGCTTCTCACTGCATTTCTGTGCTTTGTCTGCACATTCAGGAATGGATACAGTATAGAGAAATCAGTTACAAAATATCTAAAGTATCTGTTAAAGAACATTATACCAGAAAGTGTAAAGAAAAAAATAACTTATAAGTTAATGTGTACTCAAAAATATGCTCATTTTTTGTTGGCTGGTAATTGAATATTTAAAAATAATTAGATATATATCAAGACTTTAGGAAAGTAAAATGCATTGATCTTATGTCTATATTAAACTGCTGTATGATTTTTTTCACAAAGAAAACAAGACCATTTTATTGACATGTACCTAACATATCAACATTGACTCCATAAAATTGTTTAAATATTCCTAATTTATGCATATAACATGTTTAACTTATAGGTTTGACATTTTATAACCATTTTCATAAACAATTAAACAATAAAAGCCTGGATAATAATCATGGAACTATAAAATGTTTCCTCCTCATTTTCAGCACCATAGCATCAAAAGCTTATTTACCTAGTGTTTCATGTCTGGCTATCAGAAAATATCAGGATAACCTAAAAGACAAAACAAATAAGTAAATAAGTGTGTGAAGAGACAGAGCAGAGGTCAGTATAAGAAATGTCACAGACACTGGAATTACCAGAGAGCTAAAAATCAATTCTATTTAATGTGATAAGAATTCAAAAAATAAAGCAGGCTGAAATAAGGAACATATGGGCAACATTAATGGGAGATAAACATCCTAAGGAAAAGCAGTAATGATTGAGAAAATGAAGGATTTGGAACGCTATGCACAGAAGAGCCAACTGACTTTGATCTTAAACTAATATGTAGGTGAAGGTTTTCTGTCCTGCCAGTCAGCTCTGTCCCACCAGCTGGCTTCACAAATAACGACACAGACACATAATATTAATTATAAATGTTTGATTGATAGCTTAGGCTTGTTTCTAACTAGCTCTTATGACTCAAATTAATCAATAATTCTTATCGGTGCTCTACCACATGGTAGTACCTTTTTCAGCAGATGCTTCTCTCTGCATCTCCTGCAACTCCACCCCCTTATATCTCATGCTCTCTTTCTGTCTGCAAGTCCTACCTAACCTTTCCTTGCCTAGCTATTGGGCAGTCAGCTCTTTATTAACCAGTGAGAGTAGTACATATTTACAGGGTACAAAAAGATTGTTCCACAGCACAAGTATCTATAGCAACTGTCAATATTTCAATAAAGGAGAATAGGATACCCAAGAAGTACAGGTATAGTAAAAGATGCTGTGTATGCATCATGGGTATATCAAGAAGAAAGTGAGAGAGAAGAGAAATATTTGAAAAACTGATATTTCCCCCAAACTCAATGTAGAATCTAAAGCACAGATCCAGGAACTGGAGAAAAAGTCAGGAGGGATAAATGACAGAAGCAAACATCTAAGTACACAAAATCAAAATAAGAACAGAAGGAAAAGCCAGAGCTTTGGGGGCCTACCTATATTCCCTCCCTTGATCCCCTCCTCCCCCTCTCTCTCTCTCTCTTCATTTGATCATCCTATTCCTGGCCCACACCTTAATCTATCTATCATGTTTTATTCTTCTCTCATATATTACATCCAGACCCAAAGTTTTCCCTCTGTCCACTCCTCTCAGTTCTCCCCTGAACTTCCTACCTCCCTCTGATCAGCTTCCCCATTTCCCTTGGAGAAGGCCTCCAAGGGATGTCAACCTAAAGGGGCATACCACGTTACAATAAGCCTAGACACAAATCCTCATTTCTGTCTCTCCTTTCTAATTCGTCCCTAAACCCCTAGCCCCTTACTCTCTACCTGACATGTGTGGTTATACAGATTGTAGTTAAGATTTAACAGCTGACGTCCACTTTTAAGTCAATACATACCATATTTGCCATTCTAAAACTGAGTTACATCACTCAGGGTGATTTTTTTTTTCTACTTCTATCTATTTACCTGTGAATGTCATTATTTCAGTTTTTAACAGCTGAGTAATATTCCATTGTGTAAACATACCACATTTTTCTTTAGCCATTCACCTTGAGAAAGACATCTAGACTGTTTCCAATTTCTGGCTACTATGTATAGAGCAGCAATGAACACGGTTGAGCAAGTGTCTCTGTGGTAGGATAAACTGTCCTTTTGGTATATGCCCAAGTAGTACAGCTGGATCTTGAAGTAGATTTATTTCCAGCTTGCTGAGTGATCGACCTTAGAATTTTTAGCCCTTAATGGAAGGTTGCCATCAAATTTCTCCCCCCAGGGCTCAGGAAATCCTGAAGTAGAGGAGGCAGAAAAAGTTTAAGAGCCAGAAAGGATGGAAGACACCAAGGAAACAAGGCATTCTAAGCACAGCAGGATATGTGTGTGTACATATAATATTGTAATAAAATCTCTGACAAAATACACTTAATAGAGAAAGAGGAGTGGTGTGTGTGTGTGTGTGTGTGTGTGTGTGTGTGTGTGTGTGTGTGTGTACACATATGCGTGTGTGTCTGTATGCATGTGAAGATTGACAGAGTTCCCAGTAAATGGTTCTGGAATGACTAGATATTCCCATGACAACTAATGGATTCAGAGGCAGTCAGAGGCAGGTTACTCAATTTCTTCAACAATTAATTCATAATGTATAATAGATTTAAATGTAAATTGCAGAACTGCAAATCTTCCAAAAGATATAAAAGAAAATCTAAAACTAAATGTATTCTTATAACAAGACCTAAGAAATCAGCTCCTTGGTATTTACCAAAAGGAACTGAAAAGTCATGTCTACAAAAAGCAAACAGTGGATGTTTATAGTAGCTTGAAGATTAGTTGCTAAAACAGAACCAAATACTGCCTTAGTTAAGGGTTCTATTGCCTCATGTCTGGCTATCTGGAAATATCAGGATGTCCTAAACACTATGTAGGAAAGGGTTTATTTTATCTTGTACTTGCATGTACCTATCCGGAGGTAGTATGACCCATAGTGAGCTGGGCCTTTCCACATCATTCACCAACCAAGAAATGCCATTTGACAATCTCTTAGGAGCATTTTCTCCATTGAAGTTCCTTCTTCTCAAATGATTCTAGCTGTGCTAAGTGGAAAATGAAAGCCAAGAAAATCGACCCTTTGTCTACTTGACACATTGATACTTTAATATCAAATCTCAAATTTTCCCTTATAGCCAATGTAACAATATGACACAAAATACTTTTAATTACCACAATCTAAAAATCCAAACATATAAATTTAAAATTTCAGACCATTTAAAATATCTAGACTCTTTCAGAGTCCGAAACACCTATTCTCTCCAAAATGTCTCTAAAATATCCATAGTCTCTCAAAACAAAACAAACAACGAAGCAAAAATAAGTAAATAAGTGAGTAAAGCCTAACACTTTCTTACTTGAAGAATGAAGAATCAGGGCATAGTCGCAAAGAAAACAAAAAATCAACAGTACAAGTATTCAGCATTACTACAATTCACTCACAGTCCTTTAGATGGCAAACTTCTGTGGTGGTATTTTACTTGTACTGAAATGTGATTTTAATTGTATGTTAATAAATAAAGTTGCCT
Organism: Peromyscus eremicus; assembly: GCF_949786415.1. Taxonomy (NCBI): domain Eukaryota; kingdom Metazoa; phylum Chordata; class Mammalia; order Rodentia; family Cricetidae; genus Peromyscus; species Peromyscus eremicus. Next base: position 74,750,530 of record NC_081426.1, read on the forward strand.
GGGGGTCAGAGCTATTAGAGCCATAGCAAGAGCATGGCGGTGGTGGTGCACGCCTTTAATCCCAGCACTTGGTAGACAGAGCCAGGCGGATCTCTGTGTGTTCAAGAATACAGCCAGCATTGGAGACACGCGCCTTTAATCTCAATACCATAGAGGACCTGGAGGACTGTACATACAGGCAGTGACGAGGCAGTTACATGTTTGGGTTTACAACCAATAAGAAGTCAGAACAGACAGTCTATATAAAGACGAACAGACAGGAAGTAGCTCCTTTTTTTCGGAGAGCTCTCAGCTGAAGCAGGAAGGGTAAGGCTCTTAGCTCTGACCTCTTGGCTTTCTCTCTGAATTGGCTCTGTGTTTCTTATTTAATAAGATGGTTAGTTACATCTACAAACTTCCTTGGCAGATCCATTTCTCTTGCTTTTTCACTGAAACACTAGGAGAGGGAACACTAAATTGACTCATTGTGATGTATGTAAAGAAGAAGATACCATGTAGTTGAAATCCAATAAGAGGGCACAGTCAGAATTGGAGGTGTGAGAGTGAGATGTAGAAATTATGTCAATACAGTACTTACAAATGAAGTTCTGAAAAAATAAAATTTATCAAATTAAAAAACAAACAAAGGGAAAGAATTATCATTCTTCCTAGTAGTCCCTATCAATTTATCCCTTTCAGGAACATTGGACAAACACTAACCCAACTTCCATTGTTAAGCTCATTTCATTTTATTAGATAATTGTACTTTTCATTATTAATCATTTTGCCTTTGGTTTTGCATAAAATCTGTGATGTTGCCGTGGATGCTCATGTAGCAGTTTTGTGTCATCACATGCTTTCATTTCTCTTCAGTATGTTCCTAAGTGCTGAGATGACAAGACTCAGAGTTCACTCTTTATTTAACATTATGCAAAGCTTAAGATAATTTTTCTTTATTGATAACATATATACACATATTGCATTAAATTACCTCAGCCAAGTTCTGATTTTGACAGATGTCAGAGAATATCTGACATTCTGAGCTTCTACATTTACTTCATCTACATTTTCTTCATGCTTCCTTTCGACTAGAGGACTAATTTCTCAAGTGCTAAAGTGTACAGCTATCCAAAGAATGATCTCGGAAGACCTTGAAACAAGATCTCTCAAGCCTTGATGACCAGAGCATTAGCTGAAATCTTTCTGGTTTTCTTTTTCTTTATTGGCATATTGCTGGTTATCAATGCTTAAACCACCATTTGATGAGAATAAAGAAAAAGGTTGTGCAAAGTATATACTGAGAGCTGGCTAAAGCTTAAAGACATCTGACCTGAGACTTGCATTTGCTGCTTTGTAGAAAACATTTTTGTAACAAGTAGCCTTTGATTAAATTAGCTTCCTCAAGATAACTCACTCAGTTTTCCATGAAATCCTTGAGAAGGCTTACACACAACCTGGAAAGGGGTGAACTGACTATCAAAGTGTGAAACCTAATCCTGAAATAACTTGATCAAAACTAAACTAAAATTTTTCAGAATAATAGAGGAAGAACATTTATGAAGTGGATTTATACAAATTACTATCACAATTTGCTTATTGCTTTCATAGTAGCTTTTAAATTTTTTCCTCAGATACCCAACCTGTTTTAAACACAATGGATGCACCAGGATGTATTTGTGTTCACTTGAGTTGAGCTGATAAAATTCCACTTCACATGTTCATATATAATTTTCAAAAATGGCAAAATAAAAGAGCTGGGACACTAAAAAATTCATTTTTTCAACTGAACAAATAGCTTGATGTCCCATCGGATTTATAGCTTTGTCTTAGAAACATAATGTATTTGCTAGCACTACTTAGGATCTTACTCACCAGAAACTTATCACCAGCTTAAGCTAAATTATTTGCTAGTTGTAACATTAATGATTCACTATTTTAGGGTCAAAGGTCGTGTTTTTTTTAGGTTTAGAGACTCAAACACCATTAAAATTATATCATTTTTATCAATTTCATTGTTTGGAAGAAATGACTTTGTTCTAATTAACACATATAATATATGACACACTTCATTTAAAGAGGTCACAGATTTGCTTAACCACTAATTTCTAGGACACCTCACTAAACTTCTCTCTAGTCAGAACAACCTCTACCATGTTTATCTCAAAGAAATTGAGTGCTCAAAGGAGAGATTTAACATCTGGTTTTAACATTTATAGGATCACTTTCAATTAACATTTTCATAGTAAAGTAAATTGGTCATCAGTGCTGATTTTCATGTCTTCATTTTAGCATTTTGATGAGTCAAATCCATTTGCAAATCTGCACTACTTTGGTACCTCATGGAACCCTCATAAGGCTTAATATAACATTGATAACACTCTCCAAATCATTACATTTCAAGAAAGCATGAAAGGGCTCACTAGGTCTCCTGGTCAGTGACACTATTCTTTGCATCTTCAGACTTATCACCTGAGCAGCAGTCCCCAGAGATGGTGTGTCTTTGTGTGTGTCACAGACACACCAGAAGCTGTAGTGGCCATCTAGGTCACCAGAACTGGTTGTCTGGGACCAGTATCAGGTCTTTAGTATACCCCTGAGCTATTCTTAAGGCTCCTGCAAGCTTGTCAGAAGAGCAATATATGAACTACAGCACCCCTTCACATCAAGAAACATAGAGTTTGGTGATCATCACATTCTTAGTTCTTCATGAACATTCAGTAAGTTTATTCTACTCTAGCTTATTAATATTGATAAGGAAGTATGCAGTTGAAAGTGTAATGATGCTGAGACAAAGCATATGGCTACAGAAGCATAACATTTATAGTCTCATAGCTAAATTCTTAAAACTGAAAGGGTTATTTCTCAAGTATCCATCTCAAAATAGTATTTAAATAGAACGTCAGTTCACACACCATGCTGTTTGCTGATAAGACAATTCTGGTGACAAGAGAAAAGTTGGTCTTAGCTTGGACAGCCAAAGAAAGAATTTACCATGTTTAAAAGATTACATGATTTCATGTAAAATATCATACCCATTTCATACAAGAAATGACAAAGGGAGAATAAAGGAACTTGTGCAGAGAGACCATTTTTCTGTGGCTAGGAAAGACTGCTGTCAATTAAAATAGGAAATAACTAGTACACAAAGTGCTGTTCACTGTAAGTGAAGATACATTGGGAAATTAATACACATTGAGTCATTTATGAAAATTAGGTAAATATCTACGAGAGTGAAGAGGATGAAACTAAGGGAGGAAAGGAGCAGACAAGGAAAATAGAATACAATATCACCCTAGATAAAAACTCTCCCTCAAAAATATTAGCTATTTTTATGCTATGTTATAGTGGATATTTACAGTACTACATGGGCATCTTAAAATATGAAGTGAACTTATTTCTTTACAAAAATAATTGTTTCTCTAATGTTTGAGAGACTTCCCTAGGTATCTTTTATTTAAATGATACAAAAGTCAAGGGGTTACTCATACCAACATTTAATTTAAAGTTCCTAAATCTGTTTGAAAATATTAATTGACTAGGCTCTCTCACAGCAGTTTTGGAAGGTAGAAGATAACTGTATTTCTTTTTCCACCTGGATGATCCAGAAGCCGAAAGCTTAAGTGCTTTTGTGAAAAAAAAAATATACATTCAGTCATGTGGAGAAGCAGCTATTGATAGTAAGGATGGGCATTCTGCCTGCTTCCTTAGCTGTCCAGCTAACTGGCATTCCTTCACTACAAAGCCAGCGGCCCACCCCCTCCAATTCTTGGAAATTAATTACTCAGAATCCGATTGGACTCTGACACCAATTGCCTATTGAATTTATGTTTTAAAAGCTTATATTTCAAAAGTTTCAGAGAAATCTGAATCCAGTATAAGATGCTTCTATGTTATATTTGATATAACACTATGCCATTCAAAGAAATTTAAACTACTAAGTGTAAGCTAAATTTTATGTGGCAACCTGGGAATGTCTTGAAATTGATTTCACCAATGACTTAGAACTTCTAAGAAAAAACATTTGAGGAAAAAAAAAAAACAGACATATAAAACAGAATGAAAATACCTACATAAAAACAGCTTTAAAGGGGAAATTCCATGAAGCCACAATTACAAGAGGACTCATAAGACTAAGATTAAACAAATGTTATAGATGTATGTGTCAATGATAGAATTTTAAGTCCTCTACAGAACTGCTTGAGGTGATTGGAGGTGGTGGTAATCAGACATTGAAGGCTAAACTCTAGTGAAGCAGTGACATGCAACTGCAGTAGAAAAGTATGACATGCTTGAAACAGAATTGATTTTTAAAAGTTATTCATATATTTCAAAACTGGAGAAGTATACCCAGTACATTCCATTATTATATGCTGATTGCTCTTAAACTATGTAATTTATCTTCAGGGGAAAGTACATAATGACTTCGTCATCATAATATCCAATGGAACTTCAAATTTTAATGGTGTTGACTGTGTGAGATTGGGGTGACTGTATACGAGAGTATAAAGATTTAAAATAAAATTCATCTGGATTTAATATGGGAACTAATTTATGTTTCATGTTGATAAAAATGTGTTGACTGAACTTTACTATGGCCAAATCTCACAGTTGGTAGGCAGTTGAATGCATGATCAGCTCTAGGCTGTTGTTTAAATATAAAATGCAAAATAGATTTTATAGATTATTATAAAATGAGTAAGGGAAAATATCTGTGCAACATTAATCCATGTAGTGGGCATTCATCACACCACGTTTTTGTTCCCACAATAAAATAAATTTCTTTCACTACCAGCAAATACATACAATCCTATTTCATCAAATGATTTAATATATTATGTAATTGCATACATAATATATACATTACATAATTGTCTCAGTTACTATTCTATTGCTGCCATGATCAAGGCAACTTATATAAGAAAGCATTTAATTGGAGGCTCGTTTCCTGCATCAGAGGGTTAATAGATGATCCTCATGGTGAGGTGGAGGCAGGGCAGCAGGTAGGCTGGAATGGCTGTGGTGCTGGGACAGTAGCTTGGAGCTTATATCCTGAGCTGCAGGCAGGAGGTAGAGACTTAGTCTGGCCTGTACTTTTGATACCTCAAAGCCCAAAATCAGTGACACATTTCTGCCGATAAGGCTACAACTCCTCCAACAAAGCCACACCTCCTAATCTTTCTGAAAAATTTTACTAGCTGGGGACCAAGCAATCAAATATAGGAGCATATGGAGGGCATTTTTATTAACATCACCACAATAATCTATAATAAAACATAATTTTAATATGTAATATTAAATTATTACATATTAAAATTTTGCTTTTCTTTTTTACTTTTTCTTTACTTTTTCATTTGTTTTTGAGACAAGATCACTCTCATGTAATTCAAGCTAACTTTATACTCCTCATCTAGTTATGGTTGGCCCAAATTCACAATTCTTAAGTGCTAGAATTACAATTACAGGCCACTGTCCCTGGCATAACTGTGCCATTTTTTATTAAAAACACAGATCCACAGGAATCATTTTCTAAAATCTCATTCTTGAAGGAAAAAAATCAAGGGGCCACATACACTTTATTCTCTCACCAGAATGTTGGAGCAGAATTGTTTTGTCTTAAACTTTAACCAAGAGTATTTGAATTCTATAAATGATCTCTTCTAACTTGACACTTTCATTTTAATATTTTCAATTTATCTGTACATCATCTTTATACAAATGACAATAATGTTGAGATAAAGACATAAAAATAGTGTTCGCCGGGCGGTGGTGGCGCACGCCTTTAATCCCAGCACTCGGGAGGCAGAGCCAGGTGGATCTTTGTGAGTTCGAGGCCAGCCTGGGCTACCGAGTGAGTTCCAGGAAAGGCGCAAAGCTACATAGAGAGACCCTGTCTCGAAAAACTTAAAAAAAAAAAAAAAGTGTTCAGTTCAATGTTCCTTTAGGAGGTTCTCATGTATGTACAAATGGGTTAAAAGTGCTAATAACTTCTTATGACTCTTTTCTGTCAAGAAAGATTGAGGAGGACAATAAATGGAAGATTACATTATAATATCTGTCCAACAAAATACTCTAAAAATACAAGGAATTACTTGTTAGAATCTTGGTGCAAATAATTTTGTTAGAAAATCATCATTGTGTAATCAGTCAGCTGAAGATTTTGTATTTTGGGGGTTTCCTCAAATCATTTTCAGCATTGACACACGGCAATGTTGATAAGCTGTCTTCAATGTAGCCTTCTACATGCAGAAGCTTCCTTTTGGTACTCCTTTTTTTTGCAACCCTGGTCGGAATGTAAATTTCCTCATTCAATCTACCTTTCTCTTATCTCCACCTCACTTGTTGGTACTCCTGACTCGTTAGTGTGTATACTAACAACTTCATCTCCTGCCTAACTCTAAAAGTCTACTTAAGACAAACAGTCCCAAAGGAGCTTGGTTTTGCTCCTGTGGCTTACATTACACAACATTTGTCGTGTTTAATTTGTTGCCCAAATCATTGCATATTTCAATAGTTCATAGCCAATTTTAGCTATTTTATTGACTAAGTTATCCATTTCTAGTGCAAGAGAGATGGCTCAGCTCTTAAGAGTGCTTCCTATTTTTGCAGAAGAGCATGCTTTATTGCCAGCATCCATATAGAATATCGTGCAAGCTCCTATACCTCTAGCTCCAGTGGCTCTGGCTCCCTTTTGTGGACTCTGCAGGCTTCTGCACATGTGGTATACATGAACTCACTCAGGCAAAGTTGAAAATATGTGGTATATGATAAACATGTGAACTCTCTAGAAACCAGGCCTTTGTAGATTCACACCAGTGGTCTTATGCATTGAAACTGGGGACATGGATTTTTTTTTTAATTACTATGACTCTCAAAGATCTAGCAACACAAGCCAGTATCATCAGAAAAATACTCCACTGTGGTTAGAGTATTTTATTTAGAATTATGTTTTTTTGTTTTTTTTAATTTAATTTTATAACTTAATTTAATTTTACATATCAGCCATGAAGTCCTTTGTTCTCCCACCTCCCGTGGCCCCCTGCCTTCCCCCCAGCCCATCCCCTATTCCCATCTCCTCCAGGACAAAGACTCCCCTGAGAATTATGTTTAAGGAAATATTTTTTGAGTTCTTACTGTAAGAAAAGATTTGTCCCAAAACAACACTCTGACAGAAGATTAAAGAATTTTAATTATAACAATTGTGGAAGAAATTACTTTGACTTTAGCTTATTTTAAAGGTTTAATAGATAATGCAAAACAAACATTACTGAACATATATTAAAAGAAAAGGAGAGATTACAGGTTCAAAATGAAGTCACTTTAACTTTAAGAATACTCCATTAATTAGGAACACCCAAGATTAACTTTAAAGAATGAAATGTTAAAGTAATTTGAAAATAAATAAAGAATCTGACGTGAGATAGGGACTTATATTCATTTCACTCTGTGTGTGCGTGTGTGCGCGCATGGGTATGTGGGCGTGAGAAAGTTTACCACATGCTGTGAAATTTTATGGGAATTTCCCCCAGATCATTAATAATATCTGGGAAGTAAGTTTAGGAAATTATACCATGGATATTTGTAAAAGATTGTTTAATATAAATCAACATGTCAATATTGTTAAAATTCAAGTTTTACTTCAAAACACAACAATCAGGGCTATTATCATATCATGTTGATTTCTAGAAACAATTGATGGCATTTTCAATCTACCCAATTAAATAGATGAGAGAGTTTGTGAAATGGCATTTAATGGTCTTCTAAAAACTGTACTATAAAATGATATAAAAGGTCAGAATCAATCTGTGGTTTGCATGGTCTTTGCATCAGTTTAGAAATGAGATACAGGAGACACTTAATTTTCAAAGCAAGGTCATTCATGAAGAAAAACAACTGGTGATTAAATAACAAGGAAAATATTTGTGTAATCACCAAAATCATCTAATGTGAGTTAAATTTTAATATATATAGGTAAATGCTAGTTTGAATAAAATTGCTAGTATAAATATCTGGTTTAATAGTCAATAGAATTCAATGCTGTTCATTCAGATTGGAAGACCACTACCAATTGCATTCTTAAAAATATTTTCTTTTAGATATAGAAGTTTCTTTGTAGAGAAGCCTATGTAAACTCTAGATATTTTAGCAAATTGATTTAAAAAATAACTATCTCTAATACAATATATAATGATTATTGCTGAAGAATATCCATTTGTAAATTGTTCTTACTGATTAAACTCAGAATTGTGAGTTTTCAAATAAATCAATAAATGATAAAAATAATGATTCAAGATAAAAAACTAATGATTGATGATAAAATAGTGTATTTTTAATCTTTGTCAACTAAAATTTCTATTTTCATCCTTTTAGAAATTTTCTCAGTGGAGATTTACTGTCCATGACAATATGAATATGAATGTAAAGATTTCCAGCAATTATGGTCATATTATAAGTAATGTACTTATATGTTTTAATCCAATACTTGTATTACCCCATTATGACAATATTTCTTATTCAGCTACAACAATTAGCTATTTTATACTCTCAAATAATGTACAAAAACAGAGGTAAAACAGCAATATTATAAACTTCATTAAGTTTCTTTAATTTACATACATACATTATTTGTTATTAAAGAAATATGTAGAAAGAATCTCTTAGAAATATATTGAATGACTTAATACAAGCTTGTCAACTATGGGGCTTGCCTTCTGGATGTAGAGCCAAGGCAGAAAGAAAATACAAAAAGTAAAGTATTTATTAACTGGTTAGATTAACTGGTTTTCAAGATGGAGATAATGTGGAACAGAACCTTCCTGGGCAGGACACTGATATGCTTCCTAGCCCTTGACTCATATTCTGTAAAATATACCAAGTATATCAAAAGTTCCCTCATTCTCTGCGTCCTCCAAGGTTTCCTCAAGGATGAAACCAGGCAGTGAGGGCAACTCACAAGAGCCTCCTCTACTAGATCCAAACTGACCAAAGAGCCACTGTATCTTCCATGAGAGAATCGAGACAAGGGGCCAGGGCCGTCTTTAGAACTGCTTTCCTTTGATGAGGACAAACAGAGAATCAGTTTGAGTCCCACCCCCTCCCCTTTCCCCTTTTCTCTTGTTGCAAAATATTTCCACACAGCCTTCTGAGTCCTCCTTTCCTCTCTGCCTCAGATTTCACTGCTGTTTTTACTCAGATGGCGCTTGCCTTCTACCTCCCTTTTATTCCCATTCAAATGAGCTGTGGAGGGGTTCAGAGCAGAGAGCTGACATGATATGACGTTTTATTTAACAACATTACTTTGACTTTTGTTTTCAGAAGGTATCGAAAGGAAGCCCAGATAGAAGCAGAAAGATTACTCTGGCCTCTTAGAGTAATTTAGTCTATGAAAAGTACTGACTTGAACCAGCATGATAGCAGTTTGGGAAATGAAAGGTGATCAGAGACGGAATACATGTTCGGTGCCTTACTACCAAGATTCACTGACACTGTGAAATGAGAAAGAGATGAGTTGGTTCAATAAGAGTTTTAGCTGAGGATAAAGTTTCCATAATTGACCTGAGTAATATGAAGGGCAAAGTAGAACTGAGGTGATAGATAGGTTCAGATTAATTTTAGATAAGTTTGATTTGAGATATCTATAACTCTTTATTGTAAATGAGCTGTCAGAAACACAGATGTACACATATGGTTCCTTTTAAAAGGTCAGAGTTTATTGAGCAAAAATAAATTCTGAGTCATATCTGCTTCATTGATTATAAATCACCAACCATCTTTTATCTTTTATTTTTAAAATTACAACATAATTACATCATTTTCCCCTTCCCTTTCCTCCCTCCAAACATTCCCATATACCCTTCCTTGCTCTTTTTGGAATGTATAGCCTGTTTTTTCATTAATTGCTGTTACATGCATATATGTGTATGTGTATTCATAAATGTAACCTGATTAGTATGTCTAATGTTACCTGTGTGTATGCTTTTAAGGCTGGCCATCTATATTGGATAACCAGTGACATCATCCCTTGGGAAGACTTTTTCTCCAGTTCTTACCATTCCTTCATTGCCTGTCTTTCTCTGTGTATGGCCGAGGCTTCCTAAGCTTTCCCCCATCCACTCTGGCATGTATGTTGTCTTTGTTCAGCTCATATTTAGGCAGTCACAGTTATGGGTGTAGTTCTAGGATTACAAGGGGAATCAGTCTCACAGCAAATTCCCAAATCCTGTGGTTCTTAAAATCTTTCTTCCCCTTCTTCCTCAATTTTCCCTAAGCCTGAGATGTGAAAGTTCTGTAGATGTATCCACTGAGACTGGGGTCTATAACTCTGCATTTCCATTGATTGATTGTTCTTTTTTGGAATGGTCTCTGTTTGTTGCATAGGAAAATTTTCTTGATGGGTGATGAGAACTAAACTTATAAGGACACACATTTAGAGTGTAGGTAGAGATTATGATGGTTTAGTAAATGGTTGTAGGTTCTCTTTCAAGACTCATGACTTAACTATCTCTGGGTATGTTTTCCAGTACCAGGTGTGATTTTTATCTCTTGTTGAGTGGTTCTTAAGTCTCATTAGAGAGTTCTTTGTTACCACCAAGTTGTGTGTACCATTACTGCAAACTTGGGGTTATCATGACAAACTGGTCTTTGTATCTTGGTAGGACTATATATAGCTTGCTTTCCTCCTTTAGAAATTTGCATGGCACCTTCTAGTACCATGAGAGTTCATCCTCAGGGAGAAAACCATTCTTGTTAGTGTCAGATCAGGAAACTCTGTGCTTTGTGTCTGAAATGCGTGCTATTTCTTTTTAATAAGGACTTACCTTCCACCTCTTGGGACCAGCCAAAGACAACGGAAATAGCCTGTGATGTTTCGGAGTCCTTTGGACAACCTCACCAACGACTCAAAGTAGGGCTTTTCATGCTTAGTGTTGGAGTTTTTGTTAGACAGTCTTCAGCTCTTGGAAGGGGCTTTGTCATTCCAGATGAGAAAATTCATTACAAATAAGTGTGCATATTTATATACAGACCTATGTGTATATATAATTCCTATATAACAACATAATACGGTAGATTTTAGGTAAATAGTTAATAGTATAATTCCTTATGACCGTTTTAGACATCCTTTCTGTTATTAATCCTCCTCCATCTTTACTCTGTATTTATCTTTCTCCTCTTTTTAATTATAAATCCCTTATCCCATTTCACCTGTCAGATCACATATACCTTATTCTTCTCCCCTCTGTTAATTCCACTCTTCTACCCTGGCAATGACCTTATTACCTTCCTGATTTCTGCAGTTACTCCAAGATATATACTCACATTTGAAGATTTGAAACTAGAAATCTCTAATGAGAGGGAATTTTTGTGTTTTTCCTCTTTCTGAGTATGGGTGACCTCATTCAATATTGTCTTTTCTATTTCCATCCATTTATCTACATTAAGTTCATGATTTCAATTACCTTACAGCTGGATAGTAATCTGTAATACATATGTGTCACATTTTCATTATACATTAGTCAGGTGAAGGGCATTTCAATTTTTTCCATTTCCTAGCTATTATGAATGAAATGGCTGTGAGCACAGCTAATCAAGTATCTGTGGAGAAGGTTTTCAAGTCATCTGGGCATATGCTAAGGAGTTCACCAAGCACACTTAATTTCATTTGAGACTCATGGCTTTTGACAACACAGTTTCTTTTCTTCTAATCTTAATCATTGGTATTAATTTTCAAGACACACATTATACATCAGACCATAAGAGATAGATTACAATGTGGCTATGAATAGGTGACAATTGGTACATGAGTCCCAGGGACATTAGAGAAGACAAAATACAGAGATCTGACACAGTAATGTCAAGAGAGTATTATAGGAGATTAGATAAAAGCACACTTATCTTCTGTTCAAGTCACACAAGTCAGTCAGGATACACAGCAAGTTCAAGGTGAAACATTGATTCCTCACGTACTATGTCTGCCTGAGTGGTTACTCTAGGTCATATCAAGCAGAAGAGTGGGAATATCGTTATGTCTCAATTATGTGATGCAGACACTGTTTGGCCTAATATTATTTTTCTTCTCAAAATGCCACCATGCCACCATGACCATTGGTTGGTACTTCCTTCATATAACTCAGGTAAGAAGTTTTGTAACTTTCATGGGCCTGATTTGTTTGGAAAGCTTATGTCTCCTTTCTCTCTTGTGATTTGAAGACATGCATTGTGTCTGTGCAGTCCTGCTTTAATCTGAGTTTATAGATAAGATTATTTTATTTATATATCAGTTGGTACACTATGGTTTGTGTTAGAAAATTGTAACTGTTTACTTTCAATATTAATGTAATTTTTTTTGCCTCAGCATTTGCATTGAAAAGGAAACAAACCCTTGCTTTGTAGAAGGAAGTCACAAAAGGCAAGACCCAGTTTGCAAGCTAGTAGTCTGTACCCTATGGTGTAACTTAGAGCAGGACCTGGCTTGGTGTCTACAGAGAGCCAATGTAGATGCTAGGACAATCATCTGCTGTTCAGGAGAGGGGTTTGGACTTGAGAAAAATTTGAGATTCATCATCATTTAGTCCACTTAAAGTCATAGAACTCTTGCTCCACCTGCCTACCTCCACATACACACAAAGTCTATGAATGAGAACTATAATACTATTTCAAAGATGAACCAGAAATAAGGTTCAAAAAAGTCACTTCCTAAGTGACTTAGGAAGAAAAGGGCAGAGAACCGTAATAGACAATGTTTCCAAGTTGTGGCAGAGACAAGCGTGAATTTGCAGACACGACTACCAGACTTAATAAATATAAGTTATCAGTGATTATGACAGAGCTACTTTATAGTGTGTTGCTGACAAAAAGCCTAAGGCAAAAGGTTAAAAGGATGAGAGAAAATCAATTTGAAGCAGTGAATATCAGCAATTCCTTTAAGGACTTTTGCCCCAAAGCGAGAGTTCCTACAATATAAACAGTTATGCATTATGGAAAGTCTCTTGCTGTCATCTCAAAGCATAAATGTTAGAAAATAACATTTTATATTTTAACAACATACCACAATGCATTATTTGATGACGAAGTCAGAATTAGACTGAAGCTTATACCACCTTTGACAGACTGTCAAAGTATTATTTGGAAGAAACTCTATGTTTTGTATAATAAAACTAAATGTTTAGGACATCAGAGTAATGCAAGGACTAAATATCATTACAATGTGCATGACAAATAAATTCAAGCGGTGAAACATCTAAAGAAGTCCATGTTTTCCTTCAGCTAACACAAGATTCATGTAAGTGAAGGCTTAGTAGTTAGTTGAAAGACTGGATTAAATCACAGTTGTCTATTATCAAGCATTGCTAATGTTTCATTCATGAAATATTCATATAACACCTACCATATGCCAGCAATTCTTCTAAGCACAGGGAATACACTGCAAACAAAGTGACAAATTTCCTGTTCTTGAAAAGATTGTGAAGTGTCTGGGGAGAAGAGCAATCAAATAATAAATTTCAAGTGTAGGAGCTCTACAGAAAGGTAGTTATTTTCCTACCTGGGAAACAAATATCCTACTAAGACAGTAAGAAGGTCTACTTAACTATACGTGGCCTATCAAACAACAATTAAACAGTTATGTTTGCTGGAGAGAGAAAGAGAGAGAGAGAGAGAGAGAGAGAGAGAGAGAGAGAGAGAGAGAGAGAGAGAGAGAGAGAGAAACATTAAAACATTAAACTGACCACTTGACCAGAAGTCGTGTAGTGGGTATTCTTTCCACCAATGACCTTGGGCTACCTGGCCTGATAAAGGCAGTGCTTCTTGTCAGCCTATGTGACCTCTTAAAAGGGAAGAGAAAGTGGGGTCGCACTCTCTCTTGGGTGGTCTAGACCAGGTCAGGCAGTGTGAAGCAGTGTGTGATCTGTTCTCAGCTTTCCAAGGACTCTGCAACTGGATTTACCATACCCTGTATTTGTGAATGTATAGCCCCATATCTTAATAAATCCATGCTACCACTTAAACAGACTCTTGTGGATTTTGCTACCAGTCATGTCTGTGGAGGACTGTCTTATTACGTGGTGCAAAAAGATGTAGCTCACTGTGGGTCGTGTCATCCATAGGCATGTGGTCCTGGACTGTAGAAGAATGATCACACTTGTGGACAGGCCAGTTTGGGAGCTGCATTCCTTTGTGATTTCTGCATATGTCCTTGTCCTTGAGTTGGCTAGTTGGAGATCATATTGAATAGAAGAGCAAGCAGTCCCACCTTCAGGTTTTTGCTTTGAAATCCTGTCCTAAATTCTCCACATGTTGGCCTGTGAGCTGGAAGTATAAAATGAAGGGCATCATTTACTCCCTGCATCTGCTTTTCTTCAGAATGTTTTATCACAGAAGCATAAAGGAAATTGGATGAAATAAGCAGAGGATAAAAAAAAGAAAGGGAAAAGAAAAACTCGTTGTTTTATTTGTGGGCATTTTCTATTAAATGTTTTTCATTCTTTCATATATATATATATGCGTGTGTGTAATATATATATATATATGTATATATATATACATATATATATATATATTACAGAGTACTTACTCTGAGTGCCAGTTCATGTTCATAAACACCTTAGCATATTTTGAAAGTCTGGTGGCTCAATTCATTTTCATTGACGTTATCCCAGATCTGCAACTCATGGAAATATTTAAGTAATATTTTAAATAATTAGATCAATTATTATCGCTACTTAGTCCAAATCCCAGACCCAAGCAAGCAAAGCAAGTGTTAGCCAAGCTTTCTATCAACAAGGCACACCCCTCAACCCTTGTCATTTTGTTTTCATGTCTTAGTACTGCTAATACTATCTTAGTTTCGATAACCATAGAAAGTAGAGGTTCTAATTTGGTTAGCATATTTTCTCATGGATTCTTTGTCCATGTCCCTTATGCCAAAATGTTTTACTTTTGTTCTCACTACTCAACATTTAAAAATTTGAGTGTTTTTCTGGGACTCTGGAATGTTTTGTTTCTTTGTTTGGTTTTGCTGTGGTTTGTAACATCTAGATGTTGTTCTGTGAGGGTTGATGCTATGTTTTTCTTTAATATTCTGAACTCCACAGAAGCAGCTTTTCTCTGATTCTGCCACATATATGTGTATATGCTAAGAGAGAGAGAAAAGAATAATTCAAGATTCAAATTATTATGTATGCCATATTTTTAACTTCATTCTACCTGGTTACACACACACACACAAAAAAAAAAAAATACTGTGTTTAAACTCCTTGAAATATTCAAATATGACATTTTACAGGTCCAAAGCTTATACCCAAAAGGAAATTTCAAAATTTTTTACATTTTTTTCAAGCCAGCAGAACTTAACTACCCTTTCAATCATCCAAAGATAGCTGTAGAAAAGTTGTGTGAAATTAATACAGATGATGGACAGTGGAGAGAAAACTGCAATGCTTAGCCAGTATGAAATATGTTGTTACTGGCCATGCGTGGAACAATAAATACGTAAAAAGACGTTAAGATAAACCTACTTTTACTTACTGGGGCTTTTTTGTCTGTTTCTTGACGTAATGTGTGATATGAATGCATGCTTTGCAGCACTGTGTAAATATACCCGGTGCAAGAATGCTGACACAGCAGAAATAATAAAAATAATAACATCAGTGAGAATTGATAAGTATTTTTGGATAAAAATAATCAATAGAACCTAATGTCCTGTACCTGAAGTCAGAATTTAAATTTTGTCTGTTTCAATGGCTTTATGCTGTGTATTTTGCACTAAAGCCATTCATGCTGACACTGATGTTTTCTGAGTAGATTAAAAGCCATGATAACCCCCAAATTTATTGCTGTCTCTTAGAAAATAATTTATTCACGAATAACAAAAGCATGGCCTCTTGAAATGGCTGAGCCTTCATCTAATATACATATATATTGTTTCTTCTTCAAATAGTTCTTGAGTTTACAATAAAAATTGGAAGACACAAGTATTAGTATTTACATAAACATGATCGAAAGAAATAGCTTATTGAGCACAAGGGATTTGAAGGATATATAAAAGTGAAGACAGATAAGAAAAGAATGCAAAATAAAAGTGTGATGGAAGTGAGGGGAAAGTAAAATTGATCAAGTTAGAAACGGAAGAATCCAAAAGATAATATAGTAGAGATGACCACCAAAGCCCTCACGGCGCTCTTAAAGAAATGCTCTTTTCTCTATAATGCGTTTGACCTTCTAGCTGCACAAGGTTCTTCTCAACTCTGCCACTCGTATCAAATTACTTTAGAACAATGGGAAACCTAACTGGAAAATTACTTTTCTAGGACGAAATTGGTCTAAAGGCCATTGTGAAGCCTTGTCATGGGGCCCTGGCATCCAGCTCCCAACCCTCTCTTCTATCCTCCAAACAGACTGCACAGCAAGTCTAGAGATCTCACAGAAGTTCTTAAAATACTTCAGAATTACTAGTCTCTTCCACACCCATTTGTTTTAATCTCACCTTAGACATTGTTTGTTTTCACCAAATGAGGGAGGTATTTAATGGATATTTGTAAAATAAACCAACAGCATTGACAAGTCTTTGTATGTGGCTTCATGGCTTCTAATGACTGTTTCTTGTGAAGTCTTCCACGATGCTGAGTAATCTGTGAGTAGTGGGCAGGGCTGCAATGGGATGACTTCTGGCTTGTAATTGTCTGGTCTTCCTTAGGACAAAGCGACAAAGGAGGGCAACTGGGAGATCTCTTAATTCCTCTTAGGAAACTGGAGATTCGCTTTATTATCAGTCATGATATTTCTTAGGTCTTACATTACCCAATGCAGAAAAATGGGAGAAATTCTTTCTAGTACTTTAGAGAAGGTGACAGGGAAAGAGTTGGTATTTAGAATAAGTTTTGGAGGAGGTACATTTGTCAGTTTGAGATTTTATTCTGAATATGCTGATAACTCCAATTAATAGCTTTCCTATTTTAATAAGAAAAACCACAAAATTAAAAGTGTTATTATCAATTACCCAGGTAACTATCTACAGGCGAATTTCTACTGAAAATCACTATAGCTGGAGACAGCAATGGCATTTTGCATTTAGTGTCAGTATCCCAAAGAGCTAGAGTATCAGCGCCACCTAGTGGATGCATCTCAGCACTGGAAAAACGAATAATTTGATTAGCAAGCTCTAAACCAGCTTGCCCTGTTCCCTAGAAGGCTCCAATCTACTTTTGAAAAATTACAGCAATAATTAAAAACTTTAAGAGCAAGAGGTGATGGACAACTCCAAGAAAACAATGTCTTTCAGGCACAATAGAACTGATACCATATGAACTCACAGAGGCTGGTAGCATGCATAGGACCTGTGTAGATTTTAAGCAAGACAGCAGCCTAACATTGAGAAGGGGGAGGTGGATGGAGGCCCACGGCTAATCAAAAATTATTTGCAACTAATACACGTAGGCAAAGGGCAAATAAGTTTTGTCCCATGGAGTGTGACTGGGTGTGTTAACCTTACTCCAGGGCAGACTCAAAGCCCAGGAGTAGTTGGCCAATACACAATGAATTGTGTGTTGTTCTGTTTTTGTGGACTTTTGTGTTGTTTGTATTTTTGTCTTGTTTTGGGTTTCAATTTTGTGGTTCTGAGAGTTATGGTGTGCTTTTTGATTGTTCTTTTTTCATCTTTAGAGAGACAGGTACATAGTTGGATGGGTAGGGAGAGAAGGGGATCTGAGACAAGTTGGGGTAGCAGAAAGAACATGATCAAAACATTGTATGAAAAAAATTAATTAATCATAGTATAGATGATATACCTTGGCACATCAAGTGATATTTATACTGCATATGATTTTATGGAAACCATAGGATAAGAGAATTGTGATTGTTTTCTGACACTAAAAATTCTAAGTATTATGCCCAGTACCAATTTGCCAAGTAATATGTAAAGAGTAAAATATTTTATTTTTGTTCTTGGCATTTTTCTCCCTCTGTTTTCCTGTGGAATTATCTTAAGGTTCTCAAGAACAGTTAGTCCAGGGAAAACATTGAAGTGCCCCAGCCCACCACCTCATCTAAGTCATTAACAATCCCCACCTACTTTCTAAACACAATTCGACTGAAGAATTTTTCAAAGAGTCTGAAAACAGGTATGCGATTGTACTGCTAGCTTCCTGGAGGAACATGTAAGCAACAGTTTGGTAATCGACATTCTCAGTACACATAGCTCAGAATTTAGTAAAGTGTTTAGCAAACCATTGCTACACATGTTAATTCATACCTGCTGTGAAATCTCTGCTGTGAGAAACTTCATAAAACATCTGATTCACAGCCACTGTATATTTTGTGCCTACATGACTAATATGATATCTATGCCAATGTGATACAGAGGATAAATAAAATGATGCTTTCTTATCATTTTACAATTCTTTTATGTGTCTGATGTTAACTATACATCTCATTATGTCAGTTATGAAATATTGTGAGGGAATTATAAAGATGACAGTTATTATATTAACTACGAATCATGTGATAATTTTGATATTTTATTTGATTGCTAATGCACTTGCACAGTTTCGTTATATTACTATCTTACTTGTTTTGTTAAATTTTTGGCTATACCTGTAATATTATGTTTTGAGGATATTTCACAGTAAGCTCTTTAGGAATATGTAATGTAACTCATTATTGGAAATTGTGTACTTCCTATTCTTCTAATTTAATTCTTTATTAGAATATATAGTTATATTAATTATATGATAATTTAAAATTATGGAGCCATCAGGATGTGATATATACAACTGTATACCAGCAATGTCATCTGATAAGCTGCAGGTGGGTAGTACCATCTACCTACTGACTAAGAGTCTTAAATTCAACCTCCATTTTGCAAAGGATCATAAACTATGAGAGAGTTTTCTTCTCGGACTCAATTCACGCCAGCTTCATTGCTCAGCTCTGTGCATAACATAGGCAGTCCACATAGAGTCTCCTTGGTCATGACAGGCTGCCGCCGGCTACACATCTGACCTGGGGCTCTCTTCCTGCACTGTGCTGCTTGTCCCATCCTTTGCTGGGAAAGACAAACAGATGCGGACAATGGAAAGAAAGAGGGCTGGAGCGCTGGTTCTTGAGTTCACTTGTCTTGGAGGTGATTGTTATGGCTCAGTTTTGGCTCAGTTTCCAGATAACAGGCACACACACACACACACACACACACACACACACACACACGTGCACACGCACACACACATCCACACGCACACAGATTTGCATGCACACATGCATACCCTCAGACAAATTTGATACTTTCAATCATAATTTCCCCACTGTCCTCACTTCACAGGGAGAAACCCTTACCCTTGCTTTAGTGTGTGATTCATTCCTTCGCGTAGGACCAACCTCTGTGTTTTCAACTCCTTTGCAAAATCTTAGTCTATTTCCCCATCCTTAGCTTTAAGCTTCCTTTCCTGAGATCATATCAATCCTCAGATCGAATTCTCTCCCAATTAATCTTTTTTTTCTTTTTAAAATTTTAAATACTTTTATAGAAACTCATGTGAGTAATGTATTTACGTAATTTTAATTCTACATTCTCCCCTTCAACTCCTTCATCACTATAATCCCTCACAATTTCATGACATCTTCTACTCTCATTATTTATACATAAACACATGCATATAGGATGTATACACAATATATTATACATATATAATACACAGTGCTAAGTCCATTCACTGTCATATATGTGTGTGTGTGTGTGTGTGTGTGTGTGTGTGTGTGTGTGTGTGTGTGTTTAGGGATGACCACTGGGACTGAATAACCTAGCAAGAGGCTCATTCATGGGAGAACAAATTCTTATCTCAAAGCAATATAGCCCATTCATTGCTGTTGCCTCTAGTTACCTCCAGGAACTTTAAGGTAACACCCTACTGCTGAAGATACAACATACTTTGTATATAGGGCTTAGAGTTATTGGGGAAGGTACTATGTAAGCTGCCAAGGAAACAAAAAGCAATTAAAAGTTCTACCAGCTGTAAAGCTTACAAACCACAACAATAACAAGACAATATATCCCCAAGTGTTCAATGGTAATATTTACACCTTAGGGGTAACCAATAGCAACCTAGTTGGACTCAAGGCCACTCGATGAGATGGGCTTCATGCCTATTACTCTAATCCTAGCCAACTGCCTATGGCTTATTAGGTCATGAGCCCAAGAGGAGAACCCAACAGTGTCACATTTCTAACACAGTATGATTCTCAACTGCATTCTAAATACATGTCATTATAATCCACAGATAAATTAGCTTTCAGCCCTCATCTATGAAACTTCCTTTTGTGGCAGATAAGGGTCCAACTCAGAAGCCACAACTGAGAACCACTGACTGTGAAGTGCTCATTCCCAGTTGATACATCTTCAACACAACACCACTCACAAAACTCAGGCAGCATTGTGGAAGAAGGAGTGGAAATGTTCTATGAAGCAGAGGACTTCTGCTGCAATACAGTGTTTTCTATATATGCCCGGGACTAACACCCATAAAATCTTAATTACATGGCCCACTATTCGGGATCTTCACAATTAGAATCTAGTTATATATAATATGGATGTGAGAAAATTCAGGACACTCCTCCCCTAGATCAAGAGCTACATGCAATAATTATTTCTGAATATTATTACCAAAACCACATTTTACTTCTCTAGTCAAAACACTATTCACAAATATTTACAATTCCTATGGAATAAATAACAGAGATTGGGCATTATCTGGTCATTCACTTGACCAGAAATCAAATTGTTTATTCTATTGAGTGAAGCCCATAAGATCTTATATATCTACCCTCTCTAAAAATTCATCTTTCCTTCACCAAAACAGAGCCTAGATAGTGTTTGATATGTAAACTTCATTTCTGACTTGATCTTTAAAGATCTTCTTCATTTTTTCTGAAATGCTTGACTCAAATATTTACAAACATTTCTCTATAATTATGCTGAAATTAACTCAATAAATCATTGTCTACCCATTACAATTTTATCTATCTGTTTACTTATTGTTGCCATATATTTTTAAACTTTTACCATTAAAGGGAGAAAAACTGAAATCAATATTGCATTACAATACTGATAATTACAATTATAATTGTAATTATACCAATAATATATGGAAATGTTAAAAGTGGGTTTTACTACAAAAATTTAATGGGTTAAAGGCTTTTCACTGATTCTGTCAGAGCTTTAAAGAGATGCATAAAACAATAAATCAGTCTAGAACCAGACTTACTGCCTCTTCCTCCAGGATCTAGCCTTAGAAGTGTAGTCTTTACCTGTCATCAAGAAAACCTATTTTTGCAACAGATGGAGACCATTACAGAAAAGACACAACCAATCAAAATGCAGAATTGAGGAACTCAGGACTAATGGATACATCTACAAAAGACACCCACACTTATATTATTTTATATTTTATATTTCAGAGTAGCAATCTTAAAGACTGCAAGAACTAACAGGGAGTTTGCTGTGAGGCTGTGTCTCTTAGGGACATCAAAAGTCTCATCACAGTGACTGCTGAAGCATGACTGAACAAGGATGACATCAACACCAATGAACATGCCGGGATGCATGGAGGCAAACCCATGGGACAAACAACTGAGAAAAGTGGAAGTGTGAAAACTGGTCCTTGAAGGGAAGAAGAGCACACTGATTGGTTGTCCAGTAACAAAAGATCATCCCTGAAAATAGACATACAATAACATAATATGGGGACAACAGGTTATATTTAGCAATATATGTATATGTAAATACATATGTGCATTGATAACAATTAATTTTAAAAAGAAGCCAGAAGTGTTATATGGGAGTGTTCGGAGGGAGGAAAGGGAAGGGTAAAATGTATTTAAATTAAAATTTGAAAACTAAACAAACTAAAAAATAACATGCTACTTAAATATGGAACCAAACCACTTTACATATACTTGTTCCACGGCATCTTCATTTCTTCTGATCTTCTTTGTCTTTTCCACCTCATCATCATAATATGTGGTGATATTTTATCTGTGTCCCCAGATAAAGCTTATCTGAGGATCAGAGGAAAAATCCAGCCCCTATATTAAACATAGAAGTCAGGCAAAGGTAGCACATGCTTTTTATCTTAGCATTTGGGAGGCAGAGATCCACCTGAATCTCTGTGAGTTCAAGGCCACATTGGGAAACAGAGCCAGGCATGATGACACACACCTTTAATCTCAGCACTAACCATAAAGGTCTGGAGGTCTATACAGACAGACAGGAAGTGATGTAGCTGGGCAGAGAAAGGAAGTGAGATGGCTGGGATAGAAAGGCATATAGGTGTGGGTATACAGGAAGTAGCTCTTTTTGGAAGCTGAGGATTTGGTGAGGTGAGGTTGGCTGTGGCTTGTCCTATTTCCTTATCTCTCAGTTTTTCACCCCAATATCTGGCTCTGGGTTTTTTATTAATAAGACTATTTAGCAAGTTGTG
Organism: Peromyscus eremicus; assembly: GCF_949786415.1. Taxonomy (NCBI): domain Eukaryota; kingdom Metazoa; phylum Chordata; class Mammalia; order Rodentia; family Cricetidae; genus Peromyscus; species Peromyscus eremicus. The sequence goes on from NC_081426.1 coordinate 74,772,969, forward strand.
TAACACTCATCCTCATCTCTCTCCTCCTCTTATTGTGAATACCAGGTTGTTCTCTAATATATGGTAAGTTCTGACTCTGCCTTGTAAATGCTAGGGTACAGGCATACACCACCACACTTGATTTCTATTCTTAATGTAGACTAAAATATTTTATTCTGTTTATACAAAGCAATCATTAGAACTTGCTCATTTTTTTTTCTCACATAGTTCCCGTTCTAACTCACAAACCTTCTATCTTTCATTACCTCCCTCTTGGACTAATATTTCTTTTGATTATTGCATGTGTTAATTCAACCAGGTTTTTGAGTCTTCTTTCTCTCTATCTCTCTTTCTTAAGAAAGCAAGACATTATATTAGTCAGGCTTTTGTTTACTTTTCTTGTATTTCTCAGTGTACTTTCTGTGTTTGGTTCTTGAGGCTGGTTTACTTCACCTTCAGGCAGACTATAGTCCTTCACACTATAAGTCTTTTAATTCCAGAAGCTTCTGTGAAAACAGTAGACTATTTATTATTTTGTTGATATTCTGCATTTTGATGATTTCTGCACAGGTAAGGGAAAGATGAATTGGAGAAGTAGCAAATTACTTTCGTTAAAGTTTGAACTTCTGTGTGAAGCACTATGGAATTTGAATTCTAGGCAGCAAATCACTGAAGTTAGGCCTATGCAGGATCACTTGGCTCAGCCTGGGAGGAGGGGACTGGACCTACCTGGACTGAGTCTGCCAGGTTGATCTCAGTCCGCAGGGAAGGCTTTGCCCTGGAGGAGATGGGAATGGGGGGCGGGCTGGGGGGAAGGTGAGCGGGGCGGGAGCGGGGAGAACAAGGGAATCTGTTGCTGATATGTAGAACTGAATTGTATTGCAAAATAAAAAATTTAAAAAAATTAAAAAATTAAAAAAAGAGAGGAGCATAAGCTGAATTATCTCAAAAAAAAAAGACTTTGAGCAAATCACACAACTTCTTTAATGCTTAGCTTCTACACTGATAAAATGTAATGACTCACAACCTACATTCTGATGTTACTATTTAAGTTAATGAGAAGAAATACATGCAATGTAAATAGCATGAAAGTTTGTATTATATGAGTATATTAGAATATATATATATATATACTACTAAAAACTTTTTAGTAAGTTCATCTTTGATACACTTGTTTAATTTCCATATATTTGATTTTACTCTTTATTATGTTAGGAATTACAAAATTACAAAATTTTTTTCATAGATTTTTAAGAGTGTCCGGAGAGATGGTTCAATTTGTAGGGTAGTCGCAGCCAAATCTGGTGACATATGTTAGATTTTCAGACTATGTGTGGTAAAATTTGTCATTGTTCATTGTGGTAACACACAGCACAATGAAGCTTTAATACATTTTATTCTCTCTCTCAATCTCTTCAATCTCTTCTGTGTGTGTGCGTGTGTGTGTGTGTGTGTGTGTGTGTGTGTGTGTGTGTGTGTGTGTTTATTTGGGTCCAATAGGCTGTGGGAATAGGCTGCAGGACAGGTGAGAGAGATTTGTCCTGACCGCAGGCCAGACGGGACACAAGAAAACTTCAGCTACACATGACAATTAGTAACTACAATAGTGTGCAATAATTCTAAGGCAAGCACAGAGTTATCTTTTGAAAACAAAGCCACCAACTCAGGTCTTCAACCACACACTGGAGTAAAACACAAAAGGCAAAGGAAATACTCTGATAGCTTACATTTGTTGTTCTCTGGAAATGAAAAGACAGAAGTGCTGCTGTATGAACGAAGGCCATGATTTAAATCAAATGATTTATTATTGGAATTTGAATTATGCAATGCAGAAAAGAAACCTGAGAAGAATGAAAAGATACTTTAATCTAACAGCTAGCTGCCCTGACTCATATTATCCATTAATACTGAGAAGTACCAGATAGTTACTAATCTTGCATGGCTGTGTGGAAATCAGTCTCATTTATTTTATCTCACAGTTTTGAGTATTCTTAAGTGCTGGATGTGTAGCATGTAATCTATATTTTAATTCTTACAACTATCCATAAGTGTATGTATATGTGTGATAATGGAGAGTGTATTCAGGGCTGTTGTTGTTTTTTTTTTTTCTCTTTTTTTTGGGGGGGGGGTGCCACCCGGCTCCCAAATAAATCACACACAGAGGCTTATTCTTAATTATGAATGCCCAGCCTTAGCTTGGCTTGTTTCTAGCCAACTTTTTTTTAACTTAAATTACCCTGACAATCTTTTGCCTTTGGGCTTTTCCTTTTCTGTTCCTGTAGACTTTTGTTTCTTACTCTGTGACTTGCTGTGTAGCTGAGCAGCTGGCCCCTGATGTTCTCATCCTTCTCTGGCTATTTCTTCTCAATCTTCTTCTCCCAGATTTCTCCTTCTATCCATTCTCTCTGCCTGCCAGCCCTGCCTATCCTTTCTCCTACATCTCTACTGGCCGTTCCGCTCTTCATTAGACCATTGGGTGTTTTAGACAGGCACAAAACACAGCTTCACAGGGTTAAACAAATGCTGCATAAACAAAAATAACACACCTTAAAACAATATTCTACAACATAGGGGCTCATACAAGTCAGACAAGAGATGGACAAGATAAGCCACATCCCCATGCCTCCACTAAGTTCTCACTACTCTTTGCTAGAATGAGATATTCTTCTGACTGAGCAATAAAGGAATACAAAAAAATTCAAATCTAAGGACTATAAGCTGGTTAAAAACATCTTAGTGAATGAATTATTGTCTCTCTTGAGAACCTTGAGAACCATGTTCATTTTTGTGCACATAGATTTTACAGCCCCAAAACAGAATTGTCAATCCCTTATTAAAGATACAAAACTTGAATAAAGTGAATTAAATGGGATGGCAGAGTAAATGGTTCTTACATGTGAACATTTGTTTTGGACTTGATTATAATAATTTAAGTACAAGATAAAATGATTGCTTAAGATTTGTTTTGGAATTCAACTCCTTAAATGTTTGTAGTCTTTAGAAAATTAAAATTGCTAGGGCAAAACACACAACAAAATTAGAATTTAAAGGGCAAAAATTGGGAACAAATATATAATGTTAATGAATAAACAAAAAACTTTATTGATTGAAACATTATTAATATACTTTTTTTAACTTTTTATGATTTGGAGATATTGATCCATAAAATGGAGAAGAGTTGGTTGTTACTTAGTTTGAATTAAAGTACCCCTTTGAAGAAGCTAAAAGAAAAGGCTATGAAGTAAAAGTAGTATTTTTTTTTCCTGCTTCCATTCCTAAAAGACAAAATTATTTAGATAGAAAAGGGATTTTCGAATGCCTCCTGGATGCTGATGAAACTTGACAGCACTGTGCATGGTTGAAATCAGATGGAATTTCTGAGCAGACATCATTATGTACAGTTCCCAACTTGCTCTCTGTGAAAAGATCACCACACTTCCCCAAAGGACATAGACTACTCCAAGCGGTCCTGCTGAAATCTCCTATGCTGTACCTTACTCCATATCAGCATTACTTAAAACATTTTGGCAGTCTTAGTGTCATAGATACTTTCATAGATAAAACAGATACTTCATACAACATATTCAAATAATGTATTTTACATGCTAACATATATTAAAGTATCGGGTATTTACCAACTTCCAAATGATTTCATTTAGTGTCAATTATACTCTTTTCTATGAGATACACACGTGTAGTTTAAGGGACATGAAAAATCTAACTTATACCAAGTTCTGATTATTTATTGTCTTCTAGATAATCTCATTCAATTCTGGACATGGTCCTACAACATTAATATTGCTAAAGTATGGTGCCCACAGTGTATGTTTGATTTATCTCTTAATTATTGATTAAGCTATTTTGTACTTGGTACATTAGAGTAAATGCTAGGTATTACTGTGTCTTTTAAATCGAACTTTATATGTCTTCCAACCTGCCCAATAGGTTTCTCTGCATGTCTAGGAGGGATTGATCTTGTGATGGTCCTGACCCTGTATTCAGACTACTGGGTGTTACAGGTGTGTGCTACCATGCCCAGAGTAGATATTTGAAACTATATCTTGGTAAATACTAGCAATGTTGCATTGTCAAAGAATTCATTTTTATTCTCAGTTAAAATATTAGCTCTAGTTTGATATTAGATGTTTGTTTCATTATTGTGTTCATTGGCAATTTCATAAATGTATATAATGAATTCTGGTAATTCTTAGCCCCACCCTTCCCTTGTCCTACTCCTATCCCTGTTACAAAACACTCTCCTCCTTACAGGACTCTTTTCCATATTAATCTCTTTTTAATTTATCTTGTGACCCACTTAGCTTAATGAGGGCCTGCTGTGTGTAACCATGGGTTTTGAACTATCAATTGGTATTTGGTAGACTGACCAGCAGGTTAAACAACCAAAGAAAATAACTCTACTCTCAAAATCTGTCAATAGCCACCAACTAAGTGATTTTTTATTAAGGCACAGAACAGTTTCTAGGCTGGGCACCCAATTTCCAATGAGAAAAGTGCCTTTGAGGACTCTGCCCAATTCACAATAGTTGATGTAGCTTTTACTGTGGTGGTAGAAGAAGGAATTATGTTATCCTGCTATGGGTATTATCCCATGTATGCCTTTGGAGGTTATCAAACTCTACTGTTCTAAAAAACAAAATTCTTGTTTGTTTTAAATAACAATTACATTGTACTAGTTTCAGGTTTCACTTGTGCCTATCAGTTGACCCCATCCTTTTAGTTAAAGGAAGTTTTGAATTCAGAAAATTCACATGCTTAAATGGTGATAAAAGTAAATTAATGTTATTTTTATCGTAAAGTTGTTTCACATTTAAGAATAAAGTCTCCAGTTAATTAAAATAAGAGATGGAAAGATTTTTAAACTATTTTCCTGGTATAGACATTATATCAATAGAGTATCCAAGACAGTAATTATAATATTTCCCTTTAATATTTTTGCTAAGAATCTCATTGCTTAACTCATGTACCTTGATGTTTTTTTCCTTCATACAATGAGAAGTTTTAACAAAGGATATTAAACTGAATAGAACACTTTCTGTTGTGTGTATGTAGTTAATTCTAAGTGAATTGCTGAGTCAAGACAGAGGCATTCAGAGTCAAGTAATTAGCTCTTGATCCTCACAGTCCAGAGTCTTGAGAGTTGAGAGGAAGGGGGAACCAAAAGCTAATTCCCTTGTCTCTTTAGTCTCTAGATAGACTCAGTTTCTTTTGTTGCCCTTGTTCATACTTCCTCTTCGGTTTCATCCCTATTCTTTTTATAGTGCTTTAAATGTGTTTTGTCTTTTTAGAATTGATCTTTTTCTCTGTGTCCTTTCTTTGCAGTCTAATCTAATCATTGCAATATGCTCATCCTGAATCTTTGTATCACTGTATTCTCATCATAAAAAAATAGTGGATTTTTATAAAAAATATGTACTGCATAAAATTATGGGTCCAAAACTAAGAATCACCTCAAACTCTTTTATAAATAAGATTGAACCAACTCAGGACTCACATTTACCTTTATCTTCTCTTGTTCAGGATAATATGACCTGTGCAGAGGCATATTTCTAATTATTTTTGAGATAATCCAAGGGGATTCCCAATTTACTATTAAGTAACAAAAGAAACTACTCACTTAAATAAACAAGATAAAGAGTAAATTTCATATTCATTTCAAATGTGAATATTGAGTATTTTTATTTGTGTCATTCCTACCTAAGGCCTGGTATTTGTTTTGTGTAATGGTCCAGCCTTGACCTATTGAAGGGTTCTTGGAGGGAGGAGGGAGGAATTGAGAAATAATAGGAAGAAATAGAGATGTAGATGGAGAGAAACACAGAGACCCAGGATAGTTTCAGGAGGGCCCTGGGTCAATAACCAGCCACCCCAAGTTTATTTATGATGTGCTTTATATACATCAGCAAGAGGAGGGGCAAAAGACCTCCCACTTTCAAGGTTGAGGTATAAAGTACCAACAAGTGTAGAGTCTTCAAAACACCTGGTAACCACCCCTTTGGCCAAATGATTCTATTTTAAGCAACCCTGCTGGGTAAAGCAAGCTCAGACTTTCGGACCTTGAGTTTGGCCTTACTAGCAAGCCTCTGTGGGCCCACCATTTTGACAAATCAGCAGGTGAGAGAAAAAAAATGCAGCAATGATGTTTTTTAAAGCCCTGTACATTGGGAAAAATCACATAGGGCCTCAAAATTAATTAAGCTCCTTTCATTTTCCTTGGATTTCAGTTTGAAAATACTGAACTATATTTTATAATTAATGATGCTACTCAATATTGATAACTTTACCAAGATGAAGGATAGCTTAATAGACATGGCTCCAACAATTTCCACTTAAAATATTCAATGAATATCTGTTTATTAAAAAATGAGAAATTGGAATATGTACTAATAAAAATGAACAGTGCTCACTACTCACTATGATCTTATTTGAAATACTGTTTTGGCCAGGCGGTGGTGGCACACGCCTTTAATCCCAGCACTCGGGAGGCAGAGCCAGTCAGATCTCTGTAAGTTCAAGGCCAGCCTGGTCTACAGAGTGAGAAACAGAACAGGCACCAAAACTACTCAGGGAAACACTGTGTCAAAAAAAATCAAAGGAAAAAAATGCTGTTTTGGTTGTAGAAGCATTACACACACACACACACACACACACACACACACACACACATACACACACAAATAAATTCTTATTTTAGTCATAATTTACTGGCCTGGATTTAAAGTATTCCTTTTGTTCTTGTATGATGTTATTTACAATTTTCTGAAGTCTACACATAGAGAGACAGAATAAATAATATTCATTTAATAGTGAGCATGTTTCAATCAATATAGGTACAATTGCAATGTTATTTACACTTGTTAGAAGGACAGACAATTGAACCTTATTGATACTAAATTGTACATGGCAAGCATCATAGATATCATATGAGCTGCAATAAAAGTGAATAAAATTTGACAGTGGATATTCCTTTTTCATAGTTTCAATCCTTGGGATTTATTAATATTGCTAAATTAGGTAACATCAAATACAAAATGATTATAAAATCTTATCCACCTCTTTTTTTTTTTCCAAAACAGGGTTTCTCTGTGTAGTTTTGCGCCTTTCCTGGAACTCACTTTGTAGACCAGGCTGGCCTCAAACTCACAGAGATCTGCCTGGCTCTGCCTCTCGAGTGCTGGGATTAAAGGCGTGTGCCACCACCACCCGGCTCTTATCCACCTCTTAATAAAGTTCCCTCACAATGGCCTTGATCAACCTGAACTTTAAAACTGTATCTTCTACTGAAAGACAGAACCAAATCAATACCTGTAGTGTTCTTTCCCTGAGACTGAAATGAATTGTTATTATATAATTATTTAGTGATATGTAGTTTCATCTATTCATTGTGTAATTAAAAATAAAATAAATTAAGACGGTAGGATCAGAGAATATAAGCAAAATTATAAAATACTAAGAGAAAAACACAAAATGGCCAGGCTGAAGCTCTGTGCAGTTTACATTCTTGGGAGCAAGGTAATGAGAATTTAAAAGAATAAATCTGGTGCTTCAACAGCTGAAATAGTATTTGGCTATATCTAAACCTTATACTTCAAACATTCTTTGTTTTTAGTTGATAATGTTTTTTAAAAGTGTGAATAGAAAAGAAAACTTAAGTTCTACTTGACACATGGAGATATAGCTCAAATGTTCAGTGTTGGCCTACCATGTAAGACACCTTGGATTTAATTCCTGGACTTGGGAAACATAATCTGACTGAATAGAAAAAAAATAGAAAATGTAGGAGCTTTGCAATTTTAGCACTGAAGTAAAATTGCATTAAGGTTTTGTAGAAGTTAAGACTAAGGAACAAATTGTGTAGTGTTCAACATCTTTCTTTACCTTTCAGGCTTAGAGCCATATTAGTCCCCTTGGTACCTTTCAAAGATTTTTGTTGTTGTTGTTAATCTATCTGGATGGTGTTCCCTAGAGATTTGGGTATAATATTTTTTGCTGTTAGTTCAAATATGAAGCTCAGTTGTGGATCTCTAGGTTTTGTTTCTTGGAAATGTTATGTTTTCTAGAATAATCAGCATCTGTTATTTGAGAAAAACGTTCTGCCTCTTGCCTGTTATTTACTATCAACTTTGCTTGATTCATATAAGTATACCATATATAAAAATGATTGTAAAAATTGTTGATTTTGTAATAAGAATTGAATTAATAAATAAATAGTACTTTTATATATCAAAACCATTTAAAATTGTAAAATATCTTACCCTTGGGGCATGGTTTTTCATTATATAGAACATATCTGCAGCTATGTACAAGAACTAGAAAAGAACAGATTTAAATTAAAATCATTTTTCTTGTCATCAGGATGAGAACAGAACAAGTTTTCCTTAGATTTTGTTTTCATTTTTTCTCATATTGTTAGCAGATTGTGGGCAAATATCTTCATAAATCAGCTCCTCTAAACTTTTGGAATTCACTTACAATCAAAATGATGGGCTAAACATGGTTTATTAACTACAGCCTTAAAATTATTTCATCATCACCACGGGGAGATTGCCATGACTCATATATAATAAGACAGAAAATGCACAGAGCAACAGTTAAAACGACCTTATAGGCTTAGCATAAAATTCTTTCTGGGAGAAAAGTTATAAATTTCCAGGCAAGGAAAATCCTGCAAAGGTTATAAGACATCGTATATGCCATGAAAAGTAATTTGTGATACAAAACCAAACAGCGTAGTGAAAATTGCATGTTTTGCTCTATATATCATAAACTGCACAATAAAGTAAAACATAGAACAAAATATGGATTGTTCAGAGAATATAATTTATGTGAGCCCATAAAAGTTTATCAAAATTGTATTGTGATGAATGGTAGTTATATGCAATTCATCAAATTACATTAACTAGATAAGTAGAGGGCCAACAATATTTAAAATACAGTACCTATGTCAACAACTCTTGTTTTCTAAACTGTACATAATATTTATACAATGTCTTTATAAAATATGTTCTTATGAATTTATGTAGGTAAAAGGTCACATTTAATGTAAGGAATAAACTTATGACTTGCCTTGTACTCAGCTCTTAGAAGAAAATGCATATTCAGGCCCTGATAAACCATAACAAAACATGTTCTCAAGAAATATTATTAGGATTGCTAGTACTTCAGTGAAAAGATATACAATAATCTAAGGAAAATAGACGAGTACCAAAGGTTCATTTTCCCAAATAAGTGAGATTCATGGTTATATTTGATTATCAACTTTTTTAACTTTCTTGCTTTGGATTTCTAAACAAATTATCAGCTGAAGCCTGGTGCAGCACATTATACTACAGAAGATGTGGTTTGTGACTTAGAGGCCACATTCTTGTCCTAAACATAATTAGTTTTGTTTTTTCCCCTAGTTATCCCCATGATCTTTGGAAAACCATGAAACTTATCTAAGTTCTGGTTTTCTTTTGAGTAAAATATGAGAGCTGAAATAATGTCACAAGCAAAAGTCAATTACATCCAAATTAAGTCAGGAAAGAAATACGTAAGAAAAACACATGGAACAAAATATAAATGTTTCTATTGTCAATTTTCAAATATTCAGATATTGAAAATCAAATGGTTAATTACCTGTTCAACTAATATCTTCTTTTTAATATATATAAACTGTCACAAATTGGAGGGCTTATTCTTTGAAATATGTATCAAATTGTCCAACTCTGTGTTTTTTTTTTTTTGTGTGTGTGTGTGTGTGTGTGTGTGTGTGTGTATGTGTGTGTGTGTGTGTGGTACCACACATCCATCTGAAGATATGCTAATGCAGTAAGTGAGTTATGCACATAACACATTGAGATGCAGTTGTGAAACAATATTTTGGTACATGGAGAAGTGATGACCTAGTGGGGAATGGAAGTTTTTACAGGAAAGGTCAGAGAGTTGGATGAATCTAAATTATTAATGACAATTAATCCCAAAACTTAATTCTTTAAAAATAACATTTAACAAAAAATAATTACCAACAAACTTTTTTTTTTTTTTTGGTTTTTTCAAGACAGAGTTTCTCTGTGTAGCTTTGTGCCTTTATTGGAACTCACCCCGTAGCCCAGGCTGGCCTTGAACTCACAGAGATCTGCCTGGCTCTGCCTCCCGAGTGCTGGGATTAAAGGCGTGCACCACCACCGCCTGGCCCAACAAACATTTTTTATATTAAATTTGTAAATTCAGCACTCATTTATATATCTTTTTTATGCCTTAGATGACATTATCTTGGATAGATTAACAGAGGAATCAAAGGATTTCCTTAAAAATGGCTTACTCACATGGATTGAAAGACTCAGTGTTGTGAGCAGAACTGAGAGTTTGGATCTCTGTGTTTCTGCGTTCATTGCAACCTTGCAGCTTAGAAGCTAGGTTCTAAGGATGAGGCTTTTCAACTTAGGGAGAATAAGTAAGAATTATTGCATTAATAAATCATTACAGAAAAGGACATCAAAGAAAACTTACTTGAAAGAAAACTCAACTCAGAAACAAATATTTTAAAAACTGGTCAGTTTTCATTCATTTTCCCTATGGCTCCATTTTTTTTCAAATGATACTTTAAATATCAATTGTAAAAATAGTGGTTATTAAAACCAAGTCCTATAATAACCTTACTCTCATTAGAAGTAAATACATATCTAATAAATTTACTGTATTTGAAGTATAATTTTTAAAGGTGAAAAGAGCATTTTGATCAAAACTTCTAAACTAAAATAAGGAAAAAGTAAAGCAACTATTTAGTAAAGCAGGAGAGTGTAATCTCATGATCAGAACTGATTTGTTATGAATGGGCAAGGATCTACATAGGGGTTAGATGTATCCTTTGCAGTGCTGTATACTCCTTAGCTATCAGTAAATACAAATAATATTCTAATGTAATTGTCATGAGTCAATTTCATTTTGAAATGCTGATATATAATATCAGAAGTCAAACAGTTAGTCATTCTTGTATTGCTGTTAGCAACTTGGAACACAGTGAAATTTTAGAATGAATAAGTGCCAAATATGGGTTTGGCTTCACTTGTTTCCCAAAAGATAATATTACTAAACTTAATGAATATTGTCAGGAATCAAAGGCATGTAACACAATGCCCATGAATTTTTTTTATTCTTTTTTTAAGACTATGTCTGATTACTCAGTCATTTTAATGGTATATTTTAAATACACAAGTAAAAGAATTTTGTTATGATATTTTCATACACCTATAGAAGAAACTTTGATAATATTCACCCACTTATTACTCTAATACACTATACTCCTTGCTCTCTTTTCTTTTTATGAATATTAATAACATCCTTTTGATATCTGTGCATATTTTTACCCTAAATTCTCTGTGTGAGAGAAGATGTGACATATTGATTTTTGTGTCTAGCTTATATCACTAAACATGATGGACTCTAGCTCCATCAATTTTTTTTTTGAAAATTACATAGGTTTTTAAATGCCTACATTATATTTCACTGCATATATACATCACAATTTTGTTGCTAAATATATAATTATTGGACCTGATTTCATTGCTCTGTTATTCTGAAAAGTACAATATATATGACTGTGCAGGTTTTTCCTTTGTATGCTTCTTTTGATGCTTTGGCTATACTCAGCAGTGTTATAGCAGGTAATTCTTGGCAAACACTCTAAAACTGAGCCTACTCAGGTAGTTGCATTTTTAATTTCTAGATGAACCTCCGTACTGAAGTCTGTGACTGTACTATTTTACTTTACATAAAGATTACTTTTTAAGTGTACATAAAATACAATATGAAGCATTTTACAAAACCCCCACTCCATAGTAAACACTTTCCATTTGTTGTTTGAAGAAATATAAGAGTCTCCTCAAACATGAGCTATTGCTGTTCTTCTTGTTGCCTTCCAGAAATTGAAAGTAAGACCCTATTGCTGAATATACCATGAATGTCAGAATCATAACTTGGGGGAATAAAGTTGGATCTTACTTCTTCCCTAAGGACTTGCTCTCTTAGTATCTGGAAATTCTATGCAAGACGCCAATAGACAGAAGCAATCAAGAGCTCTATCTAGCTGTAAAACATATGACTTACAATGCATGAATCAGCAAGATATCCCTAATAGGCAATCTTGGCACTTATATCTTGGTGACAATCAACAGCTATTTAAATACTGGACTTAAGGTATGCTTGATGGACAGGAATTCATGCTTGATACTGTAAATATAGCCAAAAACCTGCAGATAAGACAACCATAAATGCAACAGGAAAATCTGTCTATTTTCTAAGCCAGTATAATTTCCAACTGCATACTAAGTATGTGTTCTTATATCCACAGATAAGTACAGCAATCATCCTTCATCAAAATCAAACTTGTGTAGTAGAAGGAGACACAGAAATACACAATTGCTCGATATTAAGAGACTAGGCGTTGAGGATGCCCCATCCCATTGATGCATCTGCATTACAACTTCTACATTCAAGGCAAAGGAACAATGTGGAAGAGGGGTTACAACGATTATGAAAAAGATACCCAGTGGATGAAAATGCATGCTGAGAGGTAGGGCCCCTAGACATGATTGGTAAAATGGACTCATGAACTCTTAGCAATATGGTTTCCTGAACAAGACAAACACAGTGAAAATACCAGTTGACATGTCAAGGTGGATAGAGGAAATCCCACAAGGTCCCATTCTTAGATAGAGAGTTACAGGTGATTAATGGTTACTGAGAGAAGGAAAATCAATTTGTTCTTGTTATGAGACCCCCCATAGACTGTGAAATCCCACATGGCCGGCCTTAGATACTTATACAGAAATGCAATATTCAGTGGTATCAGTAGGTTGTAGATGTGTGTGTGTGTGTGTGTGTTTATATCCATTTGTGTTTGTGTGTGTGTGTGTGCAAACATATATATGTGACAATAATGTTTAAAAAGAACAGACCAGGAAGTTTTAAAAGATAGGAGTTTATCAGAGGAGTCATGAAGCAGGAGGGACAGAAAATGTGGATGAAGTACTCATATCATAAAATTCTCAAAACAAAAAGTACATGTGTACTCCTGGAAGGCATAGAGTGTATCCATTGCATTCAGCATAACCTAAGTGAAAACACAATTGCATCACTACCATCTATGCACCCTGTTGCAGTCATTGAACCTCACTAGGCCATAACTGATGCACGTGGGCCAGCAAATATCATTGATAAGTCTTTTATATGCAAGCTCAACAATAATTTACTTCCCTCTCAGGAAGCACTCAAATGTTATGAAAAACCAATAATTGGCATGATTGCATACTAAACAGATGGGTTTATCTACTTCATCCTTGTACTGGTGTGTTTACAAGAAAACAAAGCAAAATGGCAACCAAAAATTAGGTTTATTGATCAGAAAATACAGGACTTTGAGAGCTTGTTTAATGATACTAACACAACACAGAAAGTTGAAGATCCTTGATAAAATCCTGTAGTCATGGTTAAGTGTGTCCTTTTCCACTTTGCTAGCTTTGTTTGTGGGCCAAAGAAGAAGAAGAAGAAGAAGAAGAAAAAGAAGAAGAAGAAGAAGAAGAAGAAGAAGAAGAAGAAGAAGAAGAAGAAGAAGAAGAAGAAGAAGAAGAAGAAGAAGAAGAAGAAGAAGAACTACGTGACACAGACAGGGTGTCAAAAGTACATTTAGCCAGTAACATCAGCAGCCAAATACATCTGTGTCCCATATTTCTGAAGAACTGTTGAAGCAGTGTGAAGTGACTGTCACCTCCAAGTCCCACTGATCACAAAATCCAGGAACTGATTGTAATCCATATGAGACAAGATCAAGGATGACATCTTAGGCTTTGATAATCGTAATAATCCCAATACCTCAATATTTACATGTCTGGAAGATGAATCATTTTAAAGGAAAGAAAACCCATATAAAAATGTCAAATATCAGTTAGTATCTAGCTAATTCTAAAATAATAGACTCTTAATTCTGCTCTTAAATACTGTATTTACTATATTAGGAACTTCCAGTCATGGTGTGCAGACAACTCTTTATGGTTCCATGAATAGAAAGCAGTAAGAAAGACTGGAACCCAATGTTAAAATACCTGTTAAGAAAGTCTAAATGATTAAAAAAAAAAAAAAACTTTTAAATAATAGCACAGCTTCTAATCAAGCAAAAAAAAAAAAAAATTCCACAAAAATGTCAATGGCCGGTACAAAGGACCTACTGAGCTGCGATCAATTATAATTCTACCTAAAATAAGAAAACAAAACCATAATGCTTTCTCTGTCTCCAAAATAACTGGGGTTTCAGCTTCTATATATAACTAGACAGAGAAAGGGGAATTAAGAGGGAAGGAAGAGGGGAAAAAGAGGAAGAATGAGAATATTGAACAAAAGTCACACGAGGCAGCAGCAAAAAAAAAAAAAAAAAAAAATGGAAGTAGTGATGCATAGAAAACCCTCTCTTCTAGGCACTTGATTAGAGTAGTAGCAAGTATCCAAGTCAGCTTCTAGGCTGCCTAGACCCCTGTGTTATTCACTCTGGGATGTCAGAGAGAATATTACAGGACTGTACTTTGAAGACTTGGCTGCAGAATGCTTGAAACGTGAGGGAAATATTTTTGAGTCAGAAATACTTAGTTTTCTATGAGGTAGAAATCTGATCTCAGCCATGGACTGTAGTAGAGCACACCAGAGAGGCTTGGCACCTGTGACTATACCAGGCACCATTAACATGTAGAGTTCTTACATGCAGTACCATAAGAAACCACTCAGGGAAAAACCTCACAATCAAACCCACCAAACAAAGAAAGGCTTATCTCCTGCACCCAGGAGAGAGAATGGACAAAGACTCCACATCTCTATCCACTTCTCTTTCCTTCACTTGTATAATCTCTTTGTTTAATACCTGCTTGAATTTAGTCATCCAGCTTTATGGAACCCTTTTCTCTACTAACATCTCCATGTTTCATAATAGTTCTTCTGATGAACAATGGTTAGCTTATAATTGAGGGTTTTTCCATGTATATTCATATAAATTCAAGCTTTGATTTAGATTGTCAAATCTCTTTCTTTTTTTGGTTGAGGATGCCTTGTCTTTCTCTTTATTTATATTATCTCTATTTATTTTTGTGTCTTTTACTTTTCTACTCTACTCTGAAGCCTACTTATCTTACTGTGATGATTTTTTTGGCAACACATAGTAACTAAACACATAGGAGCCCAGTTCGTAGCCTAATCACAGATGTACATGCCTCAACACATAGGCTTAAGAAACATAAAACAGGCAACCTAAAGCCTGCAAAACTACTGTATTTACACCAATGGACTCCAAAGAAAATGAATCAAACAAAATACCAAATAAAGAATTTAAAAGACACTTATAAGAATTGTCAAGAGAATGAAACGACATGAAACAAAAACCAAAAAGACATTAGTGAGCTCCTGAATGAACTTAAAGAGTGCATAGATGAATCACTAAATGAAATAAATGAATGAGTACAGGATATGACTGAGGAATCAGGACAGAGAAATACCACAAAAACAAAATTGAAAGTTTAGAAATGAATAGCTTAGTAAGTAAAAACAAAACATATTTGTTTGAGGCTTCAACAGCATAATTGATCATTGAAGAACAAAAAAGGGGCTAATGACAATATACAAGGAAGTATGATCATAGTATGTGAATGAGATACTCTTAAAAACAAATCTACAAATCATCAGTGTAGAAGAAGCAGACATGCTATTTAATGGTGCATAAAATAAATTTAATAAATTATACCAGAAAATTTCTTGAATGCAGTAATTTTAAAATATAGAAAACATTTAGAATAAAACAATAAGACCAGCAAAGAATCTCTTCATGTCCTTCTATAGTAAAAGACAAAGTACACAGACAAAAGAATATAGAAAGTTTAAAGAAAAATACCAATGGGCCAGGTAGTGGTGGCACATGTCTTTAGTCCTATCACTCAGGAGGCAGAAGCAGGCAGAGCTTTGTGAGTGAGAGGACACCTACCACCTAGTCTACATAGTGAGTTCCAGGGCAGCCAGGGATACATAGAGAAACCCTGTCTAAAAAGAAAGAAGGAAGGAAGGAAGGAAGGAAAAAGGAAGGAAGGAAGGAAGGAAGGAAGGAAGGAAGGAAGGAAGGAAGGAAGGAAGGAAGGAAGGAAGGGAAAAAACACATTAGAATATCATCATATAGCTAAACCTAACATCTCAACTCTGATTTCTATATCTAGAAAAACATACAGCAAAAGAAAAACTTTCCATGATAAAAACAAAATTAAATAATTCAAGACAACTAAGCCACTCTTACAGAGATATTGAAGGAATTTTACACACTCAAGAACACACACACACACCCCTAACCAACAAGATCTAATAAACCATATGAGAATTATAAATAATAAATGAGAAATTGGAAATTATTAAACTTTACAACAACATAATGGGAGAGATTAATTTGTATCTGTCAATAATAACTGACCATAACAGTCTCAATTATTTAAGTAAAAACTCACAGGTGAACAAACGAGGAGACTAGATGAAAAAAGATCCATCTGTTTGTTGTCTACAAGAAACACACGCACACTAGAAAAGCAAACATACCTTAGGGAGGGGAGAAAAGAAGGAAAGACATATTCCAAATGTATGTATATATAACATATGTACATGTATATATTATAAATATACTAGAAAGCAAGAAGCTGTAGTAGTAAGAATACATGACAAATATAATTTAATCCAGAATAAATATGAAGAGAGAAATAATATCAACTGTTATTACCAAAGAAAAACTTTATCACCTAGATGAATTGTTGACACACATATCTTCATAAAACAAATCCTATATTTTTCGTTGTGAGCCTAGCCTTTAACGGCTGAGCTATCCCTCCAGGCGGTGGTGGCGCACGCCTTTAATCCCAGCACTCGGGAGGCAGAGCCAGGCGGATCTCTGTGAGTTCGAGGCCAGCCTGGACTACCAAGTGAGTCCCAGGAAAGGCGCAAAGCTACACAGAGAAACCCTGTCTCGAAAAACCAAAAAAAAAAAAAAAAAAAAAAAAAAAAACGTAAAACAAATCCTGCTGGATAAAAAGGACAGTGAGCACTTTTGATACTCCACTCTCATCAATAGGTTATCCAATGCTGCCAATGAATCAGCAATCATTGGAAACACTTA
This sequence comes from Peromyscus eremicus, assembly GCF_949786415.1. Taxonomy (NCBI): domain Eukaryota; kingdom Metazoa; phylum Chordata; class Mammalia; order Rodentia; family Cricetidae; genus Peromyscus; species Peromyscus eremicus. The sequence goes on from NC_081426.1 coordinate 74,790,130, forward strand.
CTTGCTTTTCTAAAAACCAATTCGAGTTAGAATTTAGGTCCACAAACAGAATTGGAACCATACCAATGAAGTAATGAGAAGATAGGTTTCTTTATCAATCAACTTGACTTCATAAGAAGCATTAATAGGAACATTAGTCAATACTGAGTCTGCTTACAATGCCAAGGATGTTGTAATAACTATTTCAAGCATGGTTTTCACTTAGTGCTATTAGCATTATCAATTTTATAAGTTTACAAATTAATGGTTATAAACCACTAAACTTGATAAATCTACAATAAAGAAACAGTTGTATTTATAACAATATTTATAAACGTTTGGTCTGGCCTTAGACTTTACCATTTTATCAACGATAGATGATAGCAGTACTGTTACTTTGTCAGTTTACAATTCCCCATCTGTTAATAATTACATATTTTAAAAATAATTTAGCACTAAAGTGATATCGTTCACAAAACTGAACCAAAACAAATTAAGACATAATCAATCATTGCAGTCCATTATTTTATGAATGCAATAAACATGAAAATCCAATCTCAGGGAAGCAGAAAGATAAAGAAGACATTCTCTGATCAAGATATTAGTACTACATTAAAGTAGATCATGATGAGTATGTATGTATGTTCTATACATTTATTTTATGTCTCATAAAAATTAGCAACAAAAAATTATTATGGAAATTGTATATTTTTAAAGGTTTATTTCTAATTTGTGTGTGTGTGTGTGTGTGTGTGTGTGTGTGTGTGTGTGTATGTGCACATTTATTTCATTGTGGGTGCTCAGAAAACCCAGAAGGGTACATTGTATTATTAATGGCTGGAATTACAGAGAATTCTGAACCTCATAACATGGACAATGGAAGCAGGCTCAGGTCCTTTGAAAGTACAGTATAAATATTAACAGTTGATTCTTTTTTAAGCCTTCCCACACTATACAATTTATAAATTCAGAAGTTATTTGAAGGCTTTAGAAAACACAGAGAATTCACCAAGCTGTGTTGGAGAATGCCATTAATCCCAGCACTCGGGAGGCGGAGGCAGGTGGATCTCTGTGAGTTCGAGGCCAGCCTGGTCAACAGATAGTTCCAGGAGTTCCAGCACTGGCTCCAAAGCTACACAGAGAAATCCTATCTCAAAAAAGAAAAAGAAAATGCAGAGAATTATTTCTAAATAAACATAATTTTTGAAATCTCTGAGAGAGAATATGGATGATTTTGCTATGATGGGTTTACACATGACAGTTGATTCAAGGTGAAAGACATTAATGTGATAATTAGAACATCAGATGTAGAACTTGGGTTAAGATTTTAGCAAAGTGATTATGTGAGATGAATTATTGAAAAATCCAGTCTGCTTTCTTGTGCCAAACAGAGAAAAATTAAGGAATTCATTAGAAAACATAGCAGCTGTCTATATGATAACTGAAAAATTGGTGATGGGGTATACAAGCATGAGGACCTGATTTTGATCCTCAGTGCCCATAAAAAAGAAGTTTGGTGTGTTGGCACAGAACGGTAACCCTAGCTTTGGAGAGGTAGAAACATTAGGATACCTAGGAGTTTCTGGCCTGTCACCATGTCTAGTGGTGATTTCCAAATCTGTAAGAGATGCTGTGTCAAAAATAAGGCTGATAGTGTTCTAAACAGTGACACCTGGAATTTATACCTTGCCTCCTTAAGAGTGCATACAGATATCAATGTACACACACACACACACACACACACACACACACACACACACACGTACCCACACATGAACATGTACCTGCACACACATGCACACAAACACACAACTACAAAGAAATGAAACCACTGTGTATTAGTATATAACAGAAAAAATGTATCCATATTTCCTTTCTATTTAGATTCAGCCTTGAGGAGTCATTAATTTCAAAATTAGCAATAATGAGCCAAATGTCAGACAACCCCACAGAGCCAACATTAATCTTGGAAAATAAAAAGACTTCATTTTAAATCATGCTTAGGGTATTACTATTAGACAGAAACGAGGCCCGCAATTACAGATCAGAGGCTGTATTTCTAAGTCAAGTGACCTTAAACAATTGTTTATTATAATTGACAGAGACAGAGGAACATATGAAGTATCCTTTAGTAGATACATAAAACAGAACACATCTTTGTTTCTATGAAGTGCACTTTTACGAGACGCTAAGTAGCACAGATAGGATCCTCTAGTCTATAGACTCTTAACCTGCCTTTCAAAAATTTTTCATTCAGTGTTCATCACTGCTAATAAATTTGTCAAGCACATGGCTAATCTTGATTGCCAATTTGACCATACCAAAGAATAAGAAAAGAAACTAAAGAATAAGAAGATAGACTAGTAAAATGAACTTGGTGAATATTTGATGGTATTTTCATAGGCAATTAAATGCAACTAAATTTAATCGGCAGTTAATTAGGTCTGACCTATTAAATTCACTCATTCTTTGGAGGATGCATAATCATGACTTTTTGGGGAAGTGACCAAAGTAGAAGGTGAAGGATGTGAGTCACTGGAAGTGTTCCTGGAGGGTTTTGGCTAATTCCTGTGTCTACAGCCTCTTCTTTCCTGTCAGCCAGGAAGTGCAGAACTTCTTTCTCCACATACTCCCAAACCATACTGTCCTGCTCAAAGACTGAACCCTGAAGTCTTAAGCCTTAAGAAATCTCAATCCCTGAAATTGTTCATATTACACATTTGGTTACCTCTATGTAAAAGCCTGACTAAAACACCCATAATGAATTTCTCTTCTTGTTTATTCCGCAATTGTTAAAGCATAGATTTTCTCTTGTGGGTCACAGGGTTTGTAACATATATATCAGATATATTGGTGCAAGATTGTCAAAATTCTTATGTGAATAACAAACCACTTTTTGATTGTACTTAAGGCCCACACCATGAGTTGGAACCAACATATAAACCTTCTAAAGTGGCGAAGAATTTGAGACTAAATAGATCATGGGCTTATAGGAAAGTGTAATGCTATTATTCTGTTAAAGAAACATAGCAATGAAATGACCACTGATGACATACAGCTGTACCCATAGAGCTGTGCAGTTCTCAACGCTCATCAGAGAAATGTCTTCTTGCAGTAGATAGGAATTAAAGTGATTCACAACTGGACAGTGTGCAGAGGAGTGAGAGAATTTGGAGCATTTAGCCCTAAATGAGATAACTATATCAAGCTCTTTCAAGGCTCAAGAATCTATATAGAAGGAACGAGCAGAAAGATTTTGTATAAATTCAATCTACTGGTTTTATATTTACCCTTAACTATTTCTTTTTCTCTGAAATTTTCAAGTGGTTTTAGTACATTGCTGAACTTAATTTTTTTCATTTCTCATCTGCTCATTTTATTCATTTATGTTTTGAGTATAATATTTTTCAAGCAGAGCAAATTATAGATTTTGAGAGTTGATTTTATATGGTGATCCTATTTACATTTGACTGGTTTTTGTTTTTGGTGGATATTATATGATAACTAAATATATTTAACTTGATACATAATTTCAAAAGTACCAAAGACAAAGTGCAAAATGCATTTACTGATATAAATGCCCACTCTTTTGTTTTCATGGGCTTTGTGCTAATTTCACTCTGCAATAAAAATTATAAAAATAAAATAAAGAACTAGAGTCCTAGGTTTTGATGATAAATGACTATTAGAGATTGGGCTAGCTTGGCCATGAAATGAAATGTTTCATACATTTGCTATATCAGATTTATAGAAGATGAACATGAGGGAAATATCTGGTCAAAGTTTGTAAAGTTTTAATAAAAAATGATAGGAAAATTACATAGTATTTTGTGGACACAGTTTTAAGTGACCAGAGACAGAATGAGTTTAATGTGTCTTAGGAATTTCACCGTATTGACTCTGCAAAGACAAAAAAACAAAAAAAAACAAATAACAAAAACAAACAAACAAACAAAAAACCCCTAATTGTGGTCAAACACCCTAATTGTCGTGCTAGAAACCCCATCCAACGACTGAGGGATCTGGATGCAGAGATCCATGGCTAGGCCCCGGGTGGATCTCTGGGAGTCCAATTAGCGAGAAAGAGGAGGGTTTATATGAGCAAGAATTGTTGAGATCAAGGTTGGATAAAGCACAGGGACAAATAGCCAAACGAATGGAAACACATGAACTATGAACCAATGGCTGAGGGGTCACCAACTGGATCAGGCCCTCTGAATGGGTGAGACAGTTGATTGGCTTGATCTGTTTGGGAGGCATCCAGGCAGTGGGACCAGGTCCTGTGCTCATTGCATGAGTTGGCTGTTTGAAACCTGGGGCCTATGCAGGGTCACTTGGCTCAGCCTGGGAGGAGGGGACTGGACTTGCCTGGACTGAGTCTACCAGCTTGATCTCAGTCCTCGGGGGAGGCTTTGCCCTGGAGGAGGTGGGAATGGGGGGGTGGGGTGGGGGGAAAATAAGGGGGGCGGGAGGGAGGAGAACAATATGTAGAACTGAATTATATTGCAAAATAAAAAAAAAAAATAAAAAAAAGCGTATCCTGTGGCTAAAGGTAAATGGATTAACTGAAGTACCAAAAAGATTATCTGTTCAGACTCCATGGAAGGATAAATTAAGCAAGCAAAATAAATAAATAAATAAATAAATAAATAAATAAAATACACTGTAAAACAGTGCAATGTCAGAGTCGATAAGAAAATTGTAGATTGACTTATATAAGAAAAAAGTTTGAAGTAGTATAAAATGAAGGCAGAAAAATGACAATTTATCCATGAGTGTCATTTCTGTACACTACACTAGCAAGGAGGTATATGAGGAAAAAGCCGATGTAAGGGATGAATAAAATAAAATAGTGAAATGATTTGTAATTTTCTTTCTGTGTGTTGTTTACTTCTGTTTGAAATATAATGTGCTCAGAATGAATTGGCATAAATATCTTACTGTTTTTGCAAGAGAATCTATGTTGTTATCAACTGACCCGTTTAAATATATGGCAGAATTCATAAATTCATGTTTATCCTGAGAGGTCTTTTGGGAAAATATGTAATAATTATTTATCTTCTTGACTTGTTAGAGGTTTCTTCCGATTTGTGTTTTTTTTATGATTCATTATTAGTGTCATATACTTTTAAATGTTTACACACTTCACTTAGCAGTCTAATTTTTGGAGTTGTGGTGCAATCACTTAGAATCTACCTTTGAGAGTCAGTTAACAGCTTCTTTTATTTCTTCAGTTTATTAGATTATGTTGACTTTTCATTTCTTACTTTAGTCAAAACGTTATCAATTTTGTTGGACTGTTGAAGAACCAATTTGTGTCCATTAATTTTCTCAAATACATGTCTAGTTTGCATTTAGCTGACTTCCACACTATTGACTACGATTTCCCAATTATGTGTGCCTAAGATTTAATTTTAATTTTTATCAAGTGACAAATATTCTAGTTGTCTTACTTTACCAATCAATTATCCTGAAAACAGATACTAATCGAATACAAATTCTTGAAGGATTTTCCAAATTCCTTCATGCTGTGACTTATAATTTATTATACTAAGATAAATAATTCATACAGCTTAATTTCTTTTAAATTAAATGATATTTACAACCAACTAGGGAACATTCTGCCATAGAATCTTTGATGTGGGATGGAGACTGCATGACCTGCTGCTCTGGCAGAGTAGGTTTCACAGTTGTCCTTAACTACAGTTGTGTGTTGTGCTGTTGACATCTTCTGCACATACACTGGGGCTTCCCCTTGTTGTTTCCCTCGGATGGGAGCATGATGTATGAACGTCAATGTTCTGAGTCCACCAATATCTTTATTAAAAAGATAACTATTTCAATGTGTCTTTTTGGTATTACTAATTGTGTCCTTTCTCACATTTGCTTTTTTGAAATTGTGAGTGAATATTTGGTAGTTTTAATCTTAAAATACTGTGAGGACAGATTGCACGGGGTCCAATTCTTCATAACAAGATCTTTTTACCTTAAAATATCACATGATTACAATTGCCCTTGGGGATGCCTTCATTTCACATCAAAAATTTATATAAGGTCCAGCTAGTAATGCAAATTGCCATATGCATTTTTCCTCTGGCTACAGAATACAAAGTACAACCATGCTTATTTTTAAGATTTTAAAAATGTCTTTTACTTTTTGATATCATATTATAATTACATCATTTCCCCCTTTCTTCTCCCTTTACATCACCAAATGCTCTCATATAACTCTCCCTTGTTCTGTTTCTTGTTCCTTGTTCTGTTCTGATGGAGCAACAAGATGCCAGCAGACTGGTAATGCCACGTCCACGTGGCAACATACAGATTAATAGAAATCCATTAATTTAAGATGAAAGAGTTAGCTAGCAAGAAGCTGAAGCCATAGGCCATACAGTCTATAACTAATATAGGCCTCTGAGTGATTATTTTATAAGCAGCAGTAGAACCGTGGGTGGAAGAGATTCATCTGAAGAAACCTCCGGCTACCCATACACACACACACACACACACACACACACACACACACACACACACATTTTTAACATATATATGCTTTTTAGTATATAATACACTATATATATTTATATTTATAGACATATATTTGGCTCTATACACACATACGTGTACATATGTACATATGTGTATATATATGTGTGTGCATATATATATATATATACATATGTGTGTAGGACCATAAACACATTTATATTTAGTAAATATATATTAAAAGTATATTTATATAGGTTAGTATGTTTATACCTACATATATAAGGTATGTTGATATGTGTATATATATATATATATACACTAAATTTTTTAGATTAGAATATATAGTATATATATGTGTATATATATATGTATATATATATATATATGCTAGTTTAAAAGTTGTATTTGGTAGGTTAGTAGCTACCAAATACATCTTTTAAATATTTCATTATGGTATATTATTCCTGGAATCTAAGTTTTTTACAACTTGTCCAGATTTTTTCATTGTTTTGAAACATAGTCTCACTTTGTTATCTCATTTGCTCTTACACTCATAACAATTTTGTCAAAGACTCCCAAGTTCTGAGATTACAGTATATTCCACCATAGCAGATTTAGTACTGGAGTAGGGTTTCTGCAGGGATATTCACAGTACTTAGGAAAGAGATTGCAGGGGCCTGGGTAAGGGAATTTGTTACTAAATCTGATGGCTAATGTTTGATTGCAGGGCCCCACAAGATGGAAAAGGAGCATCAAATCTCAAACATTATTCCTTGACCTTCATGAAGGCATCATGGGACCTGCATATATTACTAATTTTTAACATTCCTTCCCAATTTAATCAATAAAACCTTTGGTATATTTACAAAATTTTTAATGCATGAGTAAAGCCTTCAATTATAAATAAGTAATCTTTTATCTAATTTTTAGAATAAGAAGGACGTATTTGAGGGATGTGTTTGTTAAAACTTTTCCCTGATGCCAGGCTAATTGCAGATGTGCAGTGTTGCAATGCTGCCCTCTAATGGCCACATATTGTAATATCCTTCTTTTTGTAGAAAAGTTCCATTCTGGCAACATGTGTTTTCTGGTATCTCTCTTTTAAAAAGTTTCTTCTTATTTATTCTTTGTGATTTTCATACCACGCATCTCAATCCTATTCATTTCCTGTCTTTTCGTATCTGTCCTTGCAATCTCCCTTTCGCCTCCCCTCAAAAAAAAAAAGTTAAGAGGAAAAAAATCTCTTCATGGAAGCCCTAGTGTGACATAGTGAGTCACGCAGTAAACCCTTTTATCCATGTATCTTTATGTGCAAGTGTTCATTGCAAAGAGTCATTGGTCTGGTATGAGGCCTCTATCTACACTATCTGCTATACTGTCAATGTTGGGCCCTCACTGGTTGTCCTGTTGTTTCCCTGTGTTGTGGAGATCCCGCAGCTTTGGGTCTACAGAACTGGCCCCTTCACATGCTCCCGCAGATCATAGATGGGGTGGATTTTGGGATAGGCCATTTCATAACTCCGGTTCTGGGCCTGGGTAGTGTCAGGGTTGGTCAGCCAGCCAGCTCTCCCCTGTCTTCACGACCAGGGTGAGCTCTCCAGCACTATTCTTGCCATTTCACCCCTTGCAGCGATGAGCAAGGGCTGGGGCCAGTTCTCCTACTCTCATATTCTTAGGGTCCTTTCTCACATGCCTACACCTTCAGGACTAGCTCTACTGTGTTGCCCAGGCGAGATACAGGGGCCAGTCCCAAGTGCTTCACCTGGGGAGGGGCAGGAACAGCTCTCCAAGTCTCATGACTGAGGGCCGGAGCCAAGTCTCCCACGCTCCCCATCATCGGACCCCAGCCAATAGGGTCAGCTCTACAGTGCTTCCCAGGAGAAGTGCAGGGTCCACTTTCCGCAATGCCGGAGCTGGTAAGGGGGAGGATCATCTCCCTTGCCCATCACAGGTGTCAGGACGGGGGGCATCTTTTCCTCACCCTCACCACCACATGGCAAAGGTGGGGTGGGTCTTCAGTTATTCCACTCTTCCACATTCAGACCCAGCTCACCTGTGCCTGTTACCAGGGTCAGCTATACTGTGATGCCCAGGAGATGAGCAAGACCTGCAGCTTTCCTGAGTGCTGCAGCTGGTAAGGGGGAGGGTCAGCTTCCTGGTCTGTCATAGCGGGGGGATGAGCAAGGGGTAAGGGGGTGCATCTCTCTCCTGCTCACACCACCGCATGACAGTCAAGTGGGGACAGCTCTCCCATGCTCACAGCTTTGGGGCTGGATCACCCACATCTCCACCAACAGAGTTGCCTTAATTGTGATGCCCCAGGTGAGGTACAGTGCCTGCCCACCCAAGTGCTGCAGCTGGTGGGGGACAGGAGCAGCTCTCTTGCCCTTGGACCTCAGAGCCAGCTCTTCCACTTGCCACAGGCAGTGATGGGTGGAGGGATTGGGGTGGGAGGGCATCTTTCCTCTGCCCATGCTACCATATGGCATGTGAGGGGATTGTGCAGATCCCCATCTCACTCACATTTCCAGGCCAGCTCCCCTGTGCCCCAATCAGTAGGGTCAGCTGTACTGTGTTGTCCAGATGAGGTACAGGGCCTGCCTTCCTGAGTGTTGGAGCTGGTACAGGGCATGGTTAGCTCCCTTGCCAGCTGGAGACTGTAGGGGGGAAGAGGGGAGGGCATCTTTCCCTTATCCTCACCACCACACTACAGATGATGGAGATGGTACCAACTATGCACCTCTCATTCCCTCAAGACCTGCTCATCAGTGCTCCCCCGGGATCTACTCTTCTGTGATGCCCAGACAGCGAGGCTCAGAGCCTGTTCTCTTGAGTACTGCGGGTGGTGAGGTGTTGGGTCAGGCCCCCCACCTAATGTAGGTACTGAGGTTTGAGGGGAGGAGGGTATTTTTCCCTCACCCATGCCAAACAATGGCAGACTAGAGGGGCTCAACCTGCTCTCTTATTCTCACACCCTCAGGGCCAGCTCACCTGAGAACAGAGCCGTGTCTATTGAGCGGCCCAGTTGAGGTGCAGGACCCTCTCTCCTGAATGCTTCAGCTAGTGAAGGGCAGGACCAGTTCTCCATAGTGCTTCAGTCAAGGAGGGGTGGGATCAACTTTATACAGCCCTATCCTCTCTGACTTCGGTGGTTATCAGGAGCCTCAGACATCAACACAGACCGTGGTTGCATCAGGGCTATGAACCTGGATGTGGGCCCTAGCAGAGCAGCAGCCCAGGCCCAGACATCACCATGGCCCTGAGTGGCAATCAAGTCACTCACCTTAGCCAGCTTCTCACTGCTTTCGCCTCTTCAGATATGCCTCTGTCCACAGGAAATGAACCATTCTCTCTGACTGTCTCTCTGTCTGTCTCTGTCTCTGTCTCCCCACCCTCCCCACCCCCACCCCCATCTCTCTCCTATAACACACCATGCATTTGCTTACCATAATAAGGGTGTGTGTTTTCTCCTCGAAGGCCGGCATGGGCTTGCATGTGGGTCTCTTGGCCCTGCTCAGTCTGTCATGGTTCTGGGCAAGTACATGCTTTCTCCTTGTAGTCCAGGGTGTTTTCTTCTCTTGAAGCTAATTTGACTATACAAAGTAATTTCATTTGTAATTAATTTTGTGTGTGAAATGCCTGATATTTATATGTGTTTACATCAATGAATAAATGAGCTATATCGACATATATTGATGTGTTTTGTGAGCATGTTAATGCATTTTCTACTTGCCTATAATATTCTACACTCTAATGTTCTTTTCCCAAGTGTATTCTGCTGGAAATGCCCAAGATTTTGGAACACTAGTCCCTTCTCTGTACTCTATTGGGTTACTACCCCCTTCTGGCAGCTCTCTCCATGATCTAGTATTTTCTGAGCTTTGCTGTTAAGAGGTAAACACAAACTATTGTAGCCAGAAGTTTCTTGTGTCTTGCCCAGCCCCCACGGTCCAGACAAATCTCTCTCACCTGCCGTCCCGCAGCCCCTCAGACCCAAGTAAACACACAGAGGTTTATATTATTTACAAACTGTACAGTTTATGGCTTTAGCCACTTGCCAGCTAGCTCTTTCATCTTAAATCAACCCATTTCTATAAATCTATATGTTGCTGACATCTTGTTGCTCCTTTGGCAGTGGACTAAAAAAAGAAAGAACTTGGTGGTGGTAGCACACACCTTTGATCCCAGCACTCTGGAGGCAAAGGCAGGTGGATCTCTGTGAGTTCCAGGCCAACCTGGTCTACAGAGCAAGTTCCAGGACTGTCAAGGGTATATAGAAACCCTGTCTTGAAAAAAAATAGGAAAGAAAGAAATCTTAAAATCACATCTACATGTCACTCAAATACAGCTCCCCAAAATATTTCAGAATTATTGGCCCTTTTATCTAAATACTGTAGAAGCACAGCTAAAGTTGAAGAAACAAATGACAGAAAGGTCTAGATATTTATAGCTTTGGGGCAGTTGTGAGGAAGTTTCACAATAATATTATCCAATGTTAAGAATGTAGCTGTTTTTCAGTCTCCTGAAAAATAGAAACTGAACATTTGGAGAAATGCTTACGTTTTCTTCAAAGCAAAAATATTTCTTAGGATATACTCTGTGTGAAGACAAATTTCTCCATCTTTTTTCCCTGCTTCATTCTTTTCCTGAAAAGTCTGACAGTGCTACTTACTTCCCACTGTCTATGAAAATAGATCACACTACAGAAGCAAGCTTACGTAACTCTGCTGTAAGATGACAGGGATGCCCATGTTATAAGGAAGAGCACAGAAAGATAAATTAGAAAACACAGCTATACTGAATCAGCATCAATAATGTGATTATTCCCGATAAGGCAATAAGGACAATTCTGGTGGTAAATGGTAAAATAAAACAATACTAGTTTTCTTCTTCATGAAACTGAATATTTGAATATAGAAACAAGAAAAGAATATTTTACAGCAGATGAATTTAGTTTAGATTTATTAAAATATGCCCATATTCTGTCCCCTAGGTCTTTGGTTATAGTGTGTAAAACCATATACTGCCTCTCAAAGGTTCATAAGAGAAGGAAGTGGAATTACTTAACCAGCTCTAAAGCAAGAGGTCAGGTCATGGCCAGAAAAAAAATAATCTGAAGTTGTTCTGTATCATAGAGACAAATTTCAGCTGTGCAACTAAATATGATCATTCAGAGAGGGCAGGGCAACTGAGAGCAGAAAAAAATTCCCAGTCCCTTGCTGCAGACTGCTGTGAGTGGGCTGGCCAAGTCAACTTCTGAGAGCTCTCCCGGGTGTGGGGGAAATCTGGCAGTTTGACCAACCCAGCTTCCACCCAGGCCCAGGATCAGAGCTGAGTTGGCCCATTCTAGCATCCACCTCAGCTATGAAGTGGTAGAATATGAGAAGGGGAGAAACCTACAGATACAAACCTGCAGGATCTCCACAATGCAGGATAACAAGAGGATATCCAAAATGAGCTCCAGTCAAAGGCCACTATCAATGGTGTGGCAGAGGCCAGGGGCCCTGAACCAGACCACTGACTCATGGCAATGAACACTTTCAGAGCTGAAAGGACCAAAGGGTAAAAATATGTGACTCAGTGGGCACACTACAGCTGCAATGAGAGTCTTCTCCTTTTTTTCTGAATTTATTTATTTATTAATTAACTTATTTATTTATTGCTTTGTTAGTTTGGCTCTTGTTTTTTCTTTTAAATTTTATTTTGTTTTGGTGGAAAGGTTGCAAGGAAGGAGGACAGATATGATGGAAAAAGGGAGATTGGTGGGATTGAGATTCATGATGTGAAATCCTTAGAGAATCAGTAAAATGTTAAAAATAAACAAACAAGCAAAGAAAGAAACAAGGAAACAAAGAAGTAGAAAGAAACAGAGAGAGAGGTAGGAAGGAAGGAAGAGAGAGAGAGACATAGAGAGAGAAAGGAAAGAAAGAAAGAAAGAAAGAAAGAAAGAGAGAGAGAGAGAGAGAGGGAGGGAGGGAGGGAGGGAGGGAGGGAGGGAGGAAGGAAGGAAGGAAGGAAGAAAGAAAGAAAGAAAGAAAGAAAGAAAGAAAGAAAGAAAGAAAGAAAGAAAGAAAGAAAGAAAGAAAGAAAGAAAGAAACTATTTCCAAGAAGAGAAGACCCAACTGACAATACTTACCTGGGCTCCACATTTGTTACATGGATAATGATTCATGTATCCAATGGTAATTAGAGAAACAAAGGTAGAGTCAGCATGGTGGGTACTAAGCAGGATTGTGAACCCCTGGAAGTGTACATCACTGGAAGCCACTGATACTTAAGCAACTTCAAAAAACCCTGAAGACAATGCCAATTGTCATTACATAGTTTCTGTAAGCTGACAAGGTTACAGTTGCATTGTACCTCCTTTTGTTCATGATATATTTTATTCCTGTTTCTTTTAAGACATGAAATCAACATTTTCTTAGCCTCTTTTTAAAGCATAACTGAATTTTATTAAGGAAGTTTTTGAAACTGCATGTTATTGTCTATACTGCATTGATACCCCTTACATGATTAACCAATGAAGTCTACAAAAATCTCTGGAGCCGGCCATAGTGGTGTACGCCTTTAATCCCAGCACTTGGGAGGCAGAGGCAGGTGGATCTCTGAGTTCGAGGCCAGCCTAGTCTACAGAACGAGATCCAGGAAAGGTGCAAAGCTACACAGAGAAACCCTGTCTCGAAAAACAAAACAAAACAAAACAACAACAAAAAAATCTCTGGAAGTTCAGTTCTTCCTGATACAGTTGTACACTAGGAACAACATTTCCTGCTGTCTCAAACATTCCAGAAATGTCAGCAACCCTCTTCTTTGCTGACTCAGTGTATCAAAGATCACAAGATGGCAAAGTGATGTTTTCAGTTTCCAGTTCAATGGCATTGTCCTTGTCCTCTCTGTTGAAGATACCTCCGCCCCCAAACCAAACTCTCCCAATGAGTATGACAGTTTTAGGGAGATAAATCCAAATAATCTGTGGAGGAGTTTCTACTCTTGCTTTATATGTTGGAAGTTATTTTATAAGTTCTTTGCCAATGTGACTAAGCAGATACATCACAGGAAGGAGAGAGATCTCCAATATTACCAAATTCCTATCAGGTACCCAGCTTGCATACTACTGAGTTGCAACATATTACAGGTTTACTACCGCTAGAGCCTTAGGGCTGACACTCACTAAATTGTGTGGGTAAACAGCTCCACCTTCTTTTTTAAAACATCATGTTGTTGAGCCCAGGAGTAGACTGTCAGTTGATGCCCATTATTACTTGGACTTACTAAGAAATCACTGGGTTAGCTAGAAGAGGCTCAGTCACAGGTGAAGAATCTTCATTCTGTCTACCCATATATTGAGAGTGTTCTTTACTACAAATGCCTGTGTATAAGTGCTCACATGTAAGATGAATAAATCATATTCCATGTCTGGTCTGACATTTCTGATAATAGATACTTACATATAGACTGTTCTATAAGTAATCCTCACTGGGTCAATAGAATTGTTCATACTTTTTGGAATTAGTTAATGTTTATAGATTTTCTGTACTCATCACATTAGATTTTTTTCCAGAAAAATCATTAAAATTATGACAACACCTTTTTTAAAAAATGATACTAAGGATTAAACCTAAAAACTCATACATTCCAGGCCAGTCTTCTGCAAATGAGTCATGTGTATGCCAAAAGCTTGTTTTTCTTTTAATTTCTATTTTGACAATGTGTCTTTTTACACTGGCCAAGATTGCCTTGACTTCTTCTTATTCCAGTCAGTCATCAAAACACCTAAGATTATAGGTCTGTATCAACAGACTGGTAGTAATTAATTTCTTTAATATTTTTGTCCAATTCTTTTCACTATAATTAATACTACCAATAAATGACAATAATAGAAGTACTGTAACTGCTGCTTTTGAAATGTGTTCTGTTTATTAGAAAAAAAAAAAGACACATAACTGGAGCTTCCCTGCCTCATGGCTTGCTTTCATGTTGGGAGTCTGGAATGTATATTCTTTCCAGAGAAAGTCATCAATGGTCTTACCCTGATGTGAACCCAGCAAACTACCACACTGAGCTGTGATGCCAAATATGTCCACTGGTACAATCTTGGCATGACTATTACCGGACTCACCAATTGCTTTTTTGGGGGATTTGGGTCTTCTCCACTGATTGGGAGGCACGCCTGGCATTCGAAATCTGATCAAATTCAGATGAGTGGGTAGGTCGAAGTTCAGAATGGGGAAATTATTACTGAAGTTATGTTAAATAAAGATGTTGGCAAACTTTCCTTCAAAATATGTATGTAAACATGTACAAATTAATGTTTCTTTCAGTCTAGGTGGAGAAGTTTTTTTGTTTTTTTTTTTGTTTGTTTTGGGTTTTTTTTTTTTTTTTTTTTTTTTTTTTTCCCCAGTGACTAGCAGGAAGGCGGAAACTCAGTGGATAAAAGCACTGAGAAATAATGACTGTTGAGTGCTCTGATCTAGGGCACATCCCCATTATCCTCTCATGACTTAGAGAACATTGAAGTACAAGGAGTTGGAAGATATAAGAACCTGAAGAATGCTGTGAAAATGATCATCATCGCAACCAATAGCAATTTATGGATACCTACAATGTCAATAAATTCCAAGCCATTCTCCACAAAAATAGAAAAACAAAACAAAACTCAAAATGTACATGAAAGCACAAAACATCTGAGGTAGTCAAACGAATCTGGGGGGCGTGGGGGGTTGGGGGGCGGCGACCACTGCTGGAGGCGTTGCCGTGTGTGCTCACTATGTGTGACGGATCCCTGCTAGGAGAATAGTTCAACTGTAGCACAGAAACAGTTGCATACACTAATGGAATAGAGGCGCAGACCTGGAATTGTGTCCATACAATTACAGCTGCTTGATTATTTTATGAAAACACCCCAAATATGCCTTGGGTAAAAGTCAGGATCTTCCAAAAACGATCTTGGGAATTTTGATATGTCAACATGTTGAAAAATGAAACTCTCACTCTGAACAAAAAATCAAATCCCAAACTCAAAAGTTGTTAGAAGGACGCTGAACACAGGATGCATGTTGTAAGCATAGGCAAGGATTTTGTAGATAAGAGTCCTCTTCAGGAAATAAGAGTAACACTTGACAAATGAGACATCATGGCACTAAAATGTTTATGTAAAGCAAAGGAAATGGTCGGATGAGGGAAGCGGTAACCTGCAGAAAGGGAGACAATCTCCACCAGCTATGTATACAGCAGAGGATTAATATCTAGAATGTACAAAGAACTCAAGAAACAAAACACAGTGAAAACAAACAACACAGTCAATAAATAGACTGTACCTCTGAGCACAGCCCACAAAAGAAGAAATACAAATGGCTATTAAATATCCTAAAAAGGATTTAACATCCTCAGCCACCAGGAGATGCAAATTAAATTTATTTAAGATTCCATGTCATCACTGTAAGTATAGAAATCATCAAGAACTCACATGAGCAGGCAGTGGGGACACACACCTTTAACCCCAGCACTTGAGAGGCAGAAGCAGGCTGAATTCTGTAAGTCTGAGGCTAGCCTGGTCTACAAAGGACAGCCAGGGCTACCCAGAGGAACCTTGTCTCAGAAAAGACACCAAAACAAACAAAACAAGTTTTCAACAGCAAGTGTTGACAAAGATATGGGGAAAGATAATCTTTATTTATTGATTTTTGAAGTGAAAAGTGGCATAGTCATTTTAGAAACCCTTGAGGAGGCCCTCACAGAAGCTAGAAATAGATCTACCTTATGTCCCAGTGATAACATCCCTAGGCATTTACCAAAAACTCTGTTTCCTACTTCAGAGATACTTGCTCATCCATATTCATTGCTGCATTATACCTAATAGCTAAGAAATTGAATCAGTTTAGAGTTTTATCAACTGATGACTTTAGAATGAAAATATGGCACATATATACAATGGAATTATAATTAGGTAAATGGAAAAATTAAATTATTAAATTTTTAGTTAAATGAATTTAAATTGAAAACAAAACAAAACAACAAAAAGTAAGATAACCTAGGCCAAGAAAGGCAAATGCCACACATAATTAAATATACTCAAAAATTTAAACATTCAATTTCCAATTCATGATGGTGTTGGAAAATACTATAGAATCTTAGTGCTGGAACCTTGCTGAAGGAAGTATACCACTAGAAACAGGCTTTGAGGATTTATAGCCATGTCTGTGTATTCTCTCTCTCTTCTCTCTCTCTCTCTCTCTCTCTCTCTCTCTCTCTCTCTCTCTCTGTCTCCTTCTTATGCTGTGGAATATCATTCTGTATGCTGTGAATGTGTGTTGCTCTGATTTGGATGAGAAATAAAATGCTGATTGGCCAGTAGCCAGGCAAGAAGTATAGGCGGGGCGAGCAGAAGAGGAGAATTCTGGGAAGAGGAAGGCTGAGTCTGGAGTCACCAGCCAGTCACAGAGGAAGCCAGATAAAAAGACAGAACTGAGAAAAGATACCAAACCATGTGGCTAAACATAAATAAGAATTATGGGTTAATTTAAGTGTAAGAGCTAGTCAGAAATAAGCCTGAGCTTTAGGCCAGGCAGTTATAATTAATACAAGCTTGTGAGTGATGATTTTATAAGCAGGCCATGGAACTGTGGGGCCTGGTGGGACCAGAGAAAATTTTTGACTACATTCTTGTGTATAGATGTTCAATACTCATGCATCCATACTTTCCCTGAATATTGCCATGTCTTGCTCAGTTTGATAGACTGTATCTCTCTGAAGCCATGAGCCCAAATTAACCCATTCTTACTTTTGTCGGGATATTTTTATCACAACAGAATTTTAGCTAGTACATATAGATCCTAGCTTCAAATCTAGTTTCATCTTTTAACTCAGAGTGTATATAGAAGCTTGGAAACTAGGAAGAGACCCTATCTGTTGGTATGCCTTAAGAGAGAGGAAAGACTAGAGAATAGGTAACATGGCAGAAGAGTTAGGAGATACAGGGTTAGAAAAGTTTAAGCACAGAAGATGGTGGTACAATGGGAAGCAAGAGGGCTTGAGGTGGGTTAAGCAAATAGAAGGATGTATAAAAAAGCCATATGGAATTTTATTATCTTTTGTTTCAATTAAAAATATAGTATATTTTGAATGAATTCAAAGGAAGATAACTTCTAGGGCTGGACAGTGCTGTTCCCAGAATCTGTGGGCTAATAAACAAAAATTTAATTGTCAGGTGTGAGATATCAACCTCTTTATGACTTGTTGGTTAGGTATGGAGTACCCAGGGTCCAGGGGCTCAGCTAAGTCTGGCATGGGATCTGAGGGGGAAAAATCTACTTACAATGTTCTTATGTCTATTAACTTTAGTCTCTAAGACAAAATTCTATCAATTCAGCCATAGCTCCACTAGGAACAACTCTAGACATATCAAGCCCTATATCTGTCTACTTTATTTCTCTCTCATGAAATCCTATCTCTATAACTGCAGTTCAGTCCAACTACCTAGCTCATAGTCTAGCTAACGACTAACTCCTGTGCTTTCAACTTCATCTTCATCCTTTGTATCCTCTTTCTCCATCTCTGCTGCTCTCTACTCCTGACACTCAGAAAACTCTACCTCTACGGAACTTCTGTCATCCTCTCTTCTCTCTTGCCATGCTGTTCTGTCTTTGTTTACAGAAAATGTCTGCCCTTTCTTTCCCTGGGCACACTGTTTCCTGCCTCCCCAGGAATGTTGTTTTACCTCTCACCTTGATATGTAAAACACCTTTTGTTCTCAGTCAAAATGCTCTGGAGAACCACTAGGCCTCTTCAAGGGGATGGTCTGAGCTTCATTAGCACAAGAAACAAAGCTAAGTGTCTCCCACCAGCTTGTCTCCTAAACTCAGCAGGGCAGTTAGTAGCTTAGTAGGTTCAGCAGGTCTGGGGAGCTGAACTGTTTACCAACTGGTCTGGGATGCAAGGATTTCATAGTAGAAGACAGCTGGAATTTTAAAGGCTGGGTAACAACAAATATTCATAATAAATGGCTTTGCCTTCTGACAGACCCTTGGCTGGTCAAAGTTCAGCTTTAATACACAGCTGAATCTCTATGATATATTCTTGTGGCCCATAAGAGTTAGGGAGTGTCATTACTACAATGAATCATCATGACCAAAAATCAAGTTGGGGAGGAAAGGGTTTATTTGACTTTTACTTCAATATCACCCACCATTCATCACTGAAGGAAGGAAGCTAGGACAGGAACTCAATCAGGGTTGAAACATAGATGTGGGAGCTCATGCAGACAGAGGTCATGAAGTAGTGCTGCTTATTGGCTTGCTCCTAATGGCTTGCTCGGCCTATTTTCTTATAGAACCTTTGTCCACCAGCCCAGGGATGGCACCACCCACAATGGGCTGGGTCTTCTCCCATTAATCACTAATTAAGCAAATGCTTTACAGGCTTGTCTAAAACCCAAAATTACGGAGGCATTTTCTTTATTGAGGTTCCCTACTCTCAGATGACTTTAGCTTCTGCCAGGTTGACATGAAACTGTCTAGCACAGTGAGATTTCAAATGTTCCCAAGATAATACAGACTCCTTTCATTTCTCCTGGATGCCCAGGAGATTTAGATGATAAGACCTCATTCTTTAACATACCACATTCCTTGAATGTAAGATATAGAGATATAAGTTGGAGCTGAGATGAAATTTTCCTTCCTTCTGACTACCTTTCATGGTACTGGGATGTGCTAAGCATGCTCTCCAGGGAGAAAAGTCATCAACAGTCTCAACCAGCTCTGAATTAAAATACCAATCCACCAGGTAAGATATGCTCACTTGAGCTCTAGTGGAATGATGACTATGGAGTAACTGTGTACTCTATGATTGAATTTGAGATCCAGTTCACAGGAAAAAGATCCTTGTCTGGTTGGTTTTGTAAATCTAGACATAAACTATGAATTGGGAAATCATAAGCTCTAAAGAGTAATTTCTACTATTGTGTGGTTAGGTTGACAGTTTCAAACAGCTTTCTAAATATTTATGTCTATATCCCCAGACCAATGTTACAATCAGCTTTTATCAGAAAATCTGTTTTCAATGAACTGCAACAAAAGCAGAGACTCAGAAAATAAGTTACAGTTGAATGCTGATCCCTGCATAATATAGCTATATCATACTCTGTAAGGCTCAATGAACATTGTGGACTAGGAGCTGAATAAATGTAAGAGCTAGAAGACAGAGAGAAAGTTGATAAATGTCATCTTCTAGACATGATGCAGGCACTAGTATCATGAAGTAATCCTGTACCACCAGGATTGTTTCAAACTTTTGGTCACAGAGAAGCCCATAGTTAAACTGAAGTAAGTCATAAAATAAATTTTAAAAAAAGACATTAATGTGAGAAAAGCATTGGTTATGAGGAACTGAGTTGATGGGATTTGGAGATAATAATCTGAGTGCATTATATACATGTACAAAATGGATATTTAGAGCATATACTGTTGGAAATATAACAGGAACAAAGTTCATACATGTTAACCTGATATCTATGTTTAGATAAAGATGTAATGCTCAACTGAAGTCCAGAATTCTGAATCATTTACCTTTGAGTACAGATTTCACAAATAAAAACTTGATCTGTGTTATCCCAAGATCTGTTAATTTTCAATCCTATATTGTAAGCCAGATTATATTGGATGCATTCCAAACATTAAAAATCTTTCACTGAAAAAAAGATGATTTCATACAAATAAATAAACATATATTTTTGTATATATATATATACATATATATATAAATATCAAGAAATCTAGAGACTTTACAACAGTTTTTAAACTGCATTATTTAATTTTGTATCTTTATTTGTGTGGTAGGAGGTGGGCACTTCCCAAGAACAACTGGGGAATCAATTTTCTCCTTGCATCATGGAGATGCAAATACTGAATTCAGGTAATCAGATTTGGTAGCAAATTGTCTTTATACTTGCTGAGCTGTGTTGCTGGACTATAAGGAGCTTTTGAAAAGTAATTCCCATTATACATGTTTACACAGGTAAGGAAACATAGAAAATTACTACTTACTTCTATAATGGATTCATTGGATAGTCTATATGATTACTTGAGGAATATATAAAGTACTTATAAGAATAATTTCCAAGTATTATTTGAACTAACCACAGGTAATTTAAGATATTACTTTCACTTTTACATAAGTTTTTACCTTAAGAGAAAGCTGTATCTAAGTTTTCCAAAGTAGATCTTTTCTATCAGTCATTTCAGTATATAATCAACATGAAGTATTTTAATATTCTTTTCAACACAAAACTTTATGATACATATGTGATATGAGGACATCTTTATAACTTCATATCTTTATGTCTTTATAGCTTTCATTCTGTTTATCACTGTTTTTCCAAAGCTTCTTCATCAGCTTCTGAATCCAGGTTCCCTTTTGGTTTGATTGTCTGACTTGCCTTCCCTTAAAGAACTGTGAGTCAGGATATGTAAGCCAAATAAACTCCTTCCTTCCTAAGTTGCTTTTAGCTATGGTGTTTCATGACAGCACTAGTAACCCTGACTGACAGAAATTACTATCAGGACTGGGGTATTCCTGTGAATGACCTGACCACATCATTTTCTGAGAGGTTTTTGTCAGGACTTCAGAACTCTAGGCTAGAAAAGTCACTGAGTATTGAGATATAAGTGTTTTGTTTTTGTTTTTTGTTTTTCTTTTTGTAGGAGATTTGAAGATAAGAATATTTAAAGCAATGCAGACAATGGAGGACTGGCTTATGAAGTTTCAGAGGGAAATTTGAGAGTCCCTTAAAGACTCTATTAAGGCCATTTGCATTTACCATTTTGAGTTAAGACTCTGTGGCTCTGGTCGTCTGGGGCTAAAAATCAGCAATACCTAACAAAAGACCAGAACCACTGAAATGAAACCTTTGCTTTCCTAATACGGTTGATGATCTTTAGCTGGAGCTAAGAAAGTAACAATGATTCAGGAGATCCAAGAATCAGTAAGATGAAATCATCTGGGAAATGTTTCTTCATTGTCAATCAATAGAAGCTGTATAACCAACGTAGTACTTCATGCTGGCAGTTAAATTTGGTCATGTGTCAGAGTCTCAGATACCACTGGTTTTGAAGGCAAGAAGGGGTCATGGAGAGGAGGCCTGGCACTGTCAGAAGCAAGAGGCTGTTGGTGACAATGGAGCCTCAGTTGTTGGAAAGGATCATGCACCTTGTCATGAATAGGGCCCTGGAGAGGCTGTTGTGCAACCCATTGCACCATCCGAGCATTTTGGAAACACCAGTGCCATGGGACATGGTGCTTATAATAAAGGTAGCCAATGTGAGAAACATTTCAAATCCCTTTTCCTGATAGTGCCAGACAGTGGCTAAGACTAGAAAGTAGACAGAAAAGGCTCTGTGTTTCACTACTGGAAGTAAGACTGATGGGTCTGAAAAGATGGGGTAGTGGGTAAAGCTCTTGCCGCATACACATAAGGACCAGAATTTGGAACTTTACATAGAGGGGTGTGGCAGCACTCCTGTAGTCTCAGAACTCTGGAGATAGAGACAGGGTATCTAAAGCTGTCGGTGAGTGACTGAAGGAAGGTAGAGCATAAGAAACTCTCTGACTACACTAGGTGAATCAGCATGCTCTAGAATCATGGAGACTGTTCCTGAAAAAGGATCTAGAAAGACATCCAATGTCAGGCATTGGCCTGCATATAGACAGGTGCACACATGCATCCACACAAGTACACATGCATGCCATGCACACAGATACACAGAAGAAAGGGGAGAAAGGAAGACATCATATAACATTCAGTGAAAACCACTTGCTCATAGGATTTTCGTAAGTTTTCTATTTTGTACACATTTTTAGCTATGAAATCGCTAACTACATTGCCCAGAATTGGACCTCTGGCTTAGTAGATAATTATATCCATATCTCAGCTTGAATCTAAATTCAAATATAGGGGGAAATTTTCTGTGAGACTAGATATGCAAAATCTCACTACTGATCCAAAGTATGGCTTAACTTAGGTAAAAGATAAAGGGAGAAAAATAAGAAGAAGTACAAAACTCACTTTTAGAAAGAAGGGTTGTTTTTAATGGAGGTAAAAAGTCTAAACTGTCTTGATATATGTCATCATTAAAGATAATACACATGGATGCAAAACCACTTACTTCAAATTATTTCAGCAGTATGATGATGGCCATTCACATAACCTGTGATTTCCTAATGACACTCCACTCACCTTTAATATAATCTTGCCCAAATATGCACATCTACAGATAATAATAATTGAAACTAAGCTAAAAACATTCCTCAGATAGTGGTGGTAATTGAGGCATTCTACCATTAAATTCTTATTACTGTGCAATGGAGCCTTACAACTACCAAGAAGAAAATGAGTCATGTTGGGATAATGAAATTGTACATTTTATATCTCTGACGAATACTGATGTAATGAGTTCGGAAAATAAACATTCAATTAGTATGACATCTGGAAGAATAAAAACAGACTTAGTAACAGGAATTTTTTAAAAATTCACTTTATATGATAATTTCTTAAAACTACATATTCTTATGATTACTTGTTGAATGATAAACGCCTCAACTTGATTAGAGAAAAACAGTGACAAAAATGAAATTATTTTAGACCGACCTACACCTGGGTATTATCCAGCTTCTGAAACATCAACTTCTTAATACTTGATTATTTGATATACCTTACAGGGGGAAAGGAAATTTGGAAATGGGTTTGAGTTGATGACCTTGGGATAGGAAGATTTTCTAGGCTATCTGACTCTTCAGTGTATTCACAGGAGTCTTTCAAGGGAAACTGGAGGACCACAGAAGATGTGAGCATAAAGAACAATGACAGGAAGCCATGATCAGAAAGAAGAGTGCAGGTAGCAAGAAGTATAAAAAGAGGAGGATGCAGGTAGTTCTGTAGAAGTTCAATAAAGAAGAGAGCCCTGGACTTTCATTTAGAGTAAAGGACCCCTGAAGCCATCAGAGAGTTTTTGTTGTTCAGGATATCAAGTTTGTGGTCATTTCTCATAGAAGCCATGACAAGCAAACATGGAATCTGATAAACAGACTCAACTGAGTACAAGCGCATACACACAAAAACACATAGAGTTCTAACAATAAACCTATTCCTGTCTTTACAGCCTAGATTGTTCCTAAAATGAGATTATATTTTACATGTCAGTTGTACAAAAATGGTAGACACTCATCCTACATTATTTTTATATTTGAAAATCTTAATTACAGCTTGACTCCATTTCCTAAAATAAAGAACTATTGATTCTCTACTATATAAATATAGAATCTTATCATAGATGTGGGACAGTCTTGTCTTTGTATTACAGAGATATAAGAAATTTTGGCTTCCAGTACTCTCTTTTTATTTGGAAGATTGAAACTGAGAAAATAAACTTGAGGAGATAGAGATTTAAAATGACAACAGAAAGACAGATTAAGTTGGTTGAACACACATACATACAAACACACTCATACATGCATATTCAATAATTCCTTACTGTTATAAATAAATGTTGAAAATATAACTTAGTTTTACAAGAGTCAAGCTCCAAGGTCAATCTCTTTCCCACTGATTATTCAAGACTGATAGAGATAGTCAAACCTTTCTTTGAGAAACTGTCCCTATGTCTTTCAAAGTCTTCTTACATGGTTTTCCCCTACATTTCTCTTGTTTGCCTGACTATATTTTAACTGTTCTCATTTGAAATCTCATCAGATGACATTTTCATGGTGTCTTTCTTTTAACTGAAGTAGAAGAAACATATATCAATCATGATTATTACCTGTGGTTAAAAATCTTCCTCTTGTATCTCATACATTATGTTCTAAAGGTCAACCTAAAATTCCTCTGAAAATTTAAGAAACATCATCAAATCCATTCATTTTGAGTACCTGAAAATTATTGTATATTCTAGTTCTTATTTGATTGTTTATATTGAGCTAAATTATCATGTTTAAGAAATTCTCTAACATTTTTCTTGTTTTTCACTTGTCAAAAGTCCAATGAACCCTCAAATGAGATTGCTTCAATATTGATTGCTTTCCTATCAGTTTGCCTTTGTTTGCCGTTGAGGGAGTATTCTTGGTGCTGTACCTTGCCTGGCTCTCCAATTACTGTTTATCAAGTTCTCACTTGCAAGTATGGAGCTGTGACACTTCTTTTAGCATCTGGCCTCTATAAAACCATTTATAATTATATTTTTGGGATGACATAGGATATTTTGTTGTTTATCTGGGCAGTGTGACACATGCCTTTGATCCTACCACTTGTGAGGCATAGGAAGGAGGATCTCCATAAGTTTGAGATCAGCCTGGTCTACAGAGATAGTTCCAGGACAGCAGGGCTATACAAAGAAACCCTGTCTTGAAAAACAAAAACAAACAAACAAACAAGAAATTTCATTATTTTACAGAATAATTTCTAGCATATGCTTATTGTATCCATGGAATTCTATAGATTAAATTGGTAATATAATGCCAATGAATAGAACAAGTCATTTCTATTTTTTTTATTCTGATGATGACATAGGTAGTGACAGAATATTCAAGAGTGATGTTCTACTTAACACTTATGTTTCCTCATTTAATTTGCTTATATTGGGGACATACTTTTGTTATTTTCTCTGAATTTTATCATTACTGTACTTATTACACCCACAAAATGCAAATCTAACATTGGTATTGATCTCTCTAATTTGAACTAAAATCATATGACAGAAAGTTTTTCAAAAGCTTGGGTTCATCATGAATAAACAAGTACTTTTTGTTTATTACCATTTTCGGCAATTAATTTTATGATCACTTTGATATGTTTCTACATTATTAAAGTCACTATGAATAATTTACCTATTTAAAGACAAGCATTAAAAAGGAAATGAACTGGTAAAAAATGAAATTGAAGTAATAACAGTAGCTATAAATGATTATTGAGAAATTTTATGATAATTGAGTAGAAAATCATAATACAAATTCATGGATACAATGTTGGAATAACAGTTATAATCACCATTTGGTGTTTTCCTTTCAATTTTTGATAAAGAATAATACTTTTCCAACATGTATAGCCCCAAGCAATTAAAAAGACAATAATATACAGTGGTAATTAAAACACCATAAAGTGCAGCCTTCCAAGCAAACAAGTGCCAGTGCCTCATTAAGGAGTTTTTTAAGGAGTGCAAGAGGTCTTTGGATCATTACTGAAAATACCAGCCCAGGTTGAGTCAACATGTAAATGAGATTGCAAGTCTCTGTAGGGCATTCAGTGCACTGATGCCCATCACAGGCTTAAATATTAAAGAAGTATAAATAGAAACTGATGAACCTCTTATATTGCTGGAAGTAATTTCAATTCCTTTGCAAAAATGAGATAAAATTTCATTTGAGGAAGTTATCAGGCAGCTGAGCATAGTTAAAACTCATCGAACTGCTCAGTCATAGAACTCATAATAGATTCTGGTCATTTACTCTAAGAAGGAATTTGGTTAATTTAAATTGCTCCAGATAGTTTCAAGGACTCTAATGAGAATGAGACTCTATCTTGTATAAATTACCCCATTCATATATTTTCTTGGTGCATCTTTGTAATGTTAGAGCCAAATCACCCACTTGGGGTTTGCATGTAGTGTAGAAGAGATTCAATGGCTATTGAGAAAATTCCTATTTATATGGAGTTATGTCTGCAGCTAAATGAGATTCCTTAAATTAGAGAAAACACACCAGCAGGATATTGGAAAGTGGTCATTAGCTTAGGATGACTTAAAAATGTCTATTTAAATGGATTTCTTAGAAATAACATTTTTATTGAGACACACTATCATCATGTAGCCCTGACTATCCTGAAACTCAGAGAAATCTGCCTGCCTCTGCTTCCTCAGTGCTCCAATTAAGTGTTCATCATCATACAAAGCCAATAATTGGTGAACTATAACCATTGATAGAAAAATAGATAAAATTTAGAACTGTTTACTCAGTAAGCAACAATATTTTATAGTAAGACATCATTCAACTATGACTGAAACTAAGTTCAGTGGATTTTATTTGAAAAGGTATTGAATATTAATATAAGATGGAATTTTATTGTGATAAAGTTTATCAAATGTGACTATTTAAATGTCAGCATAGTCTGAATATCCTTTGCTTTGCATCTAATATCCAATTATGAGTTAGTACATACCATGTTTATCTTTCTGAGTTTGGGTTATCTCACTCAGGATGATATTTTCTAGTTCCCTCCATTTGCCAGCAAATTTCATGATGTTATTGTTTTTCACAGCTGAATAATACTCCATTCTGTATATGTACCACATTTTCTTTATCAGTTCTTCAGTTGAGGGGCATCTAGGTTGTTTCCAGGTTCTGGCTATTACAAATAATGCTGCTATGAATATAGTGTCCTTATGGTATGCTTGACCATCCTGAGTATAGGCCCAAGAGTGGTATTATTGAGTTTTGAGGTAGATTGATTCCCAATTTTCTGAGAAACTGCCATACTGATTTCCAAAGTGGCTGTACAAATTTGTACTCCCACCAACAGTGGAGCAGTGTTCCCATTGTTCCACATCCTCTCCAAAATAAGCTGTGATCAGTGGTTTCTTTTTTTTTTATCTTAGCCATTGTGACAGGTGTAAGATGGTATCTTAGAGTCATTTTGATTTACATTTCTCTGATGACTAAAGATGTTGAGCAATTCCTTAAACGTCTTTTGGCCATTTGGGATTCTTCTGTTGAGAATTCTCTGTTTAGATCTGTAACCCATTTTATAATTGGATTGTTCATTATTTTGCTGTATAGTTTCTTGAGTTCTTTTCATATTTTGGAGATCGGCCCTCTGTCAGATGTGGGGTTGGTAAAGATCTTTTCCCTTCTGTAGGCTGTCATTTTGTCTTATTTACTATGTCCTTTGCCTTACAGAAGCTTCTCATTTTCAGGAGATCTCATTTATTAATTTTTCCTCTCAGTATCTGTGCTACTGGTGTTATATTTAGGAAGTGGTCTCCTGTGCCAAAGCAAAAGATAATCAGACTACAACCCACAGCTCCAGAGAAACTAGGAAACAAGGAGGACCCTAAGAGGGATGTACAGATCACCTTGGGAAGGGGAAACAGAAGAGATCCCAATGAGTAAACTGGGGATGAGGGCAGGGAGCAGCGGGGGGGGGGGTAGGGGATGGGGGATGAGAACATGAGGGAACAGGATGATTGAGCTGAGGGAAGGATAGAGTGGGAGAGCAATGAAAGAGATAGCTTGATAGAGGGAGACATTACAGGGTAAGGGAGAAACCTGGTGCTAGGGAAATTCCCAGGAACCCACAAGAATGACCCCAGATTAGACTACTAGCAATAGCAGTGAGGGTGCCTATTGCAGTAATCAGATTGGTGAATACCTTAACTGTCATCATAGAGCCTTGATCCAGTAACTGAGGGAAGCAGATACAGAGATCCACAACCAAGCACCAGGAGTCCATTGGTAGAGAGGGAAGAGGAGTTATGTGAGCAAGGGGGATCAAGATCAGAATGGAGAAATCTACAGAGACAATAGAACCAAGTTCAAAGGAACTTGTGAACTTTAGACCAGCAACTGTGGAACCTCCATGGGACTGGACTAGACCCTCTGTATATGGGAGACAGTTGTGTAGCTGGGTTTGTTTGAGGGGCCCCTGGCAGTGTGATCAGGATCTATCCCTGGGGCATGAGCAGGCTTTCTGGATCCTATTACCTATGGTCGGATACCTTACTCACCCCTGATAAAGTGGGGAGGGGCCTAGTCCTGCCTCAACTGAGTGTATCAAGCTTAGCTATCCCCTCATGGGAGAACTTACCCTGTTGGAGGAGGGGATAAGGACAGTTGGGGGGGGTGTCCAATGGAGGGATGAAAAGGGGATCTGTGGTTGGTATGTAAAATGAATAATAAATAAATAAATAAATAAATAAATAAATAAATAAATAAATAAATAAATAAAGTGTGACATGAATTGCTAAATGGTCTTATTAATTAAAAAACAAAACAAAACAGAGTCAGATATTGGGGTGAAAGCTGAAAGATCAAAGAAAACAGAACAAGTCACAGCCAACCTTACCTTGCCAACTCCTCAGCCGATCCTGTTTCTATGAATCCTCAGACCGAAAGCCTCTGAGTCCTCACCCCTGAGGGTCTCAGCTGAACTGCTTCAGCCACAAACTCTTACCTCTACGGAATCCTCACTCTAATGAGAACAAGTTCCTGCTTCCTCATGCCTTATATATCTTTCTGTGTCCTGCCATATTACTTCCTGGGATTAAAGGCGTGTGTCCTTCCTAAACAAACACATGAGATCTGAAGTCCTGGGCTTAAAGGCTTGTGCCACCACTGCCTGGCTCTGTTTCCAGTGTGGCCTTGAACTCACAGGGATCCAGAGGGATCTTTGCCTCCCTAGTGATAGGATTAAGGGTGTGTGCCACCCTTTTGTCTGGCTTCTATATCTAATCCAGTGCCTGGATCTGTCCTCTGATCCTCAGATAGGTTTATTAGGGTACACAATATATTGGGGTATACAATTAATCACCACAAATAAATGTCAGCATAATTGAAAATAAGGTTCAAACGATGTTTTCTTCCTTGATCACAATAAAATGTATTTAGTAAATGTGATGACCCTCTTTACAGAGGTTCATCTCTCAAGTATGAAATCTTGGTACTTTTATTCTATATTGCAGATATATATCCATCAGCTACATACATATCTATGTAAAAGATATAAAAAATGTGTGAGGATATTCAAAACTTTTACCCTCTTTTCAAATCTATGAATTGTGACACATCAATAAAACACCCAATAGTCAAAGTTATCATTTCTCACAGCTTTGTGAAAAACAAAGGAAAACCTCAAATACTTCAGTTCATTGAATAGAGAAAGAAAAGCTACATAGAAAAAAAATATATTCTGGTAATTTTGAATTGGTCATATTATTGAGGACTACTGCACATACTCTGATAGAGAAATTTGGTGTGGTGATATTTTATTTGTGCTTTAATAAATAAAGTTTGCCTAAAGATCAGAGGAAACAGCAAGCCATTTTAAGTAAACAAATAATTTAGTCAGTGGTAGCACATGCCTTAATCCTATCACTTAGCAGGCAGGATTTCTGTGTGTTCAAGGTCACACTAGGAAACAGAGCCAAGCATGGTGACACATGCCTTTAATCCCAGTACCCACCATAGAGGTCTGGAGGTCTGTACAGACAGACAGAAAGTGACAGAGCTGTGTAGGAAGAGGAAGTGATGTAGCTGGGCTACGAGAGCCAATGAGAGGGCAGAAAAGTAAGGCATATAAGCCTGGGTAGACAGGAAGTTGCGCATTTTGGAAGCTGCAGAGTTGGTGAGGTAAGGTTGGCTGATGGCTTTCCCTATTCCCTGATCTAAGGCTTTCACCCTTGTATTTGGCTCCATGATTTTTATTTAATAAGACCATTTAGAAATTTGTCTACAACTTGAAGAGTATTTAACTTTCTGAATCACAATAGTAATTTTAAAAATTATGATCATATTTGTTGTGAATTATGTAACATAGCCAGAGGTAGATGTAGCTTTGTTTTACATTTCAAAGTGATTGCTATCTAAAGTGATTTGTGTTCCTCTGCCCAAGTTGAGAATCACTCTGATTCTCATCTTCTACTTCTTCTTAATTATTTTTGAAAGCAATCAAACAACATCTTAATGAAATTGAATGTGTTTAAAATGCAATGTTTATTTTTATGACTGTTATAACTATTAATGAGACTATACTAGATAACTGTCATATGCTACAGTTGAATACAAAATATCCCACATGGGCTCATATTGTTAAATCCTTGTTTCACAGCTGTTCTTAAACAGTTGAATACAACATGTTCCTCATAGGCTCATGAAGTTGAAAGACTGTACCCCAGCTCTGCTGCTGTACAGAGGGATGACCGAATCTTGGGAAGTGGTGCCTCACTCCAGAGACTAGTCGAGAAGTCTAATTCTGAAGTGGTGACTGGTCCCTAGTCCCTCTCTTCTAGCCATGATATGAAGACCTTCCTCTGTCACATATACTTGGAGCCATAGCATTCTGCTCACAAGAAAAATTGAACCCTCTTTACCTGAGAGACAAATAGGTTATTCTTCCTTTAAGATACTTCTCATGAGCATCTGTCACAGAAATAATCAAATCAATTAACTCAGAAATTTAACCAGAAAATTTGGAAAAGATAGAGATGTAGATTATACGTCTGCTACAGTGCTATGAGAAGAGATTAATGGGTGATCTTTTTGGGAGCTCCGAAGTCCTGAATACTAAAAACAATAAAGATGTTAAAGACTGTTTATGTGATTAAGCTATGCTAAGGTCTCTAAACTGGATGTGGTGACATGCATTCATAATTCTAGCACTGAGAAATAGGTTCTGGGTCATTGCAGGTTCAAGCCAGATAGGACTATACAGCAAAAATCTGGATAATTTCTAACTATATATTGAATACTTAGCCTTATACAACTAGAGAAATGAAGCTTTTACCCCTCATCGAATTGCTTGTTTTTGCAACAGTCGGTGACATTACAAAGATCTAGAACTGATGACGTTGCAGAGAATAAATGGCTGTGAGTACCTAATCCCATTTGAAACATCCGCAATTCAACCCTTACTCCTATGGCTCATAGAAAATCATGGAAGAGGAAATGAAGAGCTGTGAGCCATGAATATCTGCTATTAGATAATGACTCTTAGAAATAACAGGAAAAAAATTCCCATGAATGTAGAACAATAGGATTGACTGAAGAAGACCAGCATGAGGACAATAACAGCATAATATTAATACCACTTAACATGCTTATGTGGTCATTGGGAATTCCACATGGTTCTACCCATAGGTCAAGAGATAGTGGCAGTCAATTAATGCTAAGAGAAAGAGAATCAATTTCTTCAGGGGACAGCTTGTTCAATTCAAAGGAATGGGACCTGGACACAAGTACTTATGAGCAAAACTACAGGAACTCAGTAAGCTACACATACATGTGTACATATGTACACACATGTAACAAATCATTATTAAGGAAAGGTTACATGGGTGGAACTGGAGAAGAGAGAGGAAGAGGGGTGATATAGAGTCAGTGTTCATGTATAATTTTAAAAAAATATGTAAAATATAGATGTAAAATAGAAAGATATAAAATTAAATATAAAAATATAAAATAAAATACAAAATATAGAACTGCAGAAATTACTCTTGGACTAACAGATATGTGTGTTGCGTTATGTCCACACACTTGGCTCCATGTTGCCCACGTTCTGAGAACTGGTTGAAGTTCCACTTTACTGGCAGCAGTCTAATCTGATGTATGAAATTTCATGACAGCATAACAGGCAGGCTGTGATGTGCTTGTTAGTGGCCTATGTGGTGACCTTTACATTGAGAACTAGGAGCAAACTGAGTAGTGAGAAACTTTAAAAAGGCGTGGTTAGTTCACCAAGGACGTTGTAAATTGGGGCAAAGAGAGCACAGTTTGTGAGGAAAACCAAACAAAATTAGCACCCTTCAAAATAAGTCAAGTAACTTGGCATCAGTCCAGTAGCAAATATGACTTTAGAGTGTCTGTGGAATTGTGCAGACATGCAAACAGGATAGGATGCAGGGTATGAAAGAGTAAGTTCGTGTAAGAAACTCCCTAATACAAGTTCATCTGTGAAGAGTCCACTTTCCCCCATAATTTCTTTTTTTTTTGGTTTTCTTTATTTTTTTGCAAACTTTTAAAAAGAAATTTTATTTTCATTTTACATATCAGTCAGAGTTCCCCCTCCCTCCCCTCCTCCCACTCTTCCCCCACCTCCCCCTACCCCAGTCCCCATCCACTCCTCAGAGAGGATAAGTCCTCCCATGGGGAGTCAACAAAGCCTGGCATATCAAGTTGAGGCAGAACCAAGCCCCTCCCCCTGCATCAAGGCTGAGCAAGGTGTCCCTACATAGGGAATGGGCTTCAAAAAACCAGTTCAAGCACCAAGGTTAAATTCTGGTCCCACTGCCAGGAGTCCCACAAACAGATCAAGCCACGAAACTGTTACTCACATTCAGAGGTCCTCATTCGATCCTATGCAAGCTCCCCAGCTGTCAGTGCAGAGTCTTTGAGCTCCCAGTAGCTCTGGTCAGCTGTCTCTGTGGGTTTCACCATCATGATCTTGACCCCCCTCCCTTGCTCCTCCCTCTCTTCAACCGGACTCCAGGAGCTCAGCCCAGTGCTTGGCTGTGGATCTCTGCATCTGCTTCCATCAGTTACTAGATGAAGGTTCTATGATGACAATTAGAGTAGTCATAAATCTGATTACAGGAGAATGCCAGTTCAAGCACCCTCTCCACTATTGCTATCAGTCTTAGCTGGGGTCATCCTTGTGGATTCCTGGGAATTTCCCTAGCACCAGGTTTTATCAAGATATCTCTTTCATTGCTCTCCCTCTCCATCCCTCTGCCAACTCAACCATATTGTTCCTTCATGTTCTCATTCCCACCGCTTCCACTCTTCCCTCTCCCAGGTTACCCAGGAGATCTTCTTTCTTTCTTTTTTTTTTTCTTTTTTTCTTTTTTTTTTGGTTTTTCAAAAGAGGGTTTCTCTGTGTAGCTTTGCGTCTTTCTTGGAACTCACTCTGTAGCCCAGGCTGGCCTTGAACTCACAGAGATCCACTTGCCTCTGCCTCCCAAGTGCTGTGATTAAAGGCTCTGCCTGCATGTATGCCTGCACGCCAAAAGAGGGCACCAGATCTCATTACAGATGGTTGTGAGCCACCATGTGGTTGCTGGGAATAGAACTCAGGACCTCTAGAAGAGCAGCCAGTGCTCTTAACCCCTAAGCCATCTCTCCAGCCTAGATCTTATTTCTTCCATCCTTTTCAGCAACTCAAATACGCAGAGGCTGCTGTGGCCATGTTTCGAGGGTACCTGAAAGCATACCATACTGTGGCGTGTTTCTCGGGATACTAACAGCTTTTGGGACCAACTGTGTGATGCTGTTTGCAGTTATGGAAAAACCCGGTGTTAGGGAAGTTCCCAGGAATCCACCAAGATGACCCCAGCTAAGACTCCTGGCAATAGTGGAGAGGGTGCTTGAACTGGCATTCTCTGTAATGAAATTGGTGACTATCCTAATTGACAAGTAGTAGCAAAGTCATGGAGTTATTCACCTGATTGCAAAGAAAGGCCTGGGAACTGGGAAAGTGTAACAGATCCCATGTACCATAAAGGCAGCTGCTGAAAGGGCAGTACTTGGAGTTAAGGGCTAACTCTTAGCTTCAATGAAGACGAGACATGTGAGAAATATAAAGGACGTGAAGTGTTTACTGAGTAAACTTTAGATGACATATAGGGGCAATTCAATAGATACATAATGGAGTCCACAAATAGACGGCATTAAAAATGTGTCAGTATGAGTCTTGAAGTGGGTTTCAGACATGGAGATCTCAGGTTTCATATTTACCCGTTGAGCTTTCAAGCTTCTGCAGTCACATTCCACCAACTTATGCCCCATTAAAAAAAAAAAAAGCTGTCCAGATAATAATTATGCAAGAAGTCTTATAAATTAATGTATTATTTAAATTCCAAGTCCAGATTCCTTATCGAGACAATGCCAATATGTTAGTTGTAAGCTTCTGTGGCGTTGACGATTGGAACTTAGTAAGACTTTGAAGACTCTTAATGAATTAATAGGGTTTTTTTTTTTTTGTAATTAATAGATGATCATGAACCTGTAGGGACTAGTAGGGTAATAATACAGTTATATGAAGAGGAAACATTCCCCACTGGATCATGTTTTAAATGTTTGGTTCTCACTTCTTTACACTACTTCTGGAAGCAAGGGGACTTTGGAAGCTGCTTGAAGGAAGTTAGTCAATTGGAGGATGTCACTGAAAATTATCCCTTGCCCCAATCATTTCCTTGGGGGTCTGTTTCTACTCCACAGTAGAGTGAAAAACCTCATCTGTTAGGTTTCCACCAAGATGTTTTATAAAAACACATGGAATCAAGGAACCATGACTTATTCTCGCACATCAGTAACCATGCCTCTTCTATGTTGTCCGTTCAGGTATTTGGTCATAGCTAAGCAGCAGTAACTAACGCACAGTTTTAACAGAAATTGTAAAGATACTGTCATGGTTAAATATTCAAAGCTTCTTCTTTCCTTTCTCTTTTTCTAATTCTAAAGCTTCTATTTTTCCCTACTGATGCCTTGTTTG
This sequence comes from Peromyscus eremicus, assembly GCF_949786415.1. Classification (NCBI taxonomy): domain Eukaryota; kingdom Metazoa; phylum Chordata; class Mammalia; order Rodentia; family Cricetidae; genus Peromyscus; species Peromyscus eremicus. The sequence continues at coordinate 74,824,836 of NC_081426.1, forward strand.
TTTACTTTTCCTTTCTCTTTCTATGTTTACTAAGTAATTGGACTACACTATTCAGAATTTCTTCATTCCAAACAATGTTTCAATTTAATTTAACCACAACCTAAATTCAAATTATACCTTACAGAAATTATTTTATTTATAGTTTGAGAGCACTTTTCCAGAAGAGACTAATAATATTTGTAATAAACAATATTAAAATGATAAAATGGGTTTGCAAATGTTATTGATTCTTTTTCTTTCTTTCTTTCTTTCTTTCTTTCTTTCTTTCTTTCTTTCTTTCTTTCTTTCTTTCTTTCTTTCTTTCTTTCCTTCTTTCTTCCTTCCTTCCTTCCTTCCCTTTCCCTCCCTCCCTTCCTCGCTCCCTCCCTCCCTCCCTCCCTCCTTCCCTCCCTCCCTCCTTTTTTCTTTCTTTCTTACCTTTGTTCTTTTTCTCCTTATTTTTGACACTGGATTTCTCTGTGTAGCCCTGACTTTCCCGGCACTTGCTCTGTAGACCAGGCTGGACAAGAAATCAGAGATCCACCTGCCTCTTCCTCCTGAGTGCTGGAATGAAAGGCATGTGCCATGACTGTCTGACTAGTGACATTGATTTTTTTTATCCCCAAAAGAATATTAACATTATTAATAAATATGAAGTTTAAGTTCCTATCATGACATCAACCATAAGTAAAGACCTATTGATTATGAATATTTGGTTTTGAATTTGAAGGAAATATTGAAATATTTACATTAAAATCTCGGAAAAATATGCAGTGACTTACTAAATTATATAAGCATGTTAAATAATTCCATACATTACTTTCTTTTAGCATGATTTGTTTAAAGGACATCATTTCACACAGTGCCACTTTGTGACATATAACCATGGTATATATAATGTATATATTTCACACTTGAATATATTAAATAAATATTATTAGATAATTATGAGATTTAAAATGATGTACATAATTGACATAATCAGTTTAAATACTTCATGAGGTTAAACAGCTTATTATTGGTTTTGGTAAGAAAAGCTTCATATTATATTTTATTAATAGCCATAATGGGAAAAATATTCTTTAGTGAAAATTGTGTGACCCATCTTCGTTACTATTTCCCTAAAACTATTTTCCTTTATAGAGCCTAGAATACATTAGATAACATTGAATAATTTTATATAAATATTGACCAAAATTTGTACTTTGTAACAATTAACTATTTATAGATCCATTAAAATCATAGAGAATCGTTATTTTAATATCTTTAAGGTCTAATTTTAAATTTTTAGCTATTTGGGAAAGGCCTTTTGTAATTTTTAGGCTAACACTTACTTTGTATGTCTACATTAAAAACATAAAATTACATTGCAAAGATAAGCAAGTAAGAGTGTTTCCACATGAAAGCATATAAAAGTTATATAAAACCTTTGCTGTTGAAGGTTGAATTTATCATCCAATTTTGAAATATATATTATAATCATCACAGTCATTTTATCAATACCTGCAATCTATTCATTTATGCAATTCACAATGGTCTTTTCAGATGAAATGTAGAAACTGAAAATACTCACTAGAGGGCAGTAATGTAACATGAATGCCAATAATGCCTGTCATTCCAAAAAACAAACTCCAGATAATGAAAGTAACTTTTAAAGTACATGAGAACAGAAAGTCAACAAGAAAGCAGAGACTCTGGGACACATGTAATATCTATTTCCAGATGCAACTCAATGAAAAGTTTCTCTATGGTAAATATTTATTTTCTATTGACTTCTTTTTATAAGAAGGTAATGACAATTATTTTTTACCTTGTTCCCTCTTGATAAAGCTTGTTGAAAGAAAGTAAAATATTATACATATGTTCCAAAATTTAATTTTACCAATTCAATAATAGATTTATGTGAGACAAATACATATATGCATATGTACATATATATGTATAAAATATTTTCAAATTTTGATAGAATTTTGGAATATGTGATATTATACAATAGAGTTATTAATATGAGCAAGACTCCAAATTATGACTTGCAAGTTCTATGCATGTAATTTAAACTCTCTAAGCCTCAGGTTCCATGTCTATAATATGGACATAATTTGATGTAACTTTTTGGACCCCTTTAAGAAACAAATGATGTGCTGCTCATGTTACTGTGGCATTTGACACACATTTGCAGCATACTTTGACCATTGAACTTTTTAGTCAACGTTCAGTATTTCAACCAAAGATTCTAAAACACTATAGGTTATGTTGTGAAATTGACTACATTGTTTTACTCCAGCAACCCATCCATATGATTTCCATTTTCCCAGTGCAATTCTGTGTTCTTTGTGGATTACTGTAAATACTGCTTTCAATTTCCCTTCTCTGTAGCTTGAGTTTTCCTGCCTGGCCCACAGTCAGGACAAATCTCTATCACCTGCCAGTCCCACAGCCTCAGACCCGACCAAGTAAACACAGAGACTTATATTGGTTACAAACTGTATGGCCGTGGCAGGCTTCTTGCTAACTGTTCTTATAGCTTAAATTAATCCATTTCCATTAATCTATACCTTGCCACATGGCTCGTAGCTCATGGCTTACCGGCATCTCCACATGCTGTTTGTCATCGTGGTGGCTGGCAGTGTCTCTCTGACTCAGCCTTCCACTTCCCAGCTTTATTCTCCTCCTTGCCCCGCCTAAACTTCCTGCCTAGCCAACGGCCAATCAGTGTTTTATTGATTAATTAGCAACACATTTGCCATACATCCCACAGCACTTCTCTCTCTCTCTTTTTTTTTTTAAATCACAGATGCCTTGAATTTTGGTCACCATTAGTATATAACTGGAATATAGTCTTGAGCTTCCCCTTGACTATTTGCTACTCTGAGCAATATTGCTGCATTCATTCCTAGTTATCTTTTTAGTCACTCAGTATCAATTTCTCTCTTTTCCCTTACATTTTCTTCCTTACCCTCCCCCCACCCTTTCCTCCTGCCTAATCATCTTGCTCTTCCTTCGTTTTGAAGTTATTATAAAATAAACATGTTTGGGTAAGCACTCCAGGGTCAAGAACCACAACATGGCACCACAAACCTGCTTCATGTGTTAATTACCATTATATCCTTCCCCCTCCATGTAAATAGTCACTGTGGATCTTGGAAGCAGCAGCCTGGCTTTTGTTGTATCTTAATGTCATACAAATAGAATTATACCTTTGCTAAAATTTTAAATGTAATTCTTTCTTGAAAGTATTTTGTTTGCATAATTTATTAGGCTTTTTGTATAGATATAAAGTTTCTTTAAATAAAGACAGTAGGTAAAAATTTAGATTCCTTTAAATCTAAAGTTGTTGAGAATAGTACCTTCATTAAAGATCATGCAGTTACCTGGTCAACGTTTATGCTCCACAAGATTGTAGATGAAATACCTATCCCATAACATACTGTACATTCCAATTTATTAGAAAAGAACTTTAAATAGTGTATTACCAATTTATGTTATTAATAAGAAGTTTGTTAGACTTCCAACTTGTTCAGATGTTTACATGTTTTCAGTTTCTTTTTGTTTCTTGAACATAGATTGTTTTACATATAATATATTCTAGTTATTTTTCCTTTCCCTTAGCTCTCCCCAGACACTCTGCACTTCCGCACCCACCCAAATTCATACCCTTTTTTTCTCTCTTATAAGAAAGCAAACAGTCATCTAAAAACATATTTTTTTGTTGTGAGCCTAACATTTAATGACTGAGCCATCTCTCTAGTCAAAATAATTATAATAATAAAATCAAATCATCCAAAACAGTAAAGGACAAAACAAAACCACATTTTTTTTAAAAAAAAAGAAGAGCCAAGGAAAAAGCACAAGAAACATAGGTGTGAGACTACACATTCTCACACACAGAAAGTCCATGCAAACAAAACCATAGTATGTGAGCAAAAGATTTGTAAAGTAAGAAAAAAATCCTGAGAAAGCAGTATCAGACAAAAACACTGTTAAGTTCATTTTGTGTTGACTGTCTACTTCTGGGTATGGGGTGTCTTGCACTGAAGTGTGGTTCATATACTCATTGATCCACTGGAGAAAGCAAATTTTTCCCTTGTGAGCTATTAATAATTGGAGATAGCTGTAGCTAAAGTTTTCCTGCCTGGCCCACAGTCAGGACAAATCTCTCTCACCTGCCAGTCCCACAGCCGCTCAGACCCAACCAAGTAAACACAGAGACTTATATTGGTTACAAACTATATGGCCGTGGCAGGCTTCTTGCTAACTGTTCTTACAGCTTAAATTAATCCATTCCTATAAATCTATATATACCTTGCCATGTAGCTCGTGGCTTACTGGTATCTTCGCATGCTGTTTGTCATCTTGGCGGCTGGCAGTGTCACTCTGACTCAGCCTTCCACTTCCCAGCTTTATTCTCCTCCTTGTCCCGCCTATACTTCCTGCCTGGCCACTGGCCAATCAGTGACTTATTTATTTACCAATCAGCAACACACTTGACATACAGACCATCCCACAGCACTTCCCCTTTTCTTTTTTTTTTTTTTTTCAAAAAGGAAGATTTTAACCTTAAAGTAAAATTGCATATGATTTGGGAATTTGGGCGTAGCTTCTCTTACTACTTCCTGCTGGAGGGGGGCGCTGTATCTTATGGGGACACAAAGAAAATTTTAGGATTATGGAATAGTCCATGAGGGTGTATCATCTGAGCCAGTTGCCTTGAAACGGTTCTGGATGTTGGATCATCTGGGCCATGGTGTCATCGGAGAACTTTCAGAGGGTCTTGGCTGGTCAAACCTGGTGTATCTTAATCTGGAACAAATCCATAGCCATTGGCTTTCTGTGGGAACAAAAGCAGAGTCTCCTTTCCAAAGCAACATATCCTTATATCCAAATTTTGAAGTCAAGGAGTTTGGCATAACTCAACAGCTTTTATGATCAAATGTTTTTCTGCAGTTAAATATTCCAAAGACAACACAATCCAGATTCTCTGTGTAATATTCATCTTCACATGGCTTATTTTTTACGTTAATTTTACTGTCTCTTTAAAGACTTTATTTTTTAAAACTATGTATTTGTTTCTATAACTGTATATATCACCTTTTTTGTCTCTTTCAAGCCTATGTATATTTTACACACATTGTAAACTATTACATCTGAATCTGTCTTATTGTGAATCTATTGCTTTAAACTGCAGCAGCTGTGGCTGCTGGCTCCACCCACCTCAGCTTTCCAACATGGTGGTGGTACATTTTCCTCCAGCTCTGGGAGCTATCGTGGGTCTGTGCTTTATCCAAGCAGCATGTAGCCCAGAAACCTCTTTTTTTGTTTTGTACTAGCAAAGGCTAAATCCACCACGCAGCTTAATGTGCCACTTGCAGAGGCCTCATTCCCGCCAAAGGGCTTATACTAGGAACCCACCAGTAGCTCAACCCCGCAGCTGCTGCTCATTTGAGAGAGACAATTAGGAACTGTTTTTAGCTCCGTTTTAGAATCTTTTTTTCTCAGTTTTTAGGTGGAAACTCTTGCCACCACTTTGGACGCCATTTATAGCTAAAGTTTTCCTGCCTGGCCCACAGTCAGGACAAATTTTTCTCACCTGCCAGTCCCACAGCCGCTCAGACCTGACCAAGTAAACACAGAGACTTATATTGGTTACAAACTGTATGGCCGTGGCAGGCTTCTTGCTAACTGTTCTTACAGCTTAAATTAATCCATTTCTATAAATCTATATATACCTTGCCTAGACCTGTGCCAACCCTGTACATACTGTGACAATCTTTGTAAGTTCATACATACATTACACACACTTTTACTTTTAGAAATTTTGGTGTGTCAACCTCACCTCATTCCAGGTAAGAGTTTATTTTTTCTTGCTTTTTTACTTTTGTTGTTATTGTTTTGTTTAATTAATTAATTTTTTTGTTTTACATACAAACCCTGCTCTCTCCTCTTCTCCTGATTCCCTGCCTCTACATCTTCTCCACCCCACCCCACCCATCCACTCCTCATAGTGGGTAAGACCTCCCTTACCCACAGTCAACACAGGCTAGCATACAAAATTGGGGCAGGTCTAAGCCCCTCCCAACTGCATCAAATCTGAGCAAGGTATCCCTACCTAAAGAATGGGCTCAAAAAAGCCAGTTCATGCACTAGGGATAAGTCCTGATCCCACAGCCAGGGGGCCCACAAACATATCAAGCCACAGAACTGTCACCCATCTTCAAATGGTCTAGTTCAGTCCCTTGCAGGTTCCCCAGCTGTCAGTCCAGAGTCCATGAGCTCCAAGTACCTTGGTTTTTTACCTTAAAATTTTAATCATTTAAAATATTGAAATAAATCATGCAATTGCCTTTCACATACCCAAAATGAACAGTACCAAAAGTTGCTTCAATACCTATCCAACCCTGTACCCACCTAATCAAAACTACTTAACTTTTAAAATGATTTAGTTATTGAATATTATATCATGAGGTGTATTTATATCATTTGCACCTCCTCTTTCTCCTTGTCCCATGTCTCTCAACTCACTGTCAAATCTATGACATCTTCTACAATTAATTGTTGTTTTACACACACACACACACACACACACACACACACACACACACACGGTAGAAAGAAAGATATGAAACATTAAAGATGCTTGAAAATGACTTAGGTAATAATCTTACCTTTAATAAATAAAAAAGTTAGCTGCACATACTAAACCAGCATATGACCCTAAATATTCTCATCTGTTCATTATACAATTATTTCAATATTTGCTTATCTTACCTTTAATATAATTGTATAAATATGCAAAATTCCAGTATTCTTAAATTTAGCAATAAATGATTTTTATCAGTGTAGAAACTACATCAAATTCTATAATGATATATAGAACATTATACAGAAACAGCTAATTTGTAATGTACCCTTATATTCCTGTTCATTAATTCCCAACTCCACATCTTACCACAGAATGCTTCAACTGTTTTGTTTTCACTTAAATTTTTGAACAAATGGAATAATTCTCTTAGAATATTGTTTTTCTGGCAGGCTCTTTATCTGTGACAAAGGATTTTTCATTTTTAACATCCTGTGTATTGAAGTACAATTGACAAAAAGAGTGTATGACCCAGTGGGGATGGAGGACACCAGGAGAACAAGGCCATTTGGATCAACTGATCAAAGCTCATATGAACCCACAGAGACTGAAGCAGCAAGCACAGGGACAATACAGTTCTGTATCAGGTCTACTACATATATCTTTAGCTTTCAGCTTAGTACTGTTATGGGACTCCTGAGTGTATGATCAAAGTAGGTCTCTGATTCTTGTGCCTACTCTTGGGAATCTTTTCCTTCTGTTGGGTTGCCTTGTCCTGCCTCAGTATGATGTTTTTTGCTGTATCACATTATCTTTACTTTTGTCGTGTTTGGTTGTTATCTCTTAGAAGCCTGTTTTTTTCCTAATGAGACACATAAAGGGAGTGGATCCAGGGGAGAGCATACGTTAGAGGAAATGGGAGGAGTAAAGGGATGGAAAATTGTAATTAGGATAGACTGAATGAGAAAAAAATCTATTTTCAATAAAAGGAAAAATAATTGACAATAATAATAATAATAATAATAATAATAATAATAATATACTCTACAGTGTAACACTTGACAAGTTTTGACATAATTTTGAACTTTTCAATTTGTCATATCTTCTAAATCTTGTCCTAAATCTAGTTCTTGTTGATAAAGTACTTTCAATTTTTGCATCCAGTCATATTTACATAGTTTAGAATTTCATGAAAATGGAAAGAGTTAAAATTAGTTTTCTCCAATACAGAGACACTGGGTGTATCAATTACACCAGGACAGGCCTCATGTTCACGAGTAGGTGAACAACATATAGTGGACTCTGTGTTTTTGTGTGGGTGCTTTTGTTTGTATATCGTTTGGTGGTCCTTTTTGGTGGGCGTGGTTTTATTTTGTTTATTTGGTTGGGATTTTTTTATTGTTGTTGTATTGGGTTTTGTTTATTTCTTGAGAAAGCATTTAAAGTTGGTGGGTAGAGCCGGGCGGTGGTGGCGCACGCCTTTGATCCCAGCACTCGGGAGGCAGAGCCAGGCGGATCTCTGTGAGTTCGAGGCCAGCCTGGGCTACCAAGTGAGTTCCAGGAAAGGCGCAAAGCTACACAGAGAAACCCTGTCTCGAAAAACCAAAAAAAAAAAAAAGTTGGTGGGTAGAGAGGGGAGAGGATCTAGAAGGACTTAAGAGAGAGAGACAATACGATTAAAATATATTTAAATTTAAAAATTGCATATATATATATATATATATATATATATATATATATATATATTTAATGTTGCACCCTTATGCTGCACACAAATTTGTATATCGGCACTGGAAAGACAAACTCAGATCCTCAGGCTGTTGAATTTACCAAATGAACAATCTCTTCAGCCTTTGTTTGAGATACTTTCATTATTATTTATTTTAAGCATATTTTTATTTATTTTAAGCATATTTTTATTTATATTTATAAAGTTTACTCATTTTTGTTTATGACATTCAACTCTATCCATAGGCACATATGTGTGTGCTATGAATGTATATATTCACATAAATTATAACACTTGAACTCATTTTATGACCTGTTTTAAGCTTTTTGTCTAATACAAATATAGCTTCTATGAATATTTTTGCACATATTATCTTTTAGATTTTCTTTTTTAAATTTTAATCTTAATATTTGAGAATTTCATACACTGTATTTACATCATTTCTACCTCCCCTGCACTCTCCAACTTACTCCCTTTTATCCCCATATTCTCCTTAAAATTAATGACTTCTGTAAGTATTACATAGATTACATGTTATGTATCTATACATGTGTTTATATAACCCACTGAATCCAGTTGATAATGTTTCTCCCGAGGCAGATTACAAACCACCTTCAAACCTCTTGTGCATGGGCCCTCATAGGAGGTTTCCAGGTCCTGTGATCAAAATTTGTGTTGTCTTAAGCAATAGGATCTTACCCTAAAGTTCTCACGGGCACCCAAAATCAATGACAATGGTGCATATTGTTTATGGGGTCTTTGGAAGCCTTCACACACAACTGGAAGGTAAGAACTCCATAGCTTGCACTAATTTTTCTTTTTTTTAAGATAGCCTATGGGTTGGTTATGAGGGAGAACACCAACACCGGTTCTCTTCCTTTCATGGTACCTGCGTCTAGCTACCCCTCTCTAGGGCTCCCTCCCCGACAAGATCCCTTTCTATTTATCTAACTACTGCTATTATACACCCAAATGTAAAGATTAGGAGCTAGGATCGACAAATAAGAAATAACTTTTGAAGTCTGGAGAAATGGCTCAGTGGTTAACAAAAGAGCTGGCTTCTCACTCAGGGAACCTTGATTCAATGTTCAGCACTCACATAGTGCCTCACAACCCTCTGTACTTCTAGTTTCAGGATATCTGATGCCCTCTCCAGGTCTCTGAGGGCACCAGATATGCAAGTGGTGTACAACGGTAACATGTAGACAAAACACCCATGCACATACTACAAATAAAGATTGTGTGGTGGTTTACCTTCACGATCTGGTTACCTCACTCATTACAATAGTACTCCAGCTTCAACCATTACGTTCTAACTTCATGATATTATTTTTACAACTGAATAAAATTCCATTCCGTGTATGTGCCACCTTTTCTTCATGCATTCTTCAATTGGACACTTAGAATGCTTCCATTTCCTAGTTACCATGCATAAAGCATTAATAAGCATGCCTGAGAAAGAATCTCTGTAATGAAGATACATATTCATTTGAGCATATACAAAGGAATGGTATAGCTGAGTCACATGTTAGAAGTATTTGAAGATTTTCTACACTTATTTCCATAGTGACTGCCACAGTAGCTCTTCTCACAACTGCAGACACAGTTTTCCCTGTCCACACATTTATGCCATATTTGTTGCCATTTATGCTTTTTAATCTTAGGTATTCAGGCAGAAGTAAAATAAAATCTGAAAGTAGAATTAATCTCCCTTTCCTTGATTTTAAGATGGAAACATAATCTGTTCAGGTTTCCCTCTAATTTGGGTATCCTGTACCAGAAATCCTTTCTTAACTATTGCTGAAGTAATTTCCTAAGAGTTTTGATTAATCTTATTTGTATTTCCATTCTTTTAAAACATTGTTAGCCGGGCGGTGGTGGCGCACGCCTTTAATCCCAGCACTCGGGAGGCAGAGCCAGGCGGATCTCTGTGAGTTCGAGGCCAGCCTGGGCTACCAAGTGAGTTCCAGGAAAGGCACAAAGCTACACAGAGAAACCTTGTCTCGAAAAACCAAAAAAAAAAAAAAAAAAAATTAAAAACATTGTTAATCTTGATTTGCTGGTTTAGTCCTGCATATGTACTTATGAACTGAATTGGGTTCCCTTAAATTTTATTTATTAATGTCTTAAAGCTTCTTATCTCAGACTATGGCTGTCCTTTGGAAATAAAACTTAAGGGGCTAATTAGGGTTAATGACATTGAGAGTTTGGTACTGATTCAATCCAGCTCTAGTCCTTGCAAGAAAAGAGAAGTATACGTGCAGAGATGCAAGAACACACGTATATGGGTTAAACATCATCTGAGATTCCAGCCAGAAGGTTTCATCTACACATGAGAAGCAGGCAAATCTGTTGAAATATTGCTTTGATGCTACCAGCCTTTTGACATTTTTTTTTTGGCATCCTAAACAAAAAAATACACACATATGACTTAATCTTTGTTGTTTAATTCTCAAACACTCAGGGGATTTTGTAAATATCTTTCTGATATTGATTACTCATCTACTTCCTTTGTTTTCAGAGAAAATGTTTTATGACTTACAATTTTTGAAATTTATTGATAGCAGCTTTATTTCCAAGTAAGTAGTCGATCTTAGTAACTGTCCAGTGTGGAGGAGCATAGGAGTTATTTATGGTCTTTCTAGGTGACATTCTCTATAAACTTAAATCCAGTCAAGTATATTTTGCTCTAGTATCCAATATATTTACTGACTATCGTTTCCATCAATTTCTGAGACAGTCATGTTGAAATCTCTGGCTGTGGCTGTAGATTTGTCTACGTCTTCTTATGGATTCAGTTCATGCTTGATGCACTTCAGGTTTTTGTTATAGGTCCATCCACCTTTGTGATTAGTTGTTCCTCCCACTCAATTGCTCCCTTTATCATTATAAAGCAATCTGTTTGTCCTTGGCAATGTCCTTTACCTTCGATATCAAGGTAGCCTCTCTAGCTTCTTTTAGCTTGCTGTCAATTTGCTATATTTTCACCACGCTTTCATCTTTAAACTTTATGGGTTATCATTTAAAATGTGTTTTTAATTATAATCCATTAGTTTGCTCTTATTTTTTTTATCTAATTTGAAAACTTTTGCTTTCAAGCTTTTTACTCATATCACACATATTCTCTCTAGTTTTAGATATTTTAATGTTTAAATGTTTCTGAAAGGTCTGGTTAACAAGTTTCTCTGGGGCAGGGGGGAACTTCTTCCCTTCGGTTCCATTACTGCCAGTGGTAAACTTCAGGAGTTTCAGAAACTGATGCTCAACCTGTTCACTCTGGTAACATTTTTAAAGATGGGCAGCTGAATCTGTTCATACATGGGCCAAATATACCACATTTCTTTTTTATTATTGAAAACAACTTAAATTTAAATATATTTTGATCATATTTCCCCTTCCCCAAATCCTTCCAGACTCTCTCACCCTTACTACCTACCCAACTTTAAGTTCTTTCTCAAAACAAACACCCAATACCAAAAACAAAACAACATAGGAAAACAAGATAAAAACCACAGTCCCCAAAAACAAAATCTACCAAACTAAAGCCAAATAAAAGCATACACAAAAATATATGTGGAGTCCTTTATATGTTGGTCAACCACTCTTGAACATGAGGCTTGTCCTGGAGTATTTGATATACCCGGTGTCACCATAATGGATTAAATTGACTTTCCTTCTCTCAGTGGGTATACTTGACCGTTCTCTTCTTAACTTTTATCTTAGTGTCTAGGTTTTCATTCAATCATTTTTTAGCATAGCAAAATGAAATATAAAAGCTAAAATAAAAACCTGTAACTTTGGAGTTAGACAAAACAAACAACATTAGAAAAAAGTTCAAGATAAGGTACAAGATTCAGAGACCTTATTGCTTCCTCCTGAAGCAGATGGGAACAAACATGGAGATTCACAGTCATACATTATGTAGAGCATGAGAGACCTTGGAACACTCAGCCCTAAATGGGATGTCTCTATCAAATCCCTCCCAGCAGATCTCAGGGAGCAACCCTTCTGATAAGGACAGGCTCCATGATGAGACCATTCCTGGAGTCTAGAATCTTTCTGCTTCCTTCCCTCTTTTCTATGCTAATTTCATTGAAGTTTATTTATCTGAATTTTCTTCTGTCAAGCGCATTTAAAGAAGTGCATGCACGTATTTTTTCAGTTGCTTTATTTATTTCATGCTTTATTACATATATGGTCCTTATTATTTTGTGTTTAGAATTATAATCAGCTTAGAAAATGATTTGAAACCATTAATATAAGTACTCCCCCAGGTTAAAACTGATTGATGAGCTTAATGAAAGAATCCATGAATGTCTAAACCTGAGAAATGAAAGCTATATAAAACAACCAAATGAAAATTTGAAAGATAAAATTTTCAGCATCCAGCAGGAAAAAAAATTAGAAGATCTCAACAGAAGAATGGAGATTTCTAGAAAAGGGACCTGCAAACTTGGTCCCAGATAAAAGATTTTTATCAGAAAGAAAGAAAAAAATTGTTAGGAAACAAATTCAGATCCTCATCGACTTGAGTTACTCAGTAGAGTTACTCGGTACAATTAGATTGTCAAATTAATTGGTCTGCAAAGTTACTAAGTGAATGCTATGCCTGGAGATGTGAGTATTTAAGCATTGCACCTATGTTCTTGAATATCTGTTTCCTTAATTTTCTAGAATGGACACTTGCTCACGCTGGATGCAAGTATTTCTCTAGGTTACAAGGGCTAAGTATGCATCTTGCACTCTGTGTGCCCTTTTTCAGAGACTTTCTTAGTCTCTTTGTGAGAATGTGTGTGTGTGTGTGTAATTTGTACTTATTACATATAATTACATATACTATATGATATAATATATACTATTTTCCTGTTTCTTCCATTTTTACTGCTTTTGTGTCGTGTAAAATAATTCTTCAAGAAAATATTTTTCTAGTCAAAATTACATTATTTATTTTTATCTTCTTGCTTTAGGATCTTTTTTCCACTTGAAATAGTGTGATCCCATATAATTGTTCTTCAAAGACAATGTTCTTCCCCACCACATTATCATGAATCAGGAACCTTGAATGTGGAAGTCAGTTTCTGTGTCCAAATTTGTTCCCACTGGTTATAATTTAGTACTCTGTAGGACTAAGTTTGCTATATTTTGTTCACATAGTTGAGGTAATATTTACTATTTTTATTTGTTTCTATTTTATGCAAATTTTAGAATGAAGCTATGCATTATCATGGTATAAAATTCCTGGGATTCAAACAAAATTTGAATTAAAACTTCAGGGCTGTCTATATTTAATATATTATTGTTAACAAAATCCTCAATTTTGTTTCTTATTTTCAATCTGATTTTAGCAGGATTAAGAAAGTAGAACATGCATTGGACTGGATGTAGATGTGGTAGTGAACTCTTAATCTGAGGCAAGACTAAGGAATGGCAAGAATTTCCTGTCAGCCTGGACTAGGTAGCAAGACCCTCTCTCAAAGGAAAAGGAAGAAAAAGAGGGTCAGCAAAAAGAGGAAGACAGCAATGAAGCAGATTTAGTTCATCATAGTAATAATTATAAATAAACATGGATATAAGTATAGGTATAAATAGATATCAGTATAAACAGAAACAGACATAGTCACTTTCTTTTTTCATCCTATGAACAGAAAGGATGTATTCATTTGTGTTATTTCTGTTGCCTGATTATCTCAGTATATTATTGGGCAACATGAGTTATATATTAGTGAGAATTTTAAAACTGGAGTTTGACTTATTCCATATTTAATAATATAAAATGTATACTTTTTATACATGAGTTTCCCTTTGAAATCACACATGTCATGTTTACTTATATGTGTATGTGTGTATATACAGACCTCTAGTGACTGAAAGAAAAAGTGTCCTTTATTTTTAACATTATTTATGTTCTTTTTCTTTTCTATAGAGAAATCTGGACACTGAGTTTTATTTGCTTGAACAACTAGAATATGTTCAAGATAATAAAACACAGTATCTTTCCCACAGTTGCTGCTATAATCCTGAAATTAATATTGTAATTATTTCACCATATATAACAATTGGGGTGTAATTCTTATTTCAATACTTGACATTAAATTTTTTACTTTCAGAAACAAATCATCATTTCTATATAGTGCTCTTAGGTTACAGACATGGTTCTTTCAAGACATAAAATAACCTGGATATCATACTTGTGACTGTAAAGCAACTGACTATTCACCTATTTTATGTATTTGTATATGTGGACATTGAAATTCATATTGATATTCACACAGAAAAATTCTTTTTATTTGATAAAACTTGTGTTAACATCTGATAGGATAATTTTCAAAACAAATCTTGCTTCTCTCTCTCTCTCTCTTTTTTTTTTTTTTTTTTTTTTTGGTTTTTCGAGACAGGGTTTCTCTGTGTAGCTTTGCGCCTTTCCTGGAACTCACTTGGTAGCTCAGGCTGGCCTCAAACTCACAGAGATCCGCCTGGCTCTGCCTCCCGAGTGCTGGGATTAAAGGCGTGCGCCACCACCACCCGGCTGCTTCTCTCTCTTTTATTCATGTTTCATTATTTAATAATTTTTTAAGTCAAAATATAAGTACATCATTCTCTTCTTTCCTTTTCTCCTTCCAACCCATCCATTGTCTCCTCCCTCCTATACTTCCCATGCCAATGTACTCCCTCCTAAATTTTCATTGATTTTATATATATATATATATATATATATATATATATATATATATATATGCATACATATAAAACAAAGTGATTCAATTTAGTATCACTTGTGTGTATATGGTTTTATGGCTGACTACTTTTTTTTGGTAGTGCACTTGGGGTCTCATTCTTTTCTCAGTAGTCAATAATTCCCTATAGTTCTTTGCCTAGAGGTGGTGCTACTCTGAAATTTATTGCACAGCATTGTCATGCCTATTGATAACATCATTTTCAGGTCTTGCTTAAACAGCCGAATTGTTGAGAGAGCAGGGGTGTAGATTTCTTGTGATTTCTAGGAGACTCACTCTTATAACTGACTTCCTCAATGTCTGGCTCTTTCAGTCTCTCTGTCCCCTTTTCTGTTATATTCCCTGAGCTTTAGGCACAGAAATTGTGTCATTGGAGCTTGGCTACCCATGAATCATTCATCTTGGCATTGTGACTGGTTTTAGCTTTCTGTGATGATTTCCAGTTGTCATAAATTGAAGCTTTTTTGCTGAGGAGTGAGAGCTACATATATCTGTAAGTGTAAGGATATGTTCTAGACTACAGTTAGAAATTAGGCTGACCTTGTAAAATAGTGAATAGGCCCCATTCTTAGATCCATGATCTTTCTAAGCCTGAGTAATTTCTAAGTTTCTAAAACCAGGCATGGTTTCCCTCATATTGAGTAGAAGAGCTATTATCTGCCAAGACATGAACGCCACTATTTCAATTTTAGTGATCTTGCCAGGGTGGTAATTGTTATAGTTCATAGGCTTCACAGCTGGGTGGAACTATTGATTGCTTCCCTTGATGACAGCTTATGAAGTTAACTTCTGGTGCCATGAAAGAAAGCTAGAATGCAGGAAGGAGGCCATTGGTCTCAGTCCAGCTCAAATAATATGATTCTTCTGTCCAGTGTGTGCTAATTACTCTGTAGTAGGTACTAACACTAACGTTGAACATCTTAGAAGCAAACAAGGTCAATAGGACTATCATAACAAAAACTCAAATGGAGGTTTTTCATTCCTAGTACTGGAGTTTTTAAAAGACAGTCTATGGCTTTTGTGGGGAGTACTGTATACACACACACACACACACACACACACACACACACACATATATATATTATATATATATGCATGTATATATACATGTATGTGTATGCATGTATATATGAGTGTGTACATATGGTGATTATGCATAAATAAGTATAAAATGATATTGTTTCTCAGCCTGTTGTCTAAGATCAACTGTAAAATAAATTGATGACTTGCGGCTTTCTCAAGAATCCTTGGTAGCATTTGTCCCTCATTTCTCTCTATCTTCTGTAATTCTTATGTTTAAATATTCAGCGCACTCTACTAATAGAAGCAAAGCTGGAAGCTTTCATGATATCAAAGCCTCAGAAGACAAGGCTAAACATTTTTTCATTGTATATATCAGCACTGAAATTCTCTCCTTGCAAGTTTTCATTGTAAATCAGAAAAAAAAAACTGAGGCATTAAAATATAATATTTTATCAAAACATGACAGATATTAAACAAAAATACTATGTGTATATATAGACTTGAGATATTAACATATATTATTTTATGTAGTACTCTAGAAATCCTACTTCTCAGATCAAGATATGGAAACTGAAAGAACTCTAGTAGCTCCCTGCAATCAAATCATTTTAAAGGAATAAAAGCAAGACATGAACACAAATGCTCTGCCTCAGAGTTGGTATCCATTGTCTATTCACATTGTCTGATTTCTACTAGCTTTCTAAAGTTTCATGGTGTATTAAAGAAAACTCAGTATTCTGTTGATGCATTGGAAAACAAATGATGTCATGTATTGTTTGCATACTCCATTAGCAGCTTTGTTTCCTACATTTTCTGTTAACCCCTATGTTTTCTCATACTTCAAACATTATGTTGGAATATCTTATGCCTTTCAATTTCCCTAACATCTTACTAGCCCAGCTTGCTAGCTCTTCTGTAATGCTTATTATTTTAGTAAATTATCACATTTTATATTTTGATTGTCCCTTTTTAAATTTACCTCCTCAGATATTGTGTAATCTTAGGAAAAACTCTTAAAATACATTACACAATAAACAGACATAAATAAAAATGTGCATACATATTCTACATACATATTGTAGAGTGTGTCCATAAGTGAAATAGTAAACAGTATTACTTCATGCAGCAGGTTACATCCAATCTTTGTTAATGTGTAATTCTTGGAAATTACTTTCATGTTTGCTAGATTTAAATTTAAGGTAATTATGCTATGATAACTTTCACAGTGTTCAGCTCAGCTGGTTTCAATAATGTACTTGCTTTATAAAGTATACTTTCTGCAGAAAGAACATTGCTTTTAAAATAAAAGAACAACACATATAAATGATTTTCTTAGTTAAAAAGCCAACTATATTTCTTTAAATTTTAGAACTCATATTAATGATGAATCTTGAATGAGAACTACTTTTTCAGCATATGTAAAATAATTTGTTCATAAAGTTATATTCAAAAAATGCCAAGAAAGTAGCATTTGTTTTCTTAATGGTGCACTAGGGCTCCATGCTCTGAATGTTTATGGGTATGAATAATTTAAATGCTACATTTGTAGGTGATGGGGATTTTAGAGATAAATATATGTGCTCAAATTATACACATTATAAAAGGCTAGATATTTTTCATGTCAATATTTTTACATGTAAGATCGGAGGGTAGTAACTTCTCAGTGTCACTGAAGCAAAGTAATAGTACATAAAATTCTTAGCATGCTATACTCACTTGCAAATTTTAAATTCATGGGGTCATATTTCAGTTGTATATGAAAATATGCACCAGGAAACTAGGTACAAGATCATCCAATACAATCTTTGTTGACAATATGTCAATAGAAACTTGCTCAGAATATTGGTATGCTATAAAAATTGCCTGAATTTGGAGACCAGACATTTGCCACTTGTAAACTTTCCTAAAAACATTAAAAATAAATTATTAAGTCCTATGCTTTTAGTGAATTAGTTGTTCTTTTGCACTTTATAAAATATTCTGTGAATTTTACTTTTACATTTCATAGCTTAGTCATTTTCAATACAGGTGACTGAAACTGTTATATTTCCTCGCTTTTATTTGAACCTCAAAATAAATATCTTTGAGTGTTTACCTGCTTAAGCAGAGTAAGTTTCCAAACTTATTAACAATATTTGATCCATTAATGACTCTCAAACAGTCTTAAATTTATTTACTCAATCATCTCAAATATACAATATGGCCATGGTGCCTGCTCTGACTCTTAGGAGTATAACTTACAATTGTTCCGTAAATTCGTCTGAATAAAAATGTGATAATTTCAACTTCATGCTACAGCAAGGCAGGTAAAAACTGGCAAAGGAATGTATATTAATGACCAATAATTTGTCTCATATGTAGGATCTTTGATGCAACAAGATTTAGGATTACAGAAGAACAAATGATATAATCTGGAAAAGACCATATACTTTCACATTTCTGTAGAAAAGTAAATAGACTTGAGTTAATGAAGACATGTCTTTCTAAAATCGTAGGATGCCTGGAGCAGTCGTTTCCTTGTCTGTAATTTTATAAGTGAAACCTTCAACAGACATAAAGCTGTGAAATGTGCTTTGTTGAGAACAAAGGCTTTAACTTGAAATTTAAGCTTTGTAATACCATATCAGCTGCAATTTCTGTTCCAATGGTATTTATTTTAGAAAAAAGTATAAATTCTTTCCCTATAACATTACCTTTTGAAGCCTTGTTAATTTGCCTGCTTTTAAAAGGTCCTAATAGGTTGCTACAATTTCTACTTTTAAGTCATTTTGGGATAATATTGATGGACTAATTCATGTATTTAGAAAATATACAGTATATGTCAGGCGGTGGTGGTGCACGCCTTTAATCCCAGCACTCGGGAGGCAGAGGCAGGCGAATCTCTCTGAGTTCGAGGCCAGCCTGGTCTACAGAGCGATATCAAGGAGAGGTACAAAGCTACACAGAGAAATCCTGTCTCAAAAAACCAAAAAAAGAAAGAAAGAAAGAAAGAAAGAAAGAAAGAAAGAAAGAAAGGAAGGAAGGAAGGAAGGAAGGAAGGAAGGAAGGAAGGAAGGAAGAAAGAAAGAAAGAAAGAAAGAAAGAAAGAAAGAAAGAAAGAAAGAAAGAAAATATACAGTATAATTTATATTATATTGGTAAACAAGCTGGCTTTCAAAATGTAGTCCAGACCCCTACCCTGCCCCACCTTGCATCTGTTTCAGATTTAATTAGTGTGTTTGACTTTTCTAAGAGTCCCCCAGAACCCTGGTGTGAGAATGGGCTAGCCCCCTCAACTCTGTAACAGGAAAGACAGAATAACAAAACGGTTCATGAGTAAAAGCATGATACACCATACAAGAAGTAGAAAATAAAATATTTCCAGGAGAGGTCACTATTATTTATCCCATGATTAAACAGTGCCTGCAGTCCAAAAGAGACATTGAAAATGCAGCGTTGGAAAGCTCATCAAAAGGGAGGAAGATCAACTAGAAACTCAAGCTCACTACCAGGATTTTCCCAATTGGTTTCTAGTGGATGCCATGAGCACTCAATTAGACAATATTACCTTTCTGCTTTTATTTGTTCTTTTTCTGGAAGGATTACCCAGAGGACACACTGCCTTGTTTGGAATTTTATCTATTGGAAACTCCAGGTGGTTTCTATAAAGGATTTTTCCCAGTTTGTTTGGGATGGACGTATTGAGTGCCAATGTGATGTTTTGCTATCAATCGATCCTCTATCTATCTATCTATCTATCTATCTATCTATCTATCTATCTATCTATCTATCATCTATCCATCTAGATAGCTATCACTTATCTACTTGCTACTCATTTATTCTTTTGCTTTTACTTGTTACCCATTTATTAAGCTCACACATTTAAAATCAAAAGTGTGGCTTTGCATATGATTCTTGGGTCCATATAAAACATAATTGGCCCGATCTATGAGATGCTATTGCTATTTAAAGGAATGGCTCTCATTATATAGAAAACCACACCCAATCAAAACGTATACTGTGGAGGCCAGTCCCAAGGACACATCAATAAAACACCTAAGGCTCAAGGAACACTGCAAGATACGCAGAAAGTTTTTAAGAACCAAAGAATCAGGGAGTTTGCTGTGAAATGTGTTTCCAATAATATCAGAAGCTACACCCATCATCAAACCAACATGACGGGCTAATGATGAGCCGAACAGTGACAACAGCAATAGACAGGCTAACGTTAGTGGGGGAACGTACAGGAAGCCATCTACCCTGCAGGCATCCAAGGAATCTGAGGGGGAGAAAAAAATCTTCCCTAGGGAAGATCATATCAATATCAAGTGGCCCAGAAACATACATGCAACATACACAGATTGAGTAGGTTTTATTTAAGATGTGTGTGTGTGTGTGTGTGTGTGTGTGTGTGTGTGTGTGTGTGTGTGTGTAGCTGTGTGTCTGTGTAGCTGTGTGTATGCATATAACAACCACAAATTTGAAAGAGATCAAGGAAGGGTATACCAGAGTGTTTGATGATATAAAGAGAAGGGGGCATGTTGTAATTATATTATAGTCTCAAAATATAAAGAAGGGAAAAGGGGTTTATGTGATGATAAGACCAGGGTTGAAGAGAGTGATTAAAACCTCACATCAGTGGACACTGTGCTCTGCCTAGAAATATTCCTATTGAAAACTCCAGTTAGCTGACATAGAGAGGCTCTCCAGTCAATTTCTTCTGGATATTTAGCACCAAATTTGAAAATGTTTTGCTCTTGATCCATTACCTGTTGTTGATTCTTTTGCTTTGCTTCATTATACACTTACAAACTCATGTATTCAAGACTAAAAATGTGACTGTCATGGATCATTCCACAGAGTATATAGAAAGTGGTCACTTTAAAATACCAAGTCAATAAATCTATGGCTGGATTACAATTTATGATTATATCAGACTTTAACATCTATTTGGGAAGAGTTATATGGGAATGACTATAACAACTATGACAGCAACAAAAGAATATTTCAGAAATAAATAAATAAATGAAAAATACTTTTGTATGTGGTATAGCTGGCCTGATAGTTCATACAATTAAAATAAAATGGAGATTAAATAAATGGTCAATAAAAAAGACATGGTACATGAATTCAAACAAAACCTCAAGTACAACAATAATATATTCATTTTCTTACAGTCTTAGTTTCCATATGTTATAAGCCCTTTGAATAGTAAAAGTTTATTCTTTTAATTTGTTATGGAATTGGCATTAGTGTGGTTTGTTCTGTGATTAGCTCACTGCTTTGTCAATTAGGTATAAACGTCTTTGTTTAGGAACACACTGTTGTTGATGTACATGTCAGTGCAGTAGATTTTTACTTTTGGGGAAATAGTTCATATTTTAAACAATATAAGTTTCTCAAAACTTTGCCTTTACTTATGTTTATAAAATATTTGACAGTGAGAAATTGTTTACATTCCTTTATCTGTGTTAGAATCATTTCCTGGGTTTCTTTTTGCTAGTTTATCTAACATATAAACGTATAAATGATATTACTCTGCTTTAAAATATGTCATATGTTTAAAACTTCAGGACAACTTTTAAAATAGAGCCGTGACACTCCAAACATTTTAATTTTTGATTTTTTTTATTTTTTAGATGTTCTTAATATTAATTAAAAATCTGTAATGCAAAGGATTTAATTATGTAATTATTACTCTTAGGAATAATGAGATAATACATGTGTGTTTTATTAAATCTCCATTAAGATTCTTATCTCTTACTGTTTAAATAGATAACTGAATATGTTATTTTCTTTGGACACACCAGAGACATATAGGATTGCAAATTTATTTCTGGTATTAGACTGAAAGGACAATGTGACTTTGTGCTCTTATCAGATAGGAATGACATGAGTGTGACATCAGCCACCTGCCTGAAAACGAAATCGGGCCAACTGGCACTTGCACAACATAGGCATTTTAATGCTCATTAGGAAAAGAGTTGGCAAGCAGTGGTAGTTTTCCCTGATAAAAATCCCTTGACATTTTTCAGAGGAAATGTCTTTTAATTGTATGTAGGAGTTCAAATGGACCACAAATCACCATAGTATATCAAGTCTCTGTACAATCTTGCTACTGTTTAAGTGTGGCATTTTTATTACTTCTAATTTAGTTAATTACACTTTACCTCCTAAATCCCCATGGCAGTTTCATTGGATGTAATGGTTAATTGTCTTGTTCCAAGGAGGCATTCATTTGAGCAGTTAAGTTACTACTGCACTGGATTTCAGAATGATAGTTTTCAATTTTACTTGTAACACATTCCAAGTCATCCATGAGGCTAGAATGTGTAGATTAAACTTATTAAACTGTGAAATATATGACTATATGTGCTATAGACATATGAACAAATGTCTATACAATCAGCAAGGAATTACATAAAATGAAAGTGCTTATTTATATATTCAAGTACAACATCAAACTAAAGTAAAATGTGAAGCAGTGGTTAGTGTTAGGATTATTATACATTAGCTAAGGAAAATGGTCATATTTCATGTAAACTGTATTTTAGTTACATATAAAAGAGGAAAAGTAGTTTGGGTGTTAAGTACTTAGAGAAAAATGTTCAGAGAGAACAGCAAGTGAGCACTACATTGCTCTTGATATGCAGACACATGGCTTTTTCAAGTAGGAACACCTATGCTTTGGAAATATTTACTATAGAATGATTCTCTTCTTCATTGCTCAAGCTATCAACCGAAGCAGAGAGACAAAGTAAAGCCATACTTTTTTTTTTTTTTTTTTTTTTTTACTTTAAAAAAAGTTAACAAAGACATTTTCTTTGGCCACTCTGGAATATGATGTTTGGATTCCTTTTCTTGCTGCGTGTAGGTCAAGTCACCTAGGACAACTGCCCCATGTGGATGCCAGAAAGCAAACAATGGACTGGAGGATACATTCAGAGGGATAGTAAGTGCAGTCGCCACCATCGGCCTCTTACCAACTAGCAAATCACACGACAATTCTCCTTTTATTTTCTTTCAAGTCAGTTATACAAACCTTTAAGCATGTGTAACAATGAAAATGTAATACTAGCATTATTGTCACAACAACATAAATTTCTGTAATAATATACCCTATTGTACCCCCGTGCACTCAAAACCATTCACATTATTGTATATATTATAAAATATATTAATTTCAGAGATTGAATTCAGAGTAAGATTTTTGTCTTTTGTGAGTGCACTTACATATTTTATTCACCTCTAATGGCAATTGATTACATGATTAAATGCATTACATATAAATATTATAGACAATAATTCTCATAGATATTAAATTTAAAAACACAAACAGAGTCAAGATTAGTCAGTTAATTAGAAACAGTATATTTGAAAATTTATGCCATTTGTCCACATTTTGACTATCTCAATATAATCAAGTCCCATGACATTCCTGGGAAGATATAAACAAAACAAAAAATGTCTATTAACTCTACATTAGTTGGTGGAAATTGACCAAAGGAAGATTTGACAAATTTGTTTTGGCAATATGAGTTTATAAAGGGGAAACTGTGACTCAGAAAGTCCCCAACTCACTAGCATCCAGCTGCTACATTGTGTCTCTAAACAAAGCAAGCTTAGCACAAAGTTGGACTCAGAATACTTCCTGCTGTTAAAGTGGGAGAAGTGAGCACTGGGCTCAGCTAACAGGAAATACAAACAAAAGCAGACTTGAGTAGTTAGTTATATATTTATGTGGACATGGTTCCTAAGGCCCCCATTCCATGTCAACTCACATGCCTCATGGTGTATACTCATTATTCCTTTCTGATTCTTTTTCAAGGTTTGCATACCAATGATATGGTAATGTTTTATATCAGTTTCTCACTCTACTCCTTGATCTCCATTTGTGTAAAAAGGATGAGAGTATTGGCATAGAGAGTAGAAAGCTGGCATCTGAAAAAAACATACATTTCATAAGTCCATTTGCAAACTCGTGTCCAAATAGATTCAGCTGATGAAAGACACTCGTGAAACAATGTGAAAGAAAGAAGACATCTGTTAGTTCATTTTCTGTCTGCCTTTCTTGATGTTACCCTAAATACTGGTAGGTTCTACTGTGTCCTTTGCTGCAAACAACCCTGCCTCGACATGCCTATGTGACCCTGGTATCCACCAGATGATCTGAAATTTTGTGTGAAGTTTTATGAGTCAGTAGTGCCCCTTTCTCTCAGTCTTCAATAAGTAGGGTAACTGGAGCTTCCTGCTGTTTTAATTCCTGGTCTCTTCCCATGGTGACCCTCTAATTTTCAGCTTGTTCATCACCTACACATCTGATTGTGTGTGCACGTGTGTGAATACATATGTGTGCCGGCACACTTGTCTGTGCACGTGTATATCGAGGCCAACAGTTAATCTCAATGTTGTTCCTTACACTCTGCTCAGCTTGTCTTTTGAGACAAGGTTTCTCATCTGCCTGGAACTTCCCTATTAGGCTCAAATGGCTAGAGAGTGAGAAACAGCCGTGTGTCTGTCTCTTTCTCTCTTAAGCTAAAATTCCATGAGCCTGCCAACATGTCTAAGCTTTTCTTATCTTAAATAATTTATTTATTTTGGGGGGTAGGACAGTGCAGTTTGGCCATGTGTGAAGCTCTCACATGGAATTTAGAGGTCAACTTTCTGGACTTGGTTCTCTCTGGCCGTCTCTGTGTGCCGTCATGGATGCAGGGAGCCAGCTC
Source organism: Peromyscus eremicus (assembly GCF_949786415.1). NCBI lineage: Eukaryota > Metazoa > Chordata > Mammalia > Rodentia > Cricetidae > Peromyscus > Peromyscus eremicus. The sequence goes on from NC_081426.1 coordinate 74,849,580, forward strand.
ACATCTTCATGCTTGGCAGCATGTACCTTTACCAGATGAGCCATCTATCTGGCCTGATGCTTGTTTCTATATAGATTATGTCTGAAGTCAGTTCCACGTGTTCGCAAAGCAAGAAATTTATCAAGTAGGCTATCTCCTTAGCCTACTATGTATTCAAGGTTTAATTCTTTCTGAGGAGGGTAGAAAGGTTCATTCCCAGCACAACTGCAGTGTTGTGAGCATGTATAACAGCAAGTGTTTCTTTTGAACTGGAGTATTTTCCCATTAACTCTTATTACAGCTAATGTTGATATCCTAGAGCCAGGAGGAGGGGAGAGAAGTATACAAGAAGTATTTTTGAGCTAGTGTGGAGTAGACCGAACATGACCCTGAATTTTTTTAAAAATTAACTCAGGATTTAGCAAAAATATGTTATCCAATATTTGTTCCTTTATTTTTCTTTCCACCTTTCTACCATTTCTTTATCACATTCTTGTTCATCTAGAGTACCAAAGAACAGAAAATTATTCTTTTGTTATCTGTTGACACATTCTCAACCATTAAGTTAAATCTTGTATATATATATATATATATATATATATATATATATATATATATATATATATATATATATATATAAAATCCTTGGAAATCTTTGGAAAACAAATGTGAAATAAATTTCTTTTTAACTTCTTGAGACTCTCACTGAAGAGTAATCTCCTTTCAGTTTATAAAGATATTTTCAATGAAAGACAGATTCTGACACCTGTTGCTTCTGACAAAGTTTACTGTTAAGGCCTTCTACGGCATATATGATGTCTCTTTCTCTCTTTTTGCTCCAAACCTCCAAAGAAAAGACATCCACTCTCTATGAATAACAGTACATTTCTGTAGAATAACTTCCAGATGTATAGGACCCTGCAAGTATGCTCAGATAAGCTTTCTGACTTGTTTGATAGAGCACTTCTTTTGAGGAGATACTTTGTGACAGTAAAATGTGTGTGTGTGTGTGTGTGTGTGTGTGTGTGTGTGTGTGTGACAGATAAATGTGAGGTGTCTTCTCCAGTTGCTCTACATTTGATTTTTTTGAGACATTCCTCTCTCTGAACATGGAGCTCACACATTTCTCTAGACTAGCTGATCAGAGATGCTCAGAGATACCCCTTCCTCCATCACCGCAACTCTGGAAGTCCAGGCACATGACACTGAAGGTTCCCTTCTTCGTGGGTAATGGGAATTGAACATGAGTTCTCATGCTTGTGTGCAAGCATGTAACCAGTTATGCAGTCTCCCCAGAATAGATGGGCTTTTATTTCATTTTATAATGCACAGTGATCACAGGGCTCCTTACCTTTCTCATGCATGGTACAAGTACATCAAGAAAACATACAAGAGGATCAGATAATTGCAGGCCACTTGTGTTTCAACTGGAATTAGACTAAACTATAATGTCATGATAGTACAACTTTTATTGTGTAATTAAAACTTAGCACAACAAATATTTACATAAATTATAATTTTGCAATCTAAAAATTTTCATACAGAGTAGGGTCAGATTCCCTCAAGTAACTTTTATTTTTTGACTATATATGAAGCATCATTTTAAGAAATGATTTTCATGAGTCCTCTCATTAGATAAACTTTTTTTCCGATTTTTATGAAGAGTATTTATATTATTCTTGAAAACTGAATTGTAAACAGGTGCTCCTTGCCTTCAAACTGTTTGAAAAAAACTATGTTTACCTGCTGTGGGTTATCTTCCATATGCTGTGAATATATGCTGTTCCCATTGGTTAGTAAATAAAGCTGTTTTGGCCTATGACAAAAAAGCTAACAGCCAGGTAGGAAATCCAAGTGGAGGGGCATAGAAAAGGGCAGAGAAGAGGAAATGGCAGCCAGAGCCAAAGGAGAAGCAAGATGCCAGCAGACCGGCAACGCCACAACCACATGGGAAAACACAGATTAATAGAAATGGGTTAATTTAAGATGAAAGAGCTAGCTAGCAAGAAGCTGGCCATAGGCTATACAGTCTGTAAATTATATTAATCCTCTGAGTGATTATTTTTTAAGCAGCTCCAGGACTGTGGGGGCCAGGTGGGACCAGAGAAACCTTCTGGCTACAGTTAGCATATTTTAAACTTTTAAGTCTCTGCTACTTTCTATTGCCACAGTTTAATGTTATAATCATCAAGATTCTCTACAGAAACAGAACTTAAAAGGAATTTATTCAATTGTTTTTATTATATAGTCAAAATATTCCAAAAATGGCCATTTGGAGAAGCTAAGAACCTGGTAATTGTTCCTTTCTAAGGCCAATACCCTATGATTTTCATTTTGGTAATGTGAGCCTTATGCCTGTCAGAAAGAAGATTCTTTTTTTTTTTTTTTTTTTTTCATACTGGGCGCACTTAGAACCTTTGAACTGTTTATATGAACCTGGAGCTGGGCAATTTTGTCACTGGACTTACTTTTACTTTATTACTTTCTACAGTGGTTCTAGAAGTAACCAGCCAGTGTCATCTTTTTCAATACTTTTCCACAAGTGTTTCAAAGTTTTGCATAGATTCACCAAATTCCTTCATCCTCACAAGAGATGAATTATGGTAATCAAATATCTTTATCTTGCATAAATGTTTAAAACATTCACACCATGGATGTCTAGTGTTGTTTATGCTTCTTTGGAAGCCTTGCTTTACATTGTCTTGAAGTGGAGATAAATGACTAGATTCCTCAGTGAATACACTCAAGGCAGAATAGTAATGACAAGAAGAAAAGCAGGCATGAAGTACTAAATATTTCTCTGTGGTCAGTCGAATGTATAAACATGAGACAGGTTATTTCAAGATAATTCAACAGAAAAAAATAGGAAAAGAGACATCTTTTTGTAGTGATATTGTTAATAATTTGAAAAAAATAATGTAACACTTTTTTCTGATTATAATCTTTATTCCTACAACTGCCCCCACATATTTCCATACCTTCCTACCCACTCAACTTTAAGTCATCATTTTTAACCCATTGATTCTAATTGGTTCTTGCCTAGTATGCTTGTGTTGAAGGCCTACTGTGGAGGAAGACTGAGCCATCAAGTGTCTGACTTTGGAAAACAATTGATTCCCCTTCTCCTAGCAGTTATTAATTGCTGATCACCCGCTCACATATGGGTAGAACTTTATAGACACCTCCCTATCTAATGCTGTTTATTATTTACAAAAAGCAGAATCAGTAGATTCCAACTACTCTATAAACACTGATTATTTTAAAAGCTTCATATACAAGGCATCTTAGGAAAAAAATTCACTTAATGACCATTAGTGGTGTTGGTGAACTAGATTAAGATTATAAAACCCATAAGAATCAGCTATGTTCACTCATGATTCATATTAGGAAGGCTGACTCCCTCCTCCTGATGCATGGAGAAGTTATCTATGAATAGACTCTGTGCCCCTTGTAGGACTTGGGTTTGAAAAGCTAAAAACTTTCCTCATTATTTTGCAAAAATGTATCATTGAATCTTAGCTTTAAAATATTTGTCTATACTATTTTATCTGTCATTATGCAAAGAACATTTCATTCCTTTCTATGATTTAATATCACACCTAAGTTCAAAAGTTCAAACTTTAGTATTTATGCTTCCAAGTGGTGCTGTCATATTTGAGTTTTGAGTAGTAATCCATGAGACACGCTGGCCATACTTATTTTTTTTATTAACTTCAAGGGACAGGAATCCAATAACAGAAAAATAATTGGAAAAGAGACATTTGATTTTCCTTTAAATTTTTTTTTCTGTCCTGAAAATATAGAACTGAGAACACAGATGTCAAATTTTCTTTCACCCTGAGAGAACAAACCACTATGTACAGGCATCTGAAAGGTTGAGTTATAATCTAGTTGTTATGTGAGGTCTTCAGTGCTTTTGAGAAAAAATCCAGTATTTTCCATTTTAGTAACTAAGGTGTGGCGTTTAAAAACCTCATTTCCTTAAAATAACTGTCAAGAGCATATTCCATACACTTATATTCTTACGAGCTAGGGGATCTTTAGGGATATGGTGTGATTCTTTGTCTGAGTGGATGGACTGTGTACTGTTACACAAGTGTTCAGAATATGAATTTTATCCTCTCAAATTTATAAGAATTTCAAACTTAAACACTGTGATGTTTAGAGAATGATACTCGAAAAGGAAATTTTCATTGTGTTATACAATTGCTACTGATTGTTTTCAACAAACATATTATGATTATAATGTTAAAGAATCCAATTTTTTTCAAATCAGAAAAATATTAAATAAATACTAAGTTGTTCCTATGATGTGCCTAAATTTGAAAAAAAAAATAAGCCAAAAGGAGTCTTGTATAGTTCTGATGCATAAGTGATAGGCCATTGATTTTTCATAATTAAATAGCATTATATGTCTTATATTAACTATGCCATGCATTCTAGAAAGGAACTACATTATCACCTAATGCAATGAAAAACCAACATTTCCCTTCATAAATATTTCATTAGTTGACAAATTTTGTGAAAAATTATCTACAATCACATATGAAAATATCAGAAATGATTTGATAACATATGGAAATGGGGGTTTTGAAATAATAAACAGAACATGTCCTTTTAAATAAGTTATTGATTATAAAAGCCACTGAACCTTTGAAATATAACATCACTGAGTTTCTTCTAAGTTTCTCTACTTCTTAAAAAGCTGAAAGTAAACAGTTTTGAGGATCAGGATTGAGGCAGTCTCAAAAGAATCTGTATCCAGCTGGGATCTCCCACTCCCCTAAGCTCTCTTTCCCCCAACACTTGCCCTCCATTGCACCCCACCCCCACCCCCAGTTTGCTCATGTAATTCTCATCCATTTCTCTGTCGTTGGGCGATCCCTGTGTCTTTCTTCGGGTCCTCTTTACTAGGTAGCCTCCCTGGAGTTGTCAGTTGCAGTCTGGTTATCCTTTGCTTTATATCAGTATCCACTTATGAGTGAGTACATACCATGTTTGTCTTTCTGAGTCTGGGTTACCTCACTCAGGATGATATTTTCTAGTTCCATCCACTTGCCTGCAAACCTCATGATGTCATTCTTTTTCTCTGCTGAGTAATACTCCATTGTGTATATGTACCACATTTTAGGAGGCTTCCAGGCAGTGGGTCCTGGACCTGTCCTTGGTGCATGAGCCGGCTTTTCGGAACCTAGCACCTATGCTGAGACACTTTGTTCAGCCTTGGTGCAAGGAGGAGAGGAATGGACCTGCCTCAACTGAATGTACCAGGCTGGGCTGACTCCCCAGGGAAGACCTTGCCTTGGAGGAGGTGGAAATGGGGGGGTGGATTGGGGGGGAAAGCTGGGGGTGGGATGAGGGAGGACAGAGGAATTCGTGGCTGATAATTAAAATGAGTAGAAAATCTCTTATATAAAATAAAAAATAAATAAAAAAGTAATCTTTATCTTTATAGATTACTCACCACAATTTCATTATTGTGGATTTTAAACATCATTAAAATAAAGAACTTGCACTTTTTATTTTTATGTTTAATAGATAAATCATATTTAATATTTATTTTATTTATTAATATTATTGTTGTATATTACTTATATATAAAATGTTACTAATATTATTATATTTAATAGATAAACCATAATAAATGTTTCAGAAAATATTTACATGATCATTTTAGAGAAAAACAGGAAAATTGGACTTTCTTATACTTTTATTTCAGTTCAGTGCTAATTTATTAAAAACTATGTGGTGAGGGATTGCTGTATCTCTACAGTATTAAATGATTCTAGAGGCTGCTATAGACTTCATGCCAAATGTCTTCGTAGTTTCTGAGTATGGTACCTGTGTGAGCCCACATCTGACTCAGTTTCCCAGTTTGAATCTGGTCTATTCTGAGTCAATAGAGTTCAAGCTTGCTTGCTCCAGGGCTGTGAGAAAGTCCTGATTAGCCCACAGGAAGGAACACACTGTCTAGCTAGATACAGGCTACTGATGCCAGCCTGAGGTACATTGAAATAGAAAATGAAACTGCTCCTCGATGCAAGGCAGGATATTTAGTGGTTGAATACCTGTGCTGTGCATCGTTCTACCTCTGGCCTTCAAAACTGTAAATAAACTGGCTGTGAAATAAACTCGGGGCTGTCCGGCATTGACTGGCAGACCTCTGGACTCTTTTCTGTCTTCTTTATTGTCTCTTCAATCTGCACGCCTCTACCCAGCTACCCGGCTGACTGTCGGCAGGCTCTGACAGGTACCACATCTCCTTTGCACTCATACCATGTGTCTGTTCTCAGTGCCGATGCTGTTCATATCCACAGTGACACAATATGCAAGCCATTGTCTTGAAAGTTGAAAGAAACAAAACAAAACAAAACAAACAAACTTCTAGAGTCCAAAATCCTTAAATTGTACAGCATAACACAAGGGAGACATACAAATTCTGAATACGTTATGACGAAAATTTTAGTTGTATGAAGAACAATAGTCTCATGTTAGGTAGAACTTGATACCTAGTAACCTGATAAAACGTCATTTGGGATGAGTCTATGAGGTTGATGTGTATGTCTGACTTAACTAGGTAAGAAAGATATGCATCCTGTAAGGACAGGCACATCTAATGCTGGGGAGAGTCAGAGGTCATGAATAGGAGATGAAGTGGCCTGTCTCTCAAGTTGGAAATTTTCAGCTACTGATTTGGTCATGACTCCATAATTGATGGTCTGTGGACTTCAGGATTTAAGAGAAGTATTTTCCTGAGGTGCTCAGGATTTGGTCCTCAAATAACATCTCATCATTTTCTTTCCCGATTTTGAGATTGCATTTGGACTGAATCTGCTATAGACATCCTGGGATTTGGATCTTGCAAAATGGCTTGTTGTCGAACTTCTCACACCAGATAATTCTCCTCATATATCCCTATTACACATTTGTATACATGTTCCATTGGTGACTATTGTCAGTATATCTGAATGGTTAATCTCTAAAATATCTATATTGCTGTGTATTTTATTGTTTAGGATGGCCTCAGGAACATTCTGTTATTTATGTTCCTTAAATAACTCTCTTTTAAAATAGTGTCTTTTATTTTTTATGTTACTATTTTCTAGAATAGTTTCTCAGCAATTTGATTTGTTCAGAGTTTTGAAAATAGATGCCTCAGATTTTAGGAAGTTTGAATTTTGAGGACTTAAACAGTAAGGACCATGGAACTCAGAACTGTCTGTCATGATTAGATTCCAAATACATAGAATATATATTCATTGACTTTCCTTATGTGAAAAGAATTTATTTAATGGTAAAGTGCTAAGACCATTAATGAAATCATCCTTAACTTTATTTATTATATATCTATAATACACCCTTTTATAATAAAAAACAGGTTATGCTATAATTTATAATGTAACGTATTTCTTTTTTGTCTTCAGCATTGAGTAGAATGAATTCACTGGCTTTGAACATGATTTTATTTCTACATGAGGCTGTTTAAAGTTCCAGGGTATAGTGACAATCAAATGTAACTGAATGTATGATATATGAGTACCTGAGTAAATATATTAATGCGTAAGTGAATGTATATGATCATAAAAGGATGAATGCATGAATACATTTATAAATTTATTGTAAAGATAAAACTATAAAATAGGGCGACATTCAGTTGCTATTGTGTTTTTAAATTTTCAATAAGAAGTTGGATGATTGAAAGTACCCTGGAAGTTTGTTTAACATTCTTTGATTCTAATGATATGTTTTCATTTAGTATTCATGTATTTGTTGATCACAGGAACAAACAGGTAAGAAATTTTAATTATGTAACTTCTTATCAACTGAAAATTTCTATATATGTGTATTTGCTATATATGTGAATTTGCATTTATATGCATATATAAAAAGAAAATTGGACCCATCACATAACTACAAAATTGCCATGATTTAGGTACATGCAGCTATAAAGCTTAGGCTATAAAATAAAAGAACTGAACATAGTATATTAACATTTTCTACGAAGCTATTAATTTTGAAAATATATATGTATAATTATGTAATTTTTCTAAGAGCCAAAAGATGAGTGGATTACAAGATAATACAATGTTCATTTTAAAAAATGAACATAATTATGCTTAGGGCCATGATTGGATTTTAATTCTGCCTCAACCTAAATCTGCTCACGTACAAGCTGGCTTTGTTGATTGAGTTGTTTCATTAACAATAGGAAATGAGACACATGAGACACTTGGGAAAGCAGCAAGAGTTAGCAGCAAAGAATGAACTCAAAGAGGCGATTTGAAGGTTGCATAGTGAAAGTTCAGTTCTTCCAACTAATTGGTGCTGTTGGGACTATTATAGTGTTTAGTTTCTAGGTCAAATTAAGTTTAGTAGCATATTCCCTAACCCAGCTGAAAATAAAGTTAATAAATATTTTACAATGCAATTATTATCTTCTGGTAATCTATCATCATGTATTATTTCACTTTTCTTTTTGCCAAGAGAAAAGAAAGTGGTTAAAAAAAAAAGTAGCTCATATTATTTATGCGTTTTAGATTTCTATTTTAAGAAACTTATTTTATGATTATTAAGATGTTGTACTACTTAATTCTAGTGTCTTTATTTTTTGATCCAATTATCTATCATACCCCCATTGATATTCAGAAATCATAGGTCAAACAAAAATGGGTTGTACAGGCATCAGAATAAAATTTGTTTTATCTTATATGGTTTTCTGTACTTAGATTGGACAGTGTAGCTGTCTATTTCACTCATGGTTATGATCACCAAACAGCTTTTTACCCCACTGTTTGACTAGTCTAGGGATGGCCTACTTCCAGTTCTTTATAGTCACTCCTCTCATTGGTTTGCTCGTACTTTTACTTGATACCGGGGGTAGAGGGGTGGGGGGTGGGGGTGGAGGGGTGGAGGAAGCAGACGGTATAAAACAAATACTCTGAAAGGAAACACACAGGCAACAAACTTCTGTGTTAAGACATGAAATGTTAGAAACACTTAAAAGTCTCTGCTCAGTCTCAATGTTTTTCCAAGGATGAAGGCTTCTGACCACTTCCTTGTATACTTCCTTCAGCCACCTAAGTCAATGTTGTACAGTGAAGCTCTGAGTTTCCTGATTGACACTATGTAAAATGGAGGCCAAGTGTAAGTGTTCCATGCACCCGAATTGGATTTTAAAAGATATATATTAGTTCTATTGTTCTGCATGTTATTTTTATTGATGCATAGCACTTTATCATCTGAATATATTAACTTGAAAAAAATCTCCTTTACCATTTTCTGTCATTTTATTATATACTCTGATACGTAATTTATTTTAACTATAAACTTCTCAGTCTATATTTAACGCTTAGTCGACTTTGAGACTAAGACTTTTAAAGTAGATTCAGAACTGTCTGTTAAAGTATACAAAGTCAAATGAATAATGTTATGATTTTTATAAATTCAAAACTTACCTTTGTTATTCTTACTGAATAATATATAGCAATATATAGATAACTGATTTTGTGTTCTGCAATATAACTGAAATTCCTTATATTTCACTTTTTCTTTTCATAAGTATTTTATTTGTGTTATAGAGGTATTTCCTTTTCATTTACTTTCCTCCCAATCATTAAGAGTTGAGGAGTACTGAGTTCATCACTACTTTGATGGCACAGGTAAGATTCCAGATTCACATCTCCAGGTACCAAGAATTTCTGCTAAATACCATGGTCCAGGAAGCATTCCTGTATGTCTTCTGAACACAACAATGTCCACTGGTATGTCCGAAGCATAATCGCATCTTAGGTTCTGATTCTCCAAGTAAAGCAGCTGTTTGGGACTGAATGCTCCCTTTCTTTTCTGTCTTGTAAACTGAACAGCATCTTCATACTTCATTTGATATGTCACACTGGTAATTACAACAGGAGATCTTCTAAAACCTGCAACACAATGCACTGCAATTCTAACTAGTATTTATATAAAGTTAATACATATTTTACAATACAATTATCAACCCTTGGTAGTCTATAGTTTTAAGATATACTATGTATTAATTCCTACTGTTATTGAATAGACAAAATTTCTGTATTTCCTTACAAGCACAAATAAATGGTTCTTTTCCTAGTTTTATTTCAAATCTTTGACCTCCTATATAATGCTGGATTACAATGCTATTTTTTAAATAAAAATATTGATTTGGATTATCATCATTTTAGCATGTAGGAAAAATATACATTATAATATAAGGAGTTTGTTTCCTACTTTCAGATGATCAAGATACATTATATACATGTGTGAAATTGTCAAAGAAGAAATACAGAATTAAAATGAATCAATAATTACAATAATGGCTAAATAGTGATGTGTTCGGTAACATTTTTACATTAATTGTCCGCATTTTCCTTTACTTCTGCTGTACCTCACTAGAGATACTTAAACACAACCAACTTGACCAGGGTATAGAATCCTTTTACACACAAGGATTCAATATCTTAATGACTGTATCATGAGATTATGTTTATATTTACAAGGGGATACATTTTCTTTGTGTTCAATTTCCATGATAGAATTTGCCATATGGTTTATGAGGATGTTATAAATTAAGCCGCTAATAAGTTTATTATATTCTGGGAGAGCTTAAATGATTTTATTGATTCATAAGTACTAAAAAGAATTAGCAAACAAATGTCCATTGAATATGGTGTGTGTTGTATTTGATATTTGGATTTAAACTGTCTTCCATTGTCTTATATGTTAGAAGCTTGATGTTCTCCTGTGTTACTATGGTACAACCTTACTTGTTTATTCATTTAACCTTTCATATGCATGTTTTATGTGTGGTGTGCTTTTGTGTGTGTATATATATATATATACACATATATATATTCTTATGTATATTAGCATATGTATATGTGCAGGTATTCATACATGTGTATATGTGTTTGCATAGGGAAAGGGCCCCATTACATGTCTTCCTCAAAGTATTAAATAGTTCTATTTACTTTATTTTAAATATCTATCATACTTAGTGAAATATTAATTTAATGTAAAAAGTCTCATTTTAACTTCATGATTGTGTAACCACATAGTAACACTAATTTAGATATCAAATGAATTTTTAAAATTCACAGATTTCTGTATTTAAAAATGCATATTTTATTTAAAAGACATTCAAAATGTTGCAGTATTTATGATACCAGATGAAGTTTTAATAAATCCTTTAAATTATTTATTATCTTCAGCTCCTTGATTTTAAAAGAGCAATGTAATTTGATAGGTATTTCCCGGTTACAGGGAGAAAAATATAGATAACATTTATCAAGGAATGCATGAAATGACCCCCTACCAGCCTAATTGATCAGTGTTAGTTGAATCATTGTGTGATATACATGCTAGGATGTGTTTAGAGGCAAAAATCAATTTGTCATTTAAACTTGCATTGAAATAATTGCTTTGCTTTCCTAGGTTTCCAAGCTGTGGGCATTTATTTTCTTTTTGGGTATTTTTTAACATACTGGATTCACCAGGAAACTTTTTGGATTTCATATACATTGATTTCTGACACTTTAAAAAAAATCTGGCAAGTATCACTGCATTTTGATATTCTAACTCTTATGCCCAGGCTAATTCTCAATTTTCCTCTTTTCTTTTTCTTCATCATGGACTATCCAGTAGCTTCAGATAGGGTACCTTACTCCCACTTCCATGTGTACAACAATGTGTTACTCAACCAAAACTAGCTTGATGAATAATAATATCATTAAATTTCAGAATCTTGACTGGTCAACTAAATATTAAAGGCAGTTCATTTATATTGATTCATCTTCTATAAGTCATCTTTTTCTTTGGTGGAGTTCATTGTTTTGAACAAAATTTTTGATTTTATTCAATCAAATTTGTTAGAAATAGAAATGCTAAAGGCAGCCAGGAATTCTAATCCCCAAATCAACCTATCCATTCTTCTGCTAATTATTACATGGCTCCATTCTCATTGTCTTCACAACATGAAGTAGAAATCTATACACTATCCCATCGTCTATGCCTTTCTGCTCTCTCATTCTTTCTCAATTGGAAATTGTTTTATTTTTATTCTTAAATATCTCTGTTTTAACATCCAGTCTCTTTCTTTGTTAAGGATTCTTCAGTATTTTGAGATGAACTTGGAATTTACTATAGAAGAGATAGCATCTAAACTATAGTGATCAGCAAAAGATCCTTTGATACAAATGGTCAAGATTTCTATTTTTATTAAAGAATGTATTTTCATGCAATAAATTTTGATTATATTTTTTCTCCCTCCCTTAACTGCTTCTAGATCTCCTCCATTTCCCTACCCATCAGGCTTCATGTTCTTTCTGTTTCTCTCAATAAAATTTCAAGGAAGAGAAACTATATATAATCAAATATAGAGCGAGATACAGATATAGATCCTGGCATATATACACATATACATATCAATTAGACAAAAAATACAAATCAATTCAAAAAGTGGAGGTACACACACAAGCACACACAAATTCATGGAGCCCATTTTGTGATAGCAAACTCCTCCTGGGCATGGGCCTGCACTGGAGTGTGGTTGATATACACACAATTGAACAAATTGCAGGGACTGAGAAACTTTGAAATATTCATGCCCAAACAGGAATGTCTTTATTAAATCCCTCTCCTCAAGCATTAAAGATCTATGCAGAAGATGGTGGAGAAAGATTGTAGGAGCCAGAGATAGTGAATGACTCTATGAAAACAGCATTTGCATGTTGGTGCCTGAGGGCCATACAGCCACAGGGCCATACTGAACCAGGTCCCTGTACTGCTACCAAGGACATGGTAACATTTGGACCGATCTGTTGCCTAGGGCCATGTCTTGGTCTCTGCTCCTGATGCAGCCAGGGTCTGTGATGATGTCCATGGCCTGTGTTAGCACAGAGGGTCATTGGAACAATGTCGTGCTGAGCCAGCCCTGCCTTTCACTGACCTTGGGATAGCTGATCCTGTGCCTTGTTGGATACTGCAGCAGGAGAGTTGGCACTGTCCCTGAGGGGAGAGCTGGACCCCTCACCCCCTGCACTCAGGAAAGACGGCCCTACCCCTCACCATAGGTGTGTACCTCATTTGGGCAGCACATTAGAGCTGACCCTATGATCTGGGATGCAGGAGAGCCAACTCAGAGGGCAGGAGAGCTGACCCCCCCACACCTTGTCTTCTATGTGGTGGCATGAGTGAGAGAAGATGCCCTTCCCCCACTCACCCATTACCACCTAGGGCAGGTGAGAGACCTGGCCCCAGGGTCACATGAGTGGAAGAGAAAGCTCTGACCCATTCTAGCTGCAGCACACAGGACAGCAGGCCCTCCACTCTGTCTGGCCAGCATACTAGAGCTGACCCTAGGGTTGGGGACATAGGTGAGACAGCCCTGAGGGCATGAAAGCAGGAGACTTGACTCCCCCACTTCCCCTACAAAAATCTGGAGAGAGGGCCATGCCCCTCGCCTGGGCAAAGCAGTAGAGCTGGCCCTGGCGGTGTGAGTGTGGGTGGCCTAGATCTGAGGTCCTGAGAGCAGGAGAACTAGCCCTATTGCAGGCTGCATCGGGTGAGCTAGCCAAGGGAAAGTGGGTTGGCTGACCAACCCAGCTACCACCCAGGCCCCAAACCAGGGCTATGAGTGGGCCCACCCCAATATCTACACCATCTCCTAACTGTTGGAGCTCATGAAGATGAACACACAGATTCAAAACAGCAGCATCTCCATGACACAGGACAGCAACAGAATATCCAAGAGGAGTCCCAATGAGAGCCCATTATTGGTGGTACAACAGAAGCCAGAACAATGACTCATAGCAATGAACACTCGCAAGTAAAGATGAATAGACTAAAGGGTAAACTGTGTGACTCAATGGGCCACACCACAGCTTCCATAAAGAGTTGTTGTTGTTGTTGTTGTTGTTTTTGAAAAAATTACTTATTTATTTATTTATTATTTGTTTGTTTATTTTTACTTTTGTATCTGTTTTGTTTTATTTCATTTCTTTGTTTCATTTTGTGTTTTCTTTTAAATTTGGTTTTGCTTTGGGTGGGAGGTTGTAAGGGCAGAGCGCAGATGCAAGGGGACTGGGGAATAATTAGATAAGTCGGATCAGAATGCATGATGTGAAATCAATAAAAGTTAAAAAAAAAGAAAGAAAGAAAGAAAGAAAAAAGGAGCTGGGCGGTGGTGGCACACGCCTTTAATCCCAGCACTTGGGAGGCAGAGCCAGGCGGATCTCTATGAGTTCAAGGCCAGCCTGGTCTACAGCGCGAGATCCAGGAAAGGCGCAAAGCTACACAGAGAAACCCTGTCTCGAACCCCCCTCCTCCCGCACTCCTGCAAAAAAAAAAAAAAAAGGAAAGCCACATTTGCCTGACACAACAGTACTGGTAGACATGAAATCACAGAATATGCAACAGTATGTACAAGACCTGCACAGGTTAAAATTAGGTAAAATCTCAACACTGAGAAAGGGAAGCGGGCACAAAATTCCACCCATAACCAAGAAGCTATTTACAATTGATACCTTCTGGGAAAAGGAAAGGAATACAATAGAAATCAAAATCTTACTCCTACCACAAGGTCATAAAGGAAGTTTGAGGTGTGTTCTTGAACCTCATGAACTTCATTTGGAAGACAGAAAATAATATGTAATATACCCACTTCCTATGCTGTGAGTAATAAATGAATTCATCCATTTAAAGCCCTTAGACAATTGAATGGGATAGATGGCATGCTTCCCAGGTGATTTGCTGTGGGCTGAGTGATAGCTGAGAGACTAATGGGAAGAGCCCTGGGAAAGACTCAGAGGCCTGTTTTCATGGTTTAATTCTCGGTTTTTGAGAAGTACATTGAAACCATAGGAAACTGTTGTCATTGTCTTTAGTACCGTAGCCATGGTTACATTACTACTGCTCAAGCATAACCTCTAGTCTCTGCTCTGGCAATGGACTCCAACTAAACTTGGTGGGTCAAACACAAAATAAAAACACCAAAGTAGGAAGAAGACTTGATGATGAGAATATTTTCAGCCAAAAAAATAAAAGGGTGGGTGAGAAATGAGTGAGGGTAATGTTTAAGACAGAGGTGCATTACTGTTCAAAGTGCTGAGAAGAACAGCCCATGTGTGCCTGGCCATGTATGTCAGCGTTCCCCAACACATACTCAAACACCACAAGGAGGAGAGAAGGAAAGGAGGAAAAAGATGTGGGATGAGAAGGAATGCTGTGAAATTCTTTTCTCTGGATAGAATATGGCTGTTGGATGCATAAACACAGAAGAGCACTGGTCACCAGCAGGTCATCCATACAATGTCAAGCCAGTTTAAAACAACAAGGAGGAAGAAGTTCCTCAGACCACATCTCAAGCTGAGGAGTTATTGATACTTGATGCCTTCTGGGAGAAGGATGGTCATTTTTTTTGGGGGGGAAGGCCATCAGCAGTTTGTGTGTGCCTCAGTGGATGACTTCACACCAATGTGCATATGGGATACACTAATTGGTCTGTGAGAGATATTAAAATAAAAATGATTTTAAGAAATAGATCTTTAATTGGAATGAAGTTGTGTATGAGGATTTGTGGGTGGGGAGAGAGGTGGAAGGAGAGAGTAGGTGGTAGACATGATCAATATACCTGATAGGTTATCCAATCCCAGGAGGTCACAGGTTAACACTTCTACATATGGTCAACGCACTCAGAACATATACATACATATGTGCCAATAATAATGTTTTAAAGAAAAACAATTGTGAAGCTTAGAGGGTGTTAGGGTTATAGCAGGGCAGCTAAAAGGGGAAGGAACTGCTGTAAAATTATGTAAATACGAAACATAGATTAAAAACTGTCAAAGTTAATAAATGTTTAAACGGATATATTCATTGCGTACATTTATGCACTTTTCAGGGATTGAAATAATTTAAAAGCATTGAATTTGGTCAATTCAAAAAAATAAAAGAATAAGATAAATACTGACAATTTTGATTCCCTTGCATTTAACATAAAAGAGACTACATCATTAATTCTTTAACTTGGATAGAATTCAAATTTTCTGAATACATATAATTAGAAAGGGAAATAAAACAATAACCAAGCACTAGGGCCTTGAAATATATCTTACGTAAAGCATATATCCTCATGTAGGGGCACAGTCAGTGATTGTTAGATTTAGAAATATAGGAACTATCATTGATCCTAACATGTATTTGAGATTTTACACGAAAGTAAATAATTAACTTCTTCACTACTTTTTTTTCATTTGAAGTAATTGATCTGTTCATTGTATTCCAACTTAATAATACAGTAATGCATGAATATTGACCCATCTTTCATAGTAAACTTGCTGAAGAGAAACCAATATTTCAACTTTAATAAATGGTTTGCTAAGAAGAGCTTAGAAATTCCATGTATGAAAATAGAGTAGAAATTAGATAAGGAGCCTCCTGTTTTTTATTCTCATTCTTAACCATGCTTTGTTCCTGTTAAAAATAAAAGTTGAGTATATTTAACTTTTGGAAACAAAAGATTGTAAAAGTATTTATTGCCAGAAAAGAGCACAGTGAGAGTAGAAAGCAAAGTAAAGCAAAAGGTAAGGGAATATAAATCAGTGGTGCAATCAATTCATTCCAAGTTACGTAGCAGGTAGATGGAAGAAACAAAGAGTAAACAACTTTACACTAAAATGAGCTGGTGTGCATTAGATGTAAGTTGCATGCATCAGATAGTGAGTGCTTGGAATGAATACTTAAGCCAGTCCCATTGTCAGTAGATCTCACATAGTCCATATCTGTGTTGTTGGGAACATGAACAAACACAGGTGCACAATACACTTGAGAAACAGTATGAACACTTTACATGAATAAAACTATTACAGCATATTCTAGCGACATACGTGAGTGAATATTATATGCAATATACTACCCTGTCTTTCACAAGCCTTAGATTACTTATTCCTTCTAAAACTGCTATTATTCTCCACTCATTCTAGCAGACTCCTGCTAAGTTGATAAACAAGATATCCGCAATCTACAGATTTACAAATGGCTTGTCATAGTGTTGTAAATATATGTCTTTCTGGATAAAAATTTTATATTCATTTGTTTACTTATTAATTTATTTTTCCAAGGCAATTGGTATGCAAAAGTAAATGAAAATTAAATATGTATTTCCTACAATGAGAGGTAAGATATTTGCAAATACATCCATTTATCACACGATTCCATTTTATGTAGCCACAAAAATGAGCAAATTCAAGCAAATCACAGGAATAATAATTTTTATTTTGGTTACTTCTATAGACAGCCATTTCTTTAAATGATTTACCAATTCTCAAACATTACAGTCTATTTATAATGTAGTTACAACTTTTTCTTCTTTATGCTATAGAAAATGACTTTTTCTTGTCTAAGCTGTATAAAACTCCAAATTTCGGAATAAATACTTGAAATTCATCCAGTGTTTTTTCTAGATGTGCTTGGCATGCAAATATTTCTCATGAGTTACTAAAGTATGCAGCTATCTGAAAACTATATAACATAATGACATGAACTCAGGTGGAGTGAGTCTGATTGAATGTGCCTGTATTGTGAGAACATCAACAATCTTGTTCTCTGTTCTCTTTTTGTCTATCTGGTCAGAGATTTTCTGTAATTCTACATTCAGCAAGATGGGCCCATTTTCTGCCATTCACTTGATATAAAATAAATGCCTGAAATCTTCTGAAGCAAATATATGTGTATGAAAAAAGGGCCTGAGCTTTAAAATTCCTCTAAGCTAGGCAGTTTAAAGTGATAACAGTGGCAGAATATGGCTCAGGGAGATCAGGACCTGGCTGCAGGGACAGTGGAGATCTCGAATAGACTGAAGGGCCATCATTACTGAATTAGAATAAAGAGAGGATTGGAGTTGGAAGGCACTGGCTTCAGTTCTGTTCATTAATAACAGTTAAGCCTTAAAATCATAACATTTTTCAGTGGTTTAGCCTCTAGTCTTCAAACTTTGAGCCCCCTGACTAACAAGGAAAGTATGTTATACACCCCTCCAACACACACACTTTTGGCACACAGTCATTACAGCCTCAGTAGTTGCCAAATACTACACACTTCTTTCACTTAAAAAAAAATTCTATTTTTGGTTCATCAGCATTAGGTCTGTTTCTGAGATATTTCATACCAATATTCTAGATGATTCTATGTATTTCAAGGGTAAGTAATCAGATGGTTATGAAAGCAGGTTAAGTTTTCTAATACAAGTCATGTACGAGGCCTCACATTTATCCTTATTTATTTGAATAATCTGAAATTTAGTAATAAAAATATTTGAATAATTTATTTAAATACTTAATGAGAACTACAATCCCCGAAGCCTTGGATTTGACTATGAGTTTGATATGTATGAAGAGTTTAGGGCAGATACAAAATAAAAGGCTGCTCTTTACTAGAAGTGGATGATGTTTCTTTTTCTCTTGTATGAAAATCCTATACTTTTACTGTGGATTGTGGATAAATACACAATAGATTTGTTTTGTTTGGTATATTCAGTCTTCCTATCATACACCAACATCAAATTTGATTTTTTTTTTTTTTTAAGTTTTTGAGACAGGATTTCTCTGTGCGACAGCCCTCACTGTCCTGGAAATCTCTTTGTAGACCAGGCTGGCCTGAAATTCACAGAGATCTGCCTGCTTCTACCTCCCAAGTGCTGAAATTAAAGGTGTGTACCACCACCTCCCAGCTCAAATTTGATAACTTTTATGGAAATCCATGATCATGTGCCCGGTCTATATAAAACTCTTTTTAGATTTAAATACTATGGGAATTTGGAGAGAGAGATCTGTACATGAGAGCATTTGCTACATAAGCCTGAAGACCAGAAGTCATAATCCGGCACTTAGATAGGAATGCTAATGTGGCATTAAGATGTCTGTAATTCCAATGCTATGGATGCTACTTAATGGTCCCCGGGCTGGTTCATGTTTCTTTATTGACCTTCTGAATAGGATAAGGCAGAGAGTGATGATACTAGACACCAGTGTCATTCTGTGGCCTTCATGAGAGCACAAGGAACACATGGGTGTACTTATACCACACACACACACACACACACACACACACACACACACACACACGCATGCACACACTGAGTCAAGCAAATAAACAAGTCTGTGGTTTGCATATGAGGTATTGTCCAGAAGTCTTCTGAGCTAATACAGTACTACTAACAAGCTGAGAGATAAAATTATTGGGAAGATATTTAGTCATTGGTACTTGACTACATCAATGGATTAATTTACTGAAGTCCTCATGACTTTATGCCACGGTTGGGATGTGGAAGGAGGTGATGCCTCGATACTGGAGGGTAGTGGGAGATGTCAGTGGGAAATGCCACATCCTTGAAGATTTTCTTTTCCTCAACCGTTTTCTCTCTGTTTTCCTGCTTCTCAGCCTTCTGCAGGTGAGCCACCTCTTGTTCGGCATTCCTGCCACCGTGAGGTTCTGCCTTACACAAACATGCCGTTTTATGTGCTATATCTTATTTTAAAGAAAGTCTTCTCTTCTATCCCCTTAAGTATAATTCATCAAGACAAAAGCCATGAATTCTAGTATAATAGTGTAATTTACCAATAATTTCATAAAGAATTTGATTCCAAATTTTCGCTATCCATCAGGATTTTATTAAACTTAATGAAACCCATGTAATTGTTTCCTATTTAAGTCTTGAAAAACAGAAAACTGTTCTTGACACTTTTATTTTTATTATTTCAATCACACTATCCCCATGCTTTTTTTTACATCAATACAAATAAATATCTGGAACTCTAAAAAATATAATATTTATTCTAAATTTAACTTTTATTCTTTATTAATTTATTGTATTTTGATACACACGCTAAAACAGAAAAAATAAATGTATGTTCTTCTACAGTCAGGATCACAATTTCAAATACTAATGATCATACTATATAAATATGACTTTTAAGCAGTTTTAACATCAGTTAGGAATTCTCTGGAAATCCCAATTTTGAAGTCAGCTTCAACTAGAACCAATAGAATTAATTTTAAGAAGTTAGCAGATTAAATGCCTAGTAAGATTACATATATATTTATATAATATATATAGCTTCACATGCAGAATGAATAGGAAAAGGTTAAAACAGTATTTATTTCATAACATATGTCTTTTTCATTTGCCATTAGTAAACACTAAGAAATCTGTACTTACTGAGATATATATCTTCAAACTAATATTAATTTGCAAAAGAAATCTGGAAGAACAAACTATATTATTAGGTTCTGGGTAGCGAAATACTGACCCAAATTTGGATCAGAAAACAATGACCTGGCAGGGTCTCCAACAGTGCTCTGGACAGCAAAAGGTGCATAGCATTTCCCACATATGAAACAAAGACAATGCTTCACTTAGTTTAAACTAAACTTTTTTAAATTAATTGGAGAGTTGTTAGGATCGCAGCATAAAATGTAATTTGAGGTGAGTTTTGCAAAAATGTAGAAAATGTAAAACTTGTCTTCCATTACTATTAATTTATTCTCACAATTAGTTTAATTATAAGCACATTCATGAAATATTAGAAACACAGACACTATAAATATATATATATATATATATATATATATATATATATATATATATATCACAAAGACAAAAAATACAGTTCTCAAAGGACTACCAAATCCACAAGATCACACACTATTAGCCACCAAATGAATAGTTACAGGGAAAAAAATCAAATATAAGTTAAGACTATTTACTTGGCTATTTCATTTAATAGGTTAAAGTTGTAAATATAACCTGCTTTAATGAAAGAAATCTAAACTAAGAAACAGAAGAAAATCCATGACCTTGCTAAATATTGTGCAAAATCAAACAGCATTCACTGTGAGTTTTCTTCTTTGTCAGAGAGAACAATAACACATTACAGGATATTTCAGGCAGCTTGGCTTTTGCATAATGTATGGCAGAATAGGATTCATCAGTGAGCATTCTTTGCCAATCAATGGGACAGTTTCCCATTGTGCAGGGGTGAAAAAAGAAAGCCTGAACAACAGGAAATGAAGAATAAAGAAAAAAAGGATTTGTGTAGAGCATGTACAAAAAATAGTATGAAAATCACGCTTTTTCTTTTAAATTATATTTGTGATTTGAAGTTACTTTTTAGCCAATATTGGGTTGTGTAAAATACAGAAATCCAGATCACAACCTCAACAATTATTTATTGTCTCTTTAGGTCAACGAAGAAAACCTTAGTTTATGAATGCAATAATATCAACTTGTAAACAAAATCTGCCATACTGTTTTTTTTTCGTATGAACAATGTTTTCAAAGAATCCAAAGTTACTAAATTTACAAGAACAAAAACTTTAATTTTAATAATAAATATCTTCAGTGTTTATGTTGGCTAATTCTTCAGTTTACAAGCTGTCACCAATACAGACAGCTGACAAGACCAATGCTAAACAAGTTTAGCCATCTATGTTTGCTAAATACCTTAAATGTGTCCTGTAAGACACTTGCAAGACTGTTTATATTTTTTTTGTTTTTCCAAAGTAACTATATTTTTATTTACCCAGTTGTGTGCACTTGAAATTATAAACTCATTTTTTTTTTTTTTTTTTTTTGGTTTTTCGAGACAGAGTTTCTCTGTGTAGTTTTGATTCCTGTCCTGGATCTAGCTCTGTAGAACAGGCTGGCCTCGAACTCATCGAGATCTGCCTGCCTCTGCCTCTTGAGTGCTGGGATTAAAGGCATGTTCCATCACCACCCAGCAACTCATCATTTTTTATTTTTTTTCTGGCTTTTCGAGACAGGGTTTCTCTGTAGCTTTGGTGCCTGTACTGGATCTCACGCTGTAGACCAGGCTGGCCTTGAACTCACAAAGATCTGCCTTCCTCTGCCTCCCGAGTGCTAGGATTAAAGGCGCTCGCCACCACTGCCCGGCCTCATCATTCTTAATAAAGCATGATATTCTATGCAGAGAACTCCTCCTCAGTTATCCTGTACAGAGAATTAATTCTCCATTACTTTTAACTTTCATTGTTACATAATAAAAATCAAAGCTCTTCCTTTTCCATAAAATTAATAAAATAACCTATAAGTGTGGATAAACATAAACATTTACAGATATTTATAATGGGTCTGTTCACCCTATTTCAAAATTACTGATTTTTCCAAGAATTTATATAATTTTGGTTAGCATGGAGTCACGTAAGATAGAATTCAAGAGTAAATTAAATGTCATTCATTTTATTTCATCTTATCTCTAGTTATACCAACCTGCCTTTAATTTTATCTCCTCAAAGTTTGATCTTTCTTCCTTTTCTTCTTTTTTAATAATATGTCAATGTTTCTTTCCTTGGTAGAAAAAATTGTATTACCACTGAAAAATCAAGGATGACTGACACACCACAGAAAATGCCATATTGATGTATTGATGGTTTCAAACTAAAGAAACTGGAAGCCGTTCTCTCTGGCATGTCCATTCCTACATGCAGGACTCCATAAAGATCCATTTGAAGGTATATCTTTTGTGCTTCAGAGCTAGTCAGTATAGATTTGTCTTCTTATGAATGGGAATTGTTTTACAATGTACTTAAATGATGAACAATTTAATCCATAAATTGTGAACAAGACTTAGCTCATGAGACTTCTGGAGGACACTTCATATTTAAACCATAACATTATTTATTTACTTATTGATTGATTGTGTTAATGTATGTGTGAATGTATGTATGTGTGTATGTATATGTGTGTTTGTATATTTGTGTATGTTTGTATATCTTTACCTGTTTGTACTCTGTGCTCCCATGAAGGTCACAGGATAGCACTGTTGTCTTGTTCCTTCACCCTTTGCTTTATTTCATTGACGAGGACTCTCTCTGAATGAAGAGCCAGCCCCAGGCCCATGAAATCCCAGTGCTCATCCTCTCTCTACCTTCTACAGCACTGGGGTTACAGACATGCTTGAAGCTATATCAGGATTTCAACCTAGTTGCTGGCATCCAGACTCTGGTCACCATGCTTGTTAAGCAAGTGCTCTTACTCACGATGCTACCTCTCCTGATCCCCATACCATCGTTCAAATCTTAAGGGAATTTTCCATAAAACAAATTCTAAAACTTTATTTGCACTTTCAAGATTGTGGATTTCCCTCAGACTGAGAGAAGAGTAATTTACTATTAAATGTAAAAGTTGTTAAATTTGCTGACAATGTATTATGGGAATAGCAGTCATATCAAATGAAGCAAAATAAATGTAAACGTATCAGAATTATAAAGGTAAAAAGACATGTTAAGCAGAATTTATATTTATATTATAGAGTAGTGAAGAAATAAACCACTACTGTAGAGCAAAAATGTCTTGGAAAAGCTTTGGTAATAATGACCCCCAAAGTTAAAAATACTGTATTCTTTTGTATGTAATCTGAGATCTTTGAACTAGGTAGAAGGTGAAAGAATACTGAAAGAAAATCTAAGCGTTAAAATACACTTCCAAAAATATTATTGAATAATTTACAAGGTAGTGTTTTAATTATTACAAATTCACTTTGATTGTTGATAGTAGTATTGAAATGTGAGACCATGTAGTGTTTAAATTACATGCAGCCAAGCTTACATTACAGCATGTGAAAACAGCCTGTGGTTATAGAGCTCATCATTTCTTTCAGTCAGTATTTTACAGACTTTAGTAATAATAGTAAGCAAATAAAGCTCGAGAAAGTCTTGTCACTTGCCCAAAAATGATCTAGGAAAAAGTTTTTGGATTCTACCCAACACTGTAACACTTGAAGCCCTCTTGTATTCATCAATTGAATTGTAGAACTACATTATTAAGTAGTAGTACTACAGTCTTTATTATTATTATTATTATTATTAAAATTATTATTCTACTAAATTATTATTATTGTAATAGTACTGTACTACTACAATCACTAGTAGTAGTAGTAGTAGTACTAGTAGTACTAGTAGTATAGTAGATTGTACTACTAGGCATTCTAATTAATACAAATATTTTCAGAGAAACACATTGTATGTACTTAAATTTGGAATGCCCAGTTCTCAGGTTCACCTTCATCACAGTAGTGGGAAACTGTGCTCTTGCTGTTTCATCAACGCTCTCTCTGCTCCTTTATGATACTCTACATTTCCTCGTTAAGTATGGTTGGCGTCTATGCCTAATTTCATCATGTTCCTTTCATATCTCTGGGTACTCTTTTTGTTTCTCTTTAAATAGCTCTTCTTGCTAGTGATGTCCTTGACATCCTGATCTATCAAGCATTTTAGCACAGGAAGTATGAATGTTTCTCATTTTAATTATCTAACATAAATACAAGTACTGTCCCCATGTTGTATCTCCAGGCTAGCCTCGAAAGTGATTTTTCTAGGCTCTCAAATGAAATGGAAATTAAAGAAAAACTATAGCCTCAATCTTGGAGTATCATTTCTTATCCCTGCATTTCTTTATTTTAGATGTTTAAGCTCTTTCCCCTCCACTTTTATTAAACATAGATTCTTTTCTCATACAACATAATCTGAGTACAGTTTCTCCTCTCTCTACTCCTCCAAATTTCTTCCCACCTCATCTTCCATCCTTATCCACTCCATTTCTGTCTCTCATAAGAAAAAAATAAGACTTCTAAAAGATAAAAACAAAACATAAACAAAATAAAATATGAGATAAAACAAAAAAAATCATATCGAAGTTAAACAAACCAAGACAACAGAAAAATTAAAGAATCCCAATAGAAGGCCAAAGAAATTCAGAGATCTACTTGTTCACACATTCACGAGTCCCATAAGAGTAATAAACTGAAAGCTATCGTACATATACAGAAGACCTGGGACAGGCCCAAACAGGGCCTGCAAACGCTTCTTCAGTCTCTGTGAATTCACATGAGCTTTGTACAAATGTTTTAGAGGGCCTTATTCTCCTGGTGTTCTCTGTCCCATCTGTCTCCGTCAGTCTTTCCCCATCCTCTTTTGCAGGGCTCACTGAGCTCAGAGGAGAGGGATTTGATGGAGATATCATTTAGAATTGTGTTTTCGAAGTCTCTCTCTCTCTCTCTCTCTCTCTCTCTCTCTCTCTCTCTCTCTCTCTGCATGAAGTCTGCCTATTTCTGCATAAAGTCTTTGTTTCTGTCTGTTGTAGGAGGAAGCTACTCTGATGAGTAAAAAAGGCTCTGATATATGAGTATAGCAGAATATCATTAGGATTTTTCAGGCCAGGAATGTTTGGTTTTATCCTAGGTCCCTGGGCTATCTATTTCAGAGCATTTTACTATGTCTTATAAATGCTATAGAAATATGTTAAGTACTTAGGTGTGTTAGTCATGCTTTTCTTAATAGTTTTTAGATTTTACTTGTGAGGAGAATAGTGGCATGTCATACAGGCACAGAAAAAACAACGAAGACCATCAGTTATTGTGCTTCTATAACATTTACAAAATGAATTTACACACTGTGATCATGGAGTTAATTGAGCAAATGATAACATTGATGGGGGAGGTTTGATTGTGAGTATCAAAATTACAAGCATATTAGAATATATATATTATACCCTCTTCATAAAAACAAAACAAAACAAAAATGGATGAAAGATTTTGGTTTCTTAATAACAAAAACCGCTTTATGATTAAAAGTAAATGAGTCTTGATCTATGGTAAAGAGTGAACTGTAGAGAGAGGTTGTGGGAGTCTTAATATGACAGATAAAAACAGGCCTGCAACAGATATATTATATAACAAGAAACAGAGTAAACCAGTAAAATTTAAAGACGTCTTGAATGACCGAGGCTGAGCTACGGAGATGGCTCAGAGATTAAAACATTTGCCATGCAAGCAAGAGTGTTGGACTTTGGATTCCTAGAACACAGTCTGTACTTCAAGACTCAGAAATGGAAGCAGGGGAAACCTGGAGCAAGTTGGCTAGCAAAACTAGCTGCCTAGGTAAGCTTTAGGCTTTATGGGGAGACCCTGCCACAAAGAACAAAATAGAAGTGTAAATAAGGAGGAGTAATTATATATCAACTTCAGCCCCACCTGTCCATTGGTACTCATACATGTGAAGATGCATACACATATGCACATATAACACATATTATTTTAAATTATTGTGTTGACACATTTTTTAGTATCTCTAAAAAGTGTTTCCAGAAAAGTTTAATTGAGGAGAGAAGACAAACCCTGATCGTGGGCAGCAGCCTCTAGGGGCTGGGGACCTCAATTGTATATAAAGGGAAAGCAAACTGAGCATCAGGATTCATCACTTTCTGCTTCCTGAGTGGTTGCCTCACGATCCTGCCTCCACAAGTTAACCATCACGTACCATCTCCTCAACAGATGAGCCACGATAAGCCCTTTCTTCCTTAGTTGCTTTTGTCATAAATTTTTTTTCATGGCACAGAGAAAAGAAAAACCAGCAACTCAGGGAAATACAAGAAAAGAGAGATGTCCCTGTCATAAGGTGTGGGTATTCATCGTTTCCTATACATTACGTATACACTATTAAACATTTCATTTTATGTGTAGCATGTACAACAATCCATCTGCATCTGTCATATAAAGTTGTCATCTACATTATGTGATGCATGTCCATGGCTCTGATACTACAAAACCTCATTTACAGAAACAGAAGTTGGCCCAGGTTTGGACTACTAACCACATTTTCACAGAGTTGGTATTTCAGATAAAAGTAACATGTTCATAAAACCTATGATACTTGTAGCTGGAGTTCTCCTGCCTGGACCACAGTTAGGGCAAATCTCTTTCACCTGCCAGTCCCACAGCCTCTCAGACCCGACCAAGTAAACACAGAGACTTATGTTGCTTTCAAACTGTATGGCCGTGGCAGGCTTCTTGCTAACTGTTCTTATAGCTTAAATTAATCCATTTCCTTTAATCTATACCTTGCCACATGGCTCGTGGCTTACCGGCATCTTCACAAGCTGTTTCTCATCGTGGCAGCTGGCAGTGTCTCTCTGACTCAGCCTTCCACTTCCCAGCTTTATTCTCCTCCTTGCCCCGCCTATACTTCCTGCCTAGCCAACGGCCAATCAGTGTTTTATTGATTAATTAGCAACACATTTGCCATACATCCCACAGCAGATACTTCTGTCAATGGTAAGTCCATTTTTAATATGTGTAAACATTATATATATATATATATATTCATGTGCATATATATGTGTATATATGCATGTATATAGAGATTCACATATATGTATAAGCAGATCTCTGATTTAATCTCATTTCTGTTAAAGTAAGGTGAAGTGAGAAGGTCTGATGCTTTGTGTGTGTTTTGTGTATGTGTCTATTAATGTATATAATAGCTTCTTTTCTCATTCAATCTAAAATTGTATGACTATAAAAAGTTACTGCCTCTGACCCAATTACCAAGCTAACTGTGAATTAGGTCATCACTGTTTAATGAACTGCACTCTCTGTAGGTACACTTGAACTGCCCTTGTATTGAGCTCAGAGGAAAACATCTATTTCTTCCCGTGTGTCTGGTGTGGAGACAAGATTACTGTACTACTCATTATGTGTTCTTCCTTAAAATGCATGCTGATAGTTATGTTTAATCACTTTACTCAAGAGTACTAAAACTAACAGCCCTTGCTTTAAGTACATGAAAATCCAGGGAGTGCATTCGGAGACGATGCATTACCTAGCACACTTATCTGAAAATACTAAACATGCCCATTCTCCAAGGACTAAGGATGGATAAACAGCTTTAGCAACATATAAGAATGCATGCAACTAAAGTTTTGTAAAGAGGAATTATTAATTGAAACATCATTCCTCCTGTCTCTAAATGATTTGATTTAATTTATTAGTACATGAAGTATTATGTTGCCTAACCATATCAGCTAAGATCATTAAGGTATGCATAGGTCAAAAAAACCCTCAGGTAAAAATAACCTCTTTAAATCTAGAGCTTCAGCCCCAGTAATATCTGAAATAATATTGTTATTTGTATTTTTTCTGTTAATTTTATCATACTTTAATCATCAAAGAAAACTTTCTCAGAAAACATTTGTTGTATTGATGTGCATCTTGTTGTCTAACATTATGAGAAAAAATATTTTTGAAATCTTAGGGCTAAATAAAAGTAATATTAGTATTCATTTTATATGTAGTACAACAATCCAGCCTGAATTACAGCTTTATAATCATATCATTTCCAGTGTTTTTGAGGATAGTGAGTTCCATTATATTTTAATATGATTAGCATGGATATATGAAATAATTGCTTTTATGAGAATCCATTCTCCCTTCAAAATCATAGATCTGCAAGCTTTTATGCACTACTCACTCTGCTACACTGTACAGTTTGTCCTCCGTGGATAAAAACTCAAGTTCAGACAAGATCGGGAGTGTGCAGCCTTGGTGCAATGCGGAGGGGCCTAGACCTGACTTGGTCCCATGGGAGACCTTGATTTGGGGGATGTAGGGATGTGGGGTGGCTTGGGAGGGAAGGCTGGAGGGTGGGAGGAGGG
Source organism: Peromyscus eremicus (assembly GCF_949786415.1). Classification (NCBI taxonomy): domain Eukaryota; kingdom Metazoa; phylum Chordata; class Mammalia; order Rodentia; family Cricetidae; genus Peromyscus; species Peromyscus eremicus. The sequence continues at coordinate 74,878,075 of NC_081426.1, forward strand.
AGGAGGTGGGATCTGTGGGTGGCACGTAGAGTGAGTAGAAAATTTCTTAATAAATAAAAATGAAAAGAAAAAACCCTCAAGTTCAAGTTGAAGATTATTTTGAACACTGACAGTGCAACAAAGGATAGTTTTCTTGTCTTCATCTTAATCCACAACACACAGAGAGGGGGAAGTTTCTTTGATACAGCAGGAAGCCTCTAGTAGAAAATGATTTTAGTTATTACCCATCACATCAAGTTACTATGACAAGGCTATTTAGCACTGACGGTGATTAAGTTTTCCCACACTTTAGGTCTATACTACCTTCTGTTTCCTTCTCTTTAGAACAAACAGCTGTGCCTCCATTTGCCTCTTAAGACATTTGCATCATCAAACAGGCATCCATATTTGATTTCACAGGCTAGGACTCATGGGTTTTGTACTAATTAAAGATGATAAGGTGAAGAGAGATAGAGAAGGTCCAAACTGTTCATTTAACAGTAAGAGTGTGTATTCTCCAAAATAAGCCAATGCTACAGCAACTTTAAAGCAGCCCCCTGACACTTTGGAGATTGTTTGTTGTACTGGCAAGTCTAAAATGAGACTGAGTCAACACAGTCATTAGCATGTCAAAGAATAAGCTTCATTTTCACTGTGAGGAGTGTATTTGAAGTCAATGATGTGGTACTCTGGAGGCAGCTGAGTTTCGTGCTGTTATTCCAGATGTGCATTGTCCCTGTAGAAATACAATTTCACAGCCATTAAACATGTTAAGTTCATCAAGAGATAATTATAGCAGAATGGCTGACAGACGTGCTTTAAAATCTTGAGAGACTTCTCTATTGATCAACTTATTGATTCATATTACCTTAATATTGTACTGCTATTTGTACGTATTGACATAGTCAAAGTAATTGATAAGCTCTAGACAATCTGTGACTGAATAGTATATAAAATATTTTTAATGTTGGGTATATGTAGAATTAATTCTGAATGTTCTGGTTGCAAACTTTAGCTGAGGCTTTTTTTCATGACTATATAATTAAGTAGAGTTTAACAAACAAATATCATAGAAAAAGTAAACATAAATTGTCATAAATAACTCCATATCTGATGTAATTTTTCATGTAATCATCATTGGCATTTTACCTTTAATCCTGATTTCTGGATGAGCTGAATAATGACAAATTAGTAAATTAGTGTGCAAAGGATGGAAAAAGAAACACTAGGAGATTGTATTCTCAGAAGTTCAAAAATTCAATTCTTAAAAAAACAAACAACAAAGAAACAGCCACAAAACAACAAACAACACCAACAAATTAAAATTTCTAAGCACTTTGAAAATCTTGCTTACAAATCAAACAGTTTGTTGGATCCACAATTTAGCCTAAAATGACCACCCTCAGAAACTCCATCATTCAGTCGACTGTCCTGAGTAAACAAAACAAGCAACCAGGGCTACATTACTTTTATCTAGACATGCCCAACACTCACTCTTTTATAGCAGTAGACTAGACAAGAAAAATAATAGTTGCTGCTTGAAAGAAAACATTATTGTATATTCGGAGATATCACATTTTATCTTGGACAATTAAAACATACCACCCTCAATATTCCAGAGTTAACTTTCTTTTATTTGTTTAATTTGCCTTGTATTATACAGTAAATATCCTTAGATTCACCAGAAAAGAGGAACTCCTGTCTCAGTAAAACAAACAAACAAACAAACAAACAAACAAACAAACAGGCACTCTTTGCTTCATTGAATGCCAGAGAGCATCGAGGGGATTGTCTTCCTTCTGGCTTTAGAGCAATCTGCTGTCCTCCTGATTCTTTGTCCCTGCCTCTTCCACTGATGCCACCTTAACATCTGTACTAATTAATGTCATAGACCTTAGCTCTCAATTCCTTCAGCACGTTTAGGTTATTTATTTACTGTTTGTTATATCTATGACATTTTTATATGATTTCAGTAAATAGCAATTCTAACAACAACAACAAAAGAGAACCAAAAAAAGGACAATGATGATGAATGGTTTGCATATTAAAGATTAGCTTTATAAGTAACATGACAACAGAGAGGAATACAAGTTGCAAGAAATGTAGGGATTAGAAAAATTGTATTGCTTGGTAAGATGGTAGTAAAAGAATATAGCATCTATATAACATGAAGATAAATGAGATTTTTTTCAAATTTAGTATAAACTATTAATTATTTTGTGTTATTATGATCAAAGACCTACCAAAAGCAACATAAGAGGAAAGATTTATTTTTCTTTATTGTTTTAGAGGTTTTAGCTATCACAGCAGACAGAATATGGCAGAGCTGAGCTGTTGAGATCATGAAAACAAGGAAACCAAGTGCAACAGTAACAGTTAGAGTCCTGGCAAATACAGTCCAGAGATTGTACCTGACTGACACATGTCCTCCAAATAGGCTCTGTCCTTCACAATTCTCTCACTATCCTATATATTCCTTGAAATCTTTTTTTTTTAATCTTTTCAGGAGGTATAATCCATTCAACATGTACACACCAGAAAATGTAATTCTTCATATAAATTTAAAGACAGAAATCACATAATCATCCTAATAGATACAGAAATTAGGTGGCTGAATACTAAAAGAACGATGGACAGAGCATAGTTTCCTCATTCTAGAACTGCTAGGCACTGAAGGTGGAGAATACAGCCTTCATTATTTGGAGGTATGCTCCATCTAGTCCTAATGTCTGCAGAACTTTTGTTATGTAGGCATGTTGAACTTTGTCAAATATTCCTTGAAATCTTAATGCATAATGAATAAAAACCTTCATTAGATTAGAGCCCTCATGGTTTCATCCTTTCTGGAAAGAACTTCATAGACACATTTGAGGTTTAGGTTAACTGTATCTCATTGATTATGATAAGAAAAACCCTTCTCCAAGAGTTGATGAAGTGATTATATCAGAATACACAGGGCTAACTAGGATATTTACATGTATATCTATGTATATGTACATTGAAACTCATTTATGTAGCATTAATATAAACTATAAAATACATTGACTCATGTTATTTATAAATAAAAAGTAATAACTATTTTTCATACTTTAAAGAAAAATTTTATTAAACATTTTCAGACACTTATTCTTTTTGCCTTGTTTTGAAGTTGCTAGAGGAGGATGGACTTCATTTTCCTAAATCTGCATAGATATGGATCCTGATATCAGATACAGGTAATGCTTCAAGTCATAAGGCAAACAAACTTATGGCTTTCTTTTCACTGTGTATTAATTTTTTTATTATAGAAATAATTCTGGAATAAGTCATATATGTTAATCACCCTCTCACATTTTCTAGAAAGAATACTGTAGTTGATTTTCCATAATTTTCAACTGTGAATGTGACAATAATCATTATCAATTAAAACATTTATTTTTAATGCTTTATATTTATTGAACAATATCTGTAGCTATGCCTACAGATTTTCTGTTATATGTAGTACACTTTTCTGGTGTTGTTCTAAATATACTTAAAAATTAGATAACTAATGTCTATATCACAAAGATCTCACAAAGCAGTCATTCCCCATGTGAACTAAGTTTATTTTTCGAATTGAATATCTACTGATTATTTTCCCCATAGTCATTTTCTATTTCTGAAGAACTTGAGTCACAAATACCAATGAAGCTGTAACTGGGCTTGATAACCAATGAGAATGGCCTTTCTCTTCAGACTACTGTTGGTTTTTCTTCTCCAAGCTACAGAAGAGGAACCTAAATTGCATGATTTTTTTAAAATCCTCTGCTGTTCTCTAGTAGCATTCAAACAGGGAACTGTCTTGCTATGATCATCTCTTATTCTCATTTTATTGTATTTTATTTTTTTCTTTTTATTTTTTTTTCATTTTTCTTTATTAAGAAATTTTCTACTCTTTCCACATACCATCCACAAACCCCACCTCCCTCCTCCCATCCCCCAGCCCTCTTTCCCAAGCCACCCCGCATCCCCACACCCCCCCAAATCGAGGTCTCCCATGGGGAGTCAGCAGAGCCCAGCACACTGAACCTAGGCAGATCCAAGCCCCTTCCCACTGCACCAAAGCTGTGCAAGCTGTCACACCACAGGCACCGGATTCCCAGAAGCCTGCCCATAGACCAGGGGTAGAACCGGATCCCCCTGCCTGGGTGCCCCTCAAACAGTTCGAGCCAAACAACCATCTTTCATATCCAGAGGGCCTAGTCTAGTCCCATGGGGGCTCCAACAGCCACCAGTCCACAGTTCATGGGCTTCCACTAGTGTAGCCGGTCATCTCTACATGTTCTCCCATCATGATCTCAATGTTCCTCACCTGCGGTATCTCTCCTCTCCCTCATCAATTGGATTCCGAGAGCTCAGCCTGGTGCCTGGCTGTGGATCTCTGCATCTGCCTCCATCAGTCACTGGACAAAGGCTCTATGATGACAGCTACGTTATTTGCTCGACCAGTCACCAGAGTAGACCAGTCCAGGCACCCTCTGGACCACTGCCAGCAGACCAAGGTGGGGTCATCCTTGTGGATTCCTGAGAACCTCCCCAGACACCCTGCCTCTTCCTATTCCCATGATGTCCTCATCTATCATGGCATCTTCCTCCCTTCCCTCCTACTCTGTCCCTGTTCCAGGTTGACCCTCCCATTTCCCTATAGATCTCATTCTCATTTTAAAAGAAAATTAGTGAACTGTGTCAGCAGCCAGAGCCCCTGACACAAATAAATGTTCTGCCCTGGAGGATTTGGGCATTTGTTGCTCAGGGATTGGTTGGTTTCATGCTCAGTTGGTCAGGGGCAGATTTTTCTCTGGTTCCAGGACCAAAGTGTGTTTCTTTGTCTCTGGTTTCAGAATCATGGTATGTTTCTTTGGTTCTGGTTTCAGAGCCAAATTGTGTTTCTTACTGGCTGTTGGTTCAGGGCCAAGGTGTTTCTTTCATTGTCTCTGGCTTCAGGGACAAGGTGGGTTTCTTTCCTGGCTTTGGGTTCAGTGTCAGGGTGGGATTCTTTAGCTGACCATTTTACAGTACAAAAGGATTTACCAATAAGACTTCTGTGAAATACATTTTTAAATAGTGAAATGTAATACACACAAACACACACACACACACACACACACACACGTGTGCTTGTGTGTAACTATGAATATCATTTTCTTTGAAACAGGCACATCTTAAAAATGTAAGTTATAGGAAAACACTTGGTGGTTAAAATCATGTAAGCAGAACTTGTACTTTTTATGCTGTTTCCATTAAGTACAAAATGTCTTCTTACTGTGAATTTGATAGTGACATATACTTGCATTCTGCCACAGTCAGACACACAGGACTTGGTTCATATTCCAGATTTGCCCAATTAAAATATTCATTCCTGAACATTCCATCTCAAGCAAACAATGCAAGCAGAATGCTTAATTAATTACCATACTGTGACAGCAAGAGAATGTGGGAGCCTATTGGGGTTCTGTGGAGCAAAGCAAGAGCAACAGCAATAGCTCGTCACAGGGGAGCTGTAGATATCCATTTCACTGGAATCTTTTGCACCATCTTAATTATCCAAGGAAGGAGTTCAGTCTCCTCTCTTTTCTGTGGGGATATAAGTAGAGAGTTGTTGTCAAGTAACTGTGGTTTTATTAACATTTTGAAATATCATTCTAGCTACCAAATAGGCAGTAGATCTTTAGATACTAAAATGTTAAACAAACAAGCAAAAACAAACAAATAAACAAAACAAAACTCTCATTTGATTTTAACTCACACAGATTACTTGTATAGAAATGATCACAATCTTAAAGGACTTACTTGAATTTTTTGAGGAAAACATTATTATTTCTAAATTTGTTTCATATTTCCACTGTCATTTTTGGTGCTAATATTACAGAGTAAAAATTTAAGGTATGACAATTTGCTTATATAAATAATATGTTTATTAGTAAATATGATACAATTACTTAATAACATATTAATTATAGTATTGAATATATGCTGTTGTTGTGTTAAAATTTGAATGTTAGAGTTAAACAAAACTAGGTGTTTTTTTCTTTTATCCCCTAACGAATTTCACAAATTACAACCACAAATTCATCTCATTGTTGCTTTTGTTAATGGCACAAATTTGTGAAGTTACGTGGAAAAACAATATTTAGTTTATTCGGTTTATTTTAGTGACTCTTGCAATATTGATTGTATGCCACGTCTACAGGGTTGATAGCTTACAGTTGTGGCCTCTAGGGAGCACTGCTTCCTTTTGTCCACATGTTGTTTCAGAGTCTCCAGTTGGCAGTGTTTGGTATTGTTTGCATAGTGCTTTTCATGGCGCTTTTCCACAGTTTCCACTTTCTCACCTCCTTGATGCATTATTTGTGAGAGACAAAACATAATGCATTTAAATCTTTCCAAATATGACACCTTTCTCAAAATACATTTCTTACTCTATCCTTAGTGCAGTCAGTGCTTTAAAATCACTCATTCGATAAGGATCATGTTAGATGAATTTTTAAAAATCATTTTGCTTGTTTTCAATGACTTCTTGATTATTATCCAGCTTAGGGTAACTATATTAACACAGTTTTAGAATAAAACCAACCCTTCCCCCCAGGTCAAAAAGCTAAACTCAGCAATTTGGAAGCTATTTTGAAATTAGTGGGTTTGAAGGCTATTAGAGAGGAATTCTCTCTCAGAATTGACAGTTTGTAAAATCAAGAATTGAGACCGCCAGAGTCTAACTGTTTGTCAAAAGAATGGCATCTCCCAAAGTGTGCTCTTCTGACAGATACCACATCGGGAACTGAAAAGAGGGTCGTTGATGAATAGTTGAGATTTTTTTGGCAAAGTAAAAGTACACATTCTTGGCCCTTCCCATAAGAGTCAATCTGTAATTTCCTTCCATTCACCTGGAGAGGGAAAAGTCCCGGGAAACACTGTTCTAGAGAATCCAGAAATTATATAAGGGTTCCTTAAAATGAAGGTTGGCTCAATGGTATATGCTTTGGCATAGTTAATCCTTTGGCCATTTTCCACTCTTTTCTCTTGACTGTGTCATTTTACTTAGCGACAAACTGTATCTGTTTTGTTAAAATGGCAGAAAATTATTGGTGCAGAAAGAAAATGAATTCCTAATTAAGTAGTCTTGGTCAAAGAGTGGCCTTTGTTGCTCATTACCTAAATTCTGGTTCTTCAAGGTAGTTCAAAGAATCGCTTTCACTGTCATAGCTTGAGAAAGAGGCAAGGTGGTTCTCAGGTGGTTTTTTACTGCTCCAAAATTTAATCTCACCTTCCCAGGAGACTGGCTTCATTTGAGAGGTACTCTAGTGGGTCATTTTACTTGTGAATCATTTTGTTCCTCATCACAACCTTATTAATCATTCCCTTGCTACTGGAATCCCATGTGACTACAGGTATAGGTAATTTGGGGACAGGGAGTTTTCTGAAACATAATGGCATAAAAAGTGACCGAAAATACCTAAAAGAAGCAGATCCCAAATAAATCAAAAATTCAAGCTTTCATTCTGCTTTAGTATACATTATATTCCCAAATGCAAAGTCAGCACTATTTAGCAAAAGCAGTCGCTAAGTGCCTATAATTATGTATCAGACAAAACTGAGAAGTCAGTATCTGTTCCTGTTCCCTTGATACACCCATACTCTCTGCTCTTTTTTTTTTTTTCAGATGGGCTTGGAATTTTGTGTTTTGTGTTCTTCTTTCTCTTAATGTGGCAGTCTTTCTGCACAGAAGATATGCACTTCTGCAGGTCTGATATGTGTATGGGAGGCACCAAACATCTCCAACCCTGAATTTTCTAGTTCTCTCTTTTTCAAAAGTTGTAATTCTAGTTGAAGCTATGAGCTTAGAAGAGGAGAATATGCAATCTTTCTACAAGACAAAAATGTAGAAGAATTTCTAAACAGTTTTATTAAATAAGAAACACAGCGCCAAATACAGGGGTAATAGCTGAAGAGATCAGAGAAATAGCGAATAGCCATGACTAGCCTTAGTTTACCACCATGCTGTAGCTTCCCAAGAGAGAGCTTCTTCCTGTCTTACCTGCACTTTTATTGCCTTCCTGTTCTGCCTTCTCATTGGCTCTAAGCACAGCTGCATCACTTCCTCATCACTGCCTGTCTCTACAGACCTCCAGGTCTCTATTGTTGGTACTGGGATTAAAGGCTCATGTCACTATGCTTGGCTGTGTCCTGGACTACACAGAGATTCTGCCTGCCATGTGATCAGATTAAGGGCATGTGCTATCACAGCTGGACTTCTGCTTATGGCTCGCTATGTGACCTCTGATCTCCAGACAAACTTCATTTATTAACATACAAATAAAATATCACATTTCAGCACAAATAAAATAGCACCACACAAAAACACAAGGGTTGGGTTTTGTTTTCCAATCTGTGTTTAGATATGTAATCCCAGGTAGACTTTTTTTTTTAGGGGGGGAGGGCATTTCTTATTTCAGCTCATAATTTTCTTATTACTTTAAAATATTTGTCTAAATAAATAATTTGTCTAATAAATAATTTGTCTAAATAAATAATTTATTTTAATAAAACTGTACTAAGGAGTTGGCAAATTCTTAATTGTGGAAATAGCTCACGGGAACATTGAACTTAAAAAGTCACCTGTGGCCAAGAAAAAAAAAATGCATGAAACAAAAAACAAATAGTGTTTTCTTTTGACTCAGTTTATTGTTGCTTTTAAACTAATGTCCTACCTGTGCCTAGCAAGCTTTTATTTTTAATAATTTAACTTTTCACACCATATATATATATATATATATATCTATATATATATTTGCAATTTGTGAATTTCTGTAATGGTCTTTATAGTCTGTAGCTGGAGTTTTCCTGCCTGGCCCACAGTCAGGATAAATCTCTCTCACCTGCCAGTCCCACAGCCGCTCAGACCCAACCAAGTAAACACAGAGACTTATACTGTTACAAACTGTATGGCCGTGGCAGGCTTCTTGCTAACTGTTCTTACAGCTTAAATTAATCCATTTCCATTAATCTATACCTTGCCACATGGCTCGTGGCTTACCGGCATCTTCACATGCTGTTTGTCATCATGGCGGCTGGCAGTGTCTCTCTGACTCAGCCTTCCACTTCCCAGCTTTATTCTCCTCCTTGTCCCGCCTACACTTCCTGCCTAGCCAATGGCCAATCAGTGTTTTATTTATTGACTAATTAGCAACACATTTGCCATACAGAATATCCCACAGCACTTCTCCCCCCCCTTTTTTTTTTTTTTCAAAAAGGAAGGTTTTAACCTTAACAAAGTAAAATTACATATAATTTGGGAATTTGGGCGTAGCTTCTCTTACTACTTCCTGCTGGAGGGGGGCGCTGTATTTTATGGGGAAACAAAGAAAATTTTAGGATTATGGAATAGTCCATGAGGCTGTGTCGTCTGAGCCAGATGCCTTCAAACCTTTCTGGATGTTGGATCATCTGGGCCATGGTGTCATCAGAGACCTTTCAGGGGGTCTTGGCTGGTCAAACCTGATGTATTTTAATCTTGAACAAATCCATAGCCTTTGGCTTTCTGTGGAAACAAAAGAGACTCTTCCAAAGCAACATATCCTTATATCCAAATTTTGAAGTCAAGGTACCTTTAAAATATACATTTTGGCATAACTCAACAGCTTTTAAAATCAAATATTTTTCTGCAGTTAAAAATCCAAAAGAAAACACAATCCAGATTCTCTGTGTAATATTCATCTTTACGTGGCTTATTTTTTTATATTAGTTTTACTATCTCTTTGAAGACTTTATTTTTTTTAAACTATGTATTTTTTTTATATAACTGTATATATCACCTTTTTTTGTCTCTTTCAAGCCTACGTATATTTTACACACATTTAAACTATTACATCTGAATCTGTCTTATTGTGAATCTATTGCTTTAAACTGCAGCAGCTGTGGCTGCTGGCTCTGCCCACCTCAGCTTCCCAACATGGTGGTGGTACGTTTCCCACCAGCTCTGGGAGCTATCCTGGGTCTATGCTTTTATCCAAGCAATGTGTAGCCCAGAAACCTCTTTTTGTTTGTTTGTTTGTTTTGTACTAATAAAGGCTAAATCCACCACGCAGCTTAATGTGCTGCTTGCAGAGGCCTCATTCCCACCATATGGCAGGTTGAGCACGAACGCCAGGAACCCACCAGTAGCTCAAACCAGCAGCTGCCGCTCATTTGATAGAGACAATTAGGAACTGTTTTTAGCTCCGTTTTAGAATCTTTTTTCTCAGTTTTTAGGTGGAATCTCTTGCCCCACGTTGGGCGCCATTTGTAGCTGGAGTTTTCCTGCCTGGCCCACAGTCAGGATAAATCTCTCTCACCTGCCAGTCCCACAGCCGCTCAGACCCAACCAAGTAAACACAGAGACTTATACTGGTTATAAACTGTATGGCCGTGGCAGGCTTCTTGCTAACTGTTCTTACAGCTTAAATTAATCCATTTCCATTAATCTATACCTTGCCACATGGCTCGTGGCTTACCGGCATCTTCACATGCTGTTTGTCATCATGGCGGCTGGCAGTGTCTCTCTGACTCAGCCTTCCACTTCCCAGCTTTATTCTCCTCCTTGTCCCGCCTACACTTCCTGCCTAGCCAATGGCCAATCAGTGTTTTATTTATTGACTAATTAGCAACACATTTGCCATACAGAACATCCCACAGCAATAGTCTACATATAAGAATGGATTTTATTATTTGTTTTCTTTATTTATCCGCTAAAATAACAATATAAGCAAGCACTCTCCCACTGAGCTGGATCCCCAGCTCTTAATATTTATTTTAAAGCATTAACAAATACTGAAGTTCTTAAGTTCAGAATTGTATAGCAATATACATCTAAACTCATCTGTATTCCACATACTTATATTTTCTCACAACGTACAGAATCACAATTACCTAAGGTGTGTGAAACTCAGTTATCTATCTATACCCAAACCCCTGCATCCAAAGCTCTGAAAACATCCCAGAAGACAGGGCTCAGAGATTTCTGTGAGGTAGTGTCTTCTGTATGTGACATAAGCTGTATCCCAAAGTCTCAAGAGGACCAGGACAACTGCAACAGCAGTTTCCATGCCAAAGCAGATGTGGAAAGTCTCACAAGGCCCTACCCCTAGTTGAAGAATTACAAAAAAGTAATGATTACTATGAGAGGGATGAGAAAAGATCATAAATTTGAGAGGGAATGAAGTTGGAGGTGTGAAGGTGTTGAAAATTATGTAAACACAGTATTCATGTCTGAAATTCCAAAAAAAAGGTTATAATTAAGTAAAAAAGAACAATTTCCTATTAGAAAAAAAGAACTTAACTTAATATACAATAAATAAATAAATGTATATATGATGTATATACATATGTATTTTAAAATACAATCAAAGAGGAACTTCGTTTGCATTCTTTTAACATGTATTTTGTCTTTATGAGAATTTCATAAATATGTAGTGTGTTTGTCAGTTCTACCTAACATTCTGCTTCTTCCAAATCTTCCCTTGTTCCCCCAAACTTTCACCTTCTCAACTTCTTCTTTTTTAGTTATTTCTGTTGTACACAAATACACACACACACACACACACACACACACACACACACGTTTTTAAGAAAAATGTTGGCTATTTGGTTAATCATAATTTTCTAGTATAATGCAGAATTTTTACAGTCCAAGTGTTATCTTCAGTTAACTGATATTTAGAATCAAATATTCTAGCATTTAAAACATCGAGAATCAAAATCCCAATTTGATCATGATTGTGGCCTTGCTTTTTCTTCAAAATGATAGTATAGTGGAAATAAACCAAACCAAGAGAATATACAAAATTAAATATTTAATAGGCCAAAGCCATGGGTAATATATACTTCATGAAAAAGATTAATTTTATGAGATTAATATGAAACATGATTTAAGTTAATCTTGGTTTAAACTGCATTTAAGGAGAAAATGTACCAGAAATATTGAGTAAGAATAAAAGAAAATAATTTAGTTGCCTTTTAGTCAATCCATTGAACACAGGTGTTACACACAGAGACGTTTCTTATGCCAACAAGTCAAGAACTGGGAATAAAAAAATTAAGTGTAAATTCATAAAGATAACTATAATCTACTTCTATGGACCTCTATTAAGGGAAAACAACCACAACATCAACACTAAGATTAAAATTGACTTTGTAATGCTATTTTTTTGTTTCTACGAAATAAATTCAAAATTGAAGCCAAGAATAATTTGAACATTTACAGAACACATCAATAATACATCATTACTCAGATCTTCAATTCAATGATTTTAATTCTCCATTGAACAAGTAGGGTTTATCAGAGAACTTAGCATCTGAATGTAAAAGGGAAAATTGTAAAATGCCTTCTTTAAATTTGCATCTCTTTGCCTCCTGAATAGCCATCAATGTAATTGTTTCTTGAATGCTATGCAATTTTTTTTTCTCCAGTGTTGACCCTAATCAAAGCAATTAATTCCATAATGAAGTCTTTCTTCACAGACACCATCTTATTATTATCTTGGTCTAAATTAATAACATCATGATAATAATTAGGAGATTGAAATCATCTATTTCTTTCTTACAACATGTGGACTCCTTATAAAAGAGCAATGGGGATGGAAATTAGAGTAAAACATGGCAGCTGTGCTGATTGCTGTGCCCTCCTAACCTTAGCATCTGCAGCGTAGGCCTTATTTAAATGTGAATGCCGTACAGTTGTAATGTTCTTTCCTTCACCAGATTCTACTACTAAAGACACTAAATAAATAAATAATGAAATCCACATATTCAATGTGTCCTACACGTAGCATATATTCTGTCTATAATTAACAGCACATGTGTATCTTTTTGTTTATATGACTATATTATACCACATAAGCACATAAATGCACCTCTCATGTATTTATGTAAATCAGTTCTGTGATCATTATAGCTACCTTTTACACAACAGCTTTATATTTTAAATACATTCATAACTAATTAGTACTTCATACATCATTATATAATTACAAAATGGTATAATTTAGTATTATATTCAGCTGGTCAAATCTATGGGAGGATTGCAACATCATAAACGTATTAAACAATTCCAGATTTATGGGTGTGTAATACTGACAGGAAAATGCCCATGGGCTACACTATTGTAATCTTATTGAGATCCTTAAAGAAACTTTCCTTTTTGATTAGTTTTGGTAACATGATAGTTTCATGGTTAGTACACTGAGATCCAGGAAAGACAATTAGATTTTCTAAATAATTTAAGGCATTCAGTGATCTTCAAAGATCTTTTCACGAAGACATTTCTCTTCATACAAATTTCTATTGAAATTTACCCAGAAAAAGTTTTGTTTTCTATCTTTATTTGAATATTAGCCGGTGAAATAATTTCTTTGAATCTAATTTTCTTGGATTATATTTGTAAACATTATTTATGTTTGTAAACATAAATTGTATTTATTTTTATATATACATTATATATTCATTAAATTGCATATAATGAATATATGTAATTATCCATTAGTCACAGATGTCTTTATGATGCATATGTTCAAACTATTCTGTGAGTGAAATATAGAAGCATATCCTCATGAGAAAATATATAGCAGTAATATGTTTTATATTACATATACATTCTATGCTTTTAAATTGATTTAAACCAATTTATGTACTTTTGTGCTGATAAGTAAATATAGTAGCTTAATTTTGTTCAGAACTAGCATTTCTGGTGAGCTTTCAAATTTCTGAAAACCCTCTTGTATAATACCCCTTTACACTGACATATATTCTCTTTAGTATTTCTTATTTTACATTCTTGAAATAAATATCATTTTTAAATGGACAAGTATTTATTGATATTACATTCTTCACAATCATAAGACAATGAACAGGAGAGTCACTGATCTGAAGTGACTAAACTGGCCATAGAGTTCCAAGATCCCTAGTCCTCTGACTCAAGCCTACTGGGGTCAAGAAGAGCTCTATCTCTCTGGAAGAATCTGTCAAAACTAGAACTACAACAATAATCACAGTAGATTCTATCCTCAAGTTTCCTGAGGTGATGTGCATATTTTTGTCTTTATCTTTCATTAATTGTGGATGACTTATGATCAGCTGTTTCTATTTCATGGAAAATTTCTCCTGCAATCTCTCTTTTCATTAAGAACAATTAGTAAAAAGTTTACTGTTGATTTCAAATTTTGTACAGTTTTAATTTTCCATTTGCTTTATCTCTTCAGATTTTTGATTCTTTGATGATAGTACATACTTTATGTAAGAATAAACTATTTTGGTATGTTAACAATTTTTTTTTCTGGTGATCTCAACATCTGCCACATAGCAGAACTGATGTTTGCTAATTGTTTTTTAATCTTAACAAATAGTCATATTTTCTAGGTTCTTTATTTGTTAAAGAATTTTGAGCTGAATATTGTGAATGCCATAGTATGGATACCAATTTTTATAAAGCATTGAGATATTTAATACAAAGTTAACTTGGATAGACTCCAAATCCAAACCTGATCTTATGAACAGTATCTGATGTATGGTTTCATTTTCTTCACTTATAATTTGGCTGTCCATTCTGTGCTTCATGTGTCGGCTAGGTAGTTCTGCTTTGTGCTAGTAGGATTTAGATCTTTCTTCCTTTCCTCCAAAATTGATACTGTGCCTTTCTGTGGTGGTAATTGCACTGACCTCTGTCCTTATGGCTTTCACACAAGAAATATTGAATTTTCTTACTACCTAACTTAGAAATGCCCTACAGAGAACTTGATGCCAGTTTCCATTTGGGCAAAAGTCACAATGAGAGAGCCAGCAATATTGTCAGACATTTCTTACAAGGTCACATTCAAAATCTATTTGCTTTGACTAATAGCCTAGGCTGCTCCAGAAGATGTTATTTATTTGATTTTCTATTTACAATAGCTTTCTGAAGTATGTACAGTCAATCCACTAGGAGCATACATCCTTCTAATTGATAAAGAATTATTAATGTATTTTAATAAATCAAGTTAAAACTATTTCTGTGTTAAGACCTTGGTTTGCTTGATTAAATTCAGTAAGTATATAAATATATTTACTTAGATTGTGGTCTGATACTTTTTATATACAGAAAATTACACACACACACACACACACACACACACACATACACACACACACACACACACACACACACACACAATTCAGGTAGCTAAATGTGTATGTCATTTTTCTTCCAAACCTTTCCCAGTGACTATAATTTCAGAAATGCATACTTTTTTTAAGGAGACATTAAAATATTACAATAGATAAGTACTTTTTGTAGTAAAGTTGATTTGAAGTAAATAACCCAGTGAAGAGGGAGGAGGTAGGAAGATCCCTTGGAATTACAAAGACCAGGATAAAAGTCTCTGCTAAGCATAAAAGAAACACAGACCAAGAACATCCCATGGTCAGGTCTCAAACACAGAAATTCAGGCTACAAGCTTCTGGTTAAAAGCACAGGATATAAATTGCCCCATACTGACTCTTGAGACAACCAAAGACTCATTTCCCCATTTCTGGTCTCCCACATGTACTGTAACACCAATGGATAGGGGTGACCTGGAACTGTTTACTAACAGAACATTTCCCAGTTTGGGAAGCTCCCTACTTAGTGGTCCTTAACATCTTGCTGAATTGGAATACATCTAAACAAATCAGATATGCTTCCTTTTTTAAGCACATAAAATCCCCTAGATACCACTACTCATAACTCATAGGAAATAAGAGTCAGTATTTGCAGGAAAGCAGATGGAACTGGAAAAAATTGACTGAGATAAAACAGGTTCAGAAAGACAAACATCATACGTTTTCTCTATTGGTATGTTCTGGCTGTAAGTCTTCTATTCTGTATATTTAATGTGGAATACAAGTAGATGCCCGAAAATATAAAGGAGGTTTTTTGGGGAATGTTAAGGAAATGTATAATAGATTACAGGCAAAATGAAATTTGTGAAATGAAATCTTGCCTGCACAAAACTTGCATGGGAAAGGTTATTGGAATATCGGGGGAAATTAAGGAGTAAAGAAGAGAGTTAACCAAAGCAAGAGGTTATGAAAAGCCATATGGAAGCCTACTATTTCATAATCTAACAATAAAACGTTGGTGGACAGTTGAATTAATGTAAAAAGCAGAGTGAAGCATACTGAGTATTAAACGGTTAAGCAGGGATTGGGAATTTAGATGAGGGAAAGGAGTGGAGGATGAGTGGTTTATTCAAAACAAAAAAATGCATAAAATGCTTTATGAAAACTCACTAAGTTATCTGATTTCAACATATAACTTACAAGTGTTCAAGTAGAATTATCTTGAACAGGTGGATCACTTTTCCTCCGAAGTTATGGATTATTAAACAGAAAATGCAAGTTGAGGCAGGAGATATCTTCCTATGAGTTATTGGTCAGAGAGTTGCTGAGGTCCTCAAAACAATACAGGTGTTTGCCATATCCCTTGGTTACCCACCATAACTATGTGATGACACCCTATGACTGAAAACCCTACATACTTAGATGTCAAGATATAGAGACATCAATCTCAAAACCACTTGGAAAATTTATTTCTACAGGCTATCTTTCATATTGTCAAAAGGTGATATGTAGCCTGCTGTGGAAGAACAGGCATGAATGACCTTGCCAAATATTGATGCTGAATGCTACAATATTGATCAGCTAGGAAAGCTCTGTCAATTTATGTAATGGTGGTACAGTTGTTATAAAATAACTAACTTTTTTAAATTAGATTTGATGCCTGTGACACAAGAGGTAAATTCAAGTATATTATTATTTATTGTAACTCAAGGTTGAAGGTTAAGGGAGTAGAAACAGTAGACTATGGGTCGGTAAGAACCTGGATTTAGTTGTTTGTTTTGCTAAATGGTCATCTTGCCAAGTCATTTTTCTATCACTGTGATAAAATACTATTAAAAAATAGGTTAAGGGACAGCAGAGTATCCACAGGGATGCAATGCACCAGGCTGGGATAAATAAGGCATTAGAAAGGAAAGTGTGGTGTCGGGAGCAGGAGAGTTGTTGGTTCACATTTACCTTCATACCTGGGAAACAAAGAATGAACATGAAATGGAGAGGGCTGTGAAATTTTAAGGACTTCTCCCAGAGAACCACTTTTCCAGTGATCTCTGTTTTCTTCATCCTTTCCAAACAAGACTACTATTTAGAGATCAAATGTTCAAATATGTGAGCCTTTGGGGGGCATTTCAAAATTCAATCCACAAAAAAATTGCATACTTCCCTCTATTGTTTGTCTAAACATCTTGGCAACCTTTAGCATATATGATGTGTAAACACTGCTCTAAAATGGGTCTGATATTTATTAGTGATTTAAAGCAAGCTCTGAAGAGGTTAGAATTGAATTATATACCAATTTTGTGTATAAATGTGTATTATTTTCTTCCTCATACATGGACATAAAAACAACATGCATTTCTGTTTCTTGGGAGATCTAGTATATCTCTTTCTGTCCTTTTTAGTACACTAAGAAACAACCCCTGGTCATTGTATATAAAACAAGTACAAGAAATTATAATACATGGAGAGAAGATATATTGACTAAATTCATTGGGTACTTAGCAAGAATATGGGTTTTCTTTTTACCTCATTTCTAAACTACACATTGAAGATACTTGAAAACTCTAACAGCAGCAAAATTTGAAACCTTAACAAAGATTTATTATCTCTGAATGAGGACAGAATCAGCCTAAAAAAGCAACGCCTTGTGAATAATAACTACTCCTCTCTAGAAAAAGTCATAAAACTGAAGATAGCCCCATCCCCATTCACTGCAGCCAAAGTGAGTCCAAATTGGCTTCTGGCTTCACTAGAATGCTTTGAAGCCTCTGCCGCACGGGCAACAGGAACAGAAAAGTAAATACATTATTATTAACGTTACGGGTTTCTCTCCTGTGGTCGCTGCACAATATGTAAGAGTGCCTTGGTTTCAACTTGCACCCAGAAATAGCAAGGCATGACCTTACACCAATTTCCCTACTCTCAATAAAGTCCTCAAAGAAATAAAGAACGTTCAGTATTATTCCTTACATTACAATGTTTTCTACTCTTTCACAGCAACACATCATTTTTAAGGCCTATCTAGTATATATTCCACCTCAAATACCAGTCTTTAGCTTTCAGTTTTCAATTGTAGCCTTTAATTTTTTTCTTTCTAGTCATATTTAATATTAAATATTTCCATTATGTTTAAACATATAATGTATAGTCATAATTAATGTTTAAATGTTTGTGCATTGTTTTGAGTTGTTAATTTTATGGGTGGAATTTCACCCCTCATTTTTAATAAACAAAGTATGTTAGAGTACTAGACTTCAGAACATGACATCACCTGAAAACAATACTATTTTAGATGTACTTATGTGAGATGATATTTTTCTATTTCAAGCAATCAATCCCATTTCTATTGTGCTGTCTTCTTTAGAAGTTAAATTTAACCTTTGCTTTTAATTTGTGTGTTTATGCATATTAAAATTGGTTTCTTGTACAAAGTTGCAATTGGGGAGCTACTCATTCTACAAAATGTTTACAATGATCTTCAGGCTTATTATCTATCTCCTAGAGCCTTCTGCCCCAATGTTTCTGAAGTTTCTGTGACTCACTTCCAAGAAGTCTAGAAGTTACAAATAGTCTTGTTGCCACTATTCAGTCCTAAATGTGGTACTTACTACCAAACAGACTATGATAAGTAATGAATCAGTTCCTGTAGTAGTCTCCTAATTGTACATCACAAAGTCCAGCGAAGCTTTTTGTTTTAACTAATTTATGATTCTGTTGTTCAGCAATGTCAGCTAAACTTTGCAGTTTTATCTGATGCCTCCTGAAGCTCCCATTATGGATCCAGTTGCTGACTCTATTGGTCAGAGTGAATATTAACTCATGAAAGAAAATTGATCCTGGATTTTGTCTGGATCACATATCTCCACGTGGCTACCCAAAGCTTCTTTGCACTGATATATCTCTCTAAAATCAAAAGTAAAAACAACCACCAAAGGTGAGCAAACCATAATGCACAAAGTTTAAATCTCAAAGGGCCTTGTTGCTATCTCATTGTTCTAAGACCGCAGTTACTGAATGAAATTATTAAACAACAGAACAGATGAAAAGGTGCCTTTTTGAAGGCTATGACTCTAATGTCCTATAACATAAATTTTATTAACTATTAGAGGAGTTGAATGAGGAATTACATTGATTTGTTCCAATAAAGGAGCCACAACTCAAATAGCAAGTACAATAAAGTGTGCTACCTGAGAAAATTAAAATTAATTAGTTCTCCTCCCTCAATGTCCACCTGTCATTTTGCAGATACTAAAAAGGAAATTTAAACAAAGGTAGTATGAGTGTCCTCACCCCTGTACTTTATGGAGTTTTGCAGGTAATAATACGACCACAGAGGTTTTGGACTCTGCATACTGTTTTATAAAAGATGGCCTTTCAATATTCACTCCTACTGAAAATAATCAAAACCGCAGGAAGAAGATTAGAACTCTTGCACTTTCTATCTATAAATAATTATATTATCTGAAAAGAAAAAAAATATGAGAAATACACAAGAGGATGAGTCTGTGGACCCATATACTCCATTATACTTACTGGGTTTGTTAAAATCCCACTCAGCAAGTGAACTCCATAGAAACCAATGCCAATAAGTGATTGTCATTATATTTTGGATTCAAACATTTGCATCAGGTTTAGCTCATAGGTACCACAAAATTATTCATCAGTGACGTGATGAATGACATTTTAGAGATAAATTAAAAACAAAGGATTTGCTGCAAATGTTTATGATGTTAGTGTGTGGGTCATTCTCAAGGAGTGTAGTGATTCTTCATTTCAGAGAAATCCCTCGAGACTCCAAGTGTACTCGGCACATGTCTCAGTGACTTTGATACCAGGAGTCAAGCTGGCTTGTTTTCAACAGAGCTAGACTTGTTTCACTCATGGTGAATCACACATGGAGTTGTTACTTCAACAATTTTCAGTGTCGAGTTCAGAGGCATTGTGTTTTTTTTTTTTTTTTTTCCATTTTGTGGTGTCACCATGATTCCGTGACTTCTTCCAGGACCCTTTATATGCCTAAGTTGACATTCCAGACTATAAGCAGTATCTCCCCATTTTCTTTCTTTGTGTGTTTGCTTCCTCCCTCTCTATCAACCACCATTCTACATTCTAGACTTTTGGTTTTCTATAATTTTTGGTCATCGTAGGCCTTCTCCTTTCTGAGCATAAATCCTCCCAGAATTTGAACCTACATAGGCTTCCTTTACTTCTTTCTTTATGTTAATTCCTAATTTCAATATGTGTGTGTGTGTGTGTGTGTGTGTGTGTGTGTGTGTGTGTGTGTTTGTGTGTTTAAAGTGTCTTAATGTTGTATCTGTTTATTTTTTCTCAAAGGTCTTAGTTATTATAGTCTTCAATCAGGGATCACTTATGTCTAATATCTGAAGGATGCTGTTTACTTTCTAGGGC
Organism: Peromyscus eremicus; assembly: GCF_949786415.1. NCBI lineage: Eukaryota > Metazoa > Chordata > Mammalia > Rodentia > Cricetidae > Peromyscus > Peromyscus eremicus. Next base: position 74,898,580 of record NC_081426.1, read on the forward strand.
AACCTAGTACCCCATAGCTTGTTCTGGCTAAACATAAGCTTTGTCACCTTCAAATGTATGAACCCTGAGTTAGGTAGCAAAGCTGAATCACTCAGATAACTCCCAGACCTAATATAAAATTGGAAATCCCCTCCATTGCACTTTCTCAGGTTTGCAGCAAGGACATGAGAACTTGGCCCTGCTTCGTGAAATTCATTCCTCGCAAGAGAGAAGATGCCATAAAGATAACTAAAAGTACCACAAATCCTGCTGTATTTATGAATGAGACTTTTTCTTTGTGTGTCACTTAATTGGTTATTACACATCCAACTTGAATTCCCAGAACTCAGAATACATCATAGGCAATTTTTCGTGGCTTTTTAAATGTTTCTAAAGAGGAAACAGGTCTTGGAACTTCATGGTCTGTTACCTTACCTATCTCATGCTTCTCAGCCTACAGTTTCACACTGTTATTATAGTTGCTTATTCAAACTGAGTAGGGCTGATTGATTTTTATTTCCATATAAGTACTGGAGACACTGTAATCATAAAAAATGTAAAACTAAGTTTATGAACTGTAATAACTTCGCAAGATTCTGTTTATAATAAACCATGCCAATGTTCTCAATAACGAAGGCTGAAGCCCTCCAATGGCTTCACCCCACAGGATCCTCTTAATCTCTGGCTGGCAGAGGTCAATCACACATTCTGTAAAGAATCTTGTTTTCCTCTCCCAAATGAATTACTCAGTGTAATTAATTAAGAAATCCTCTTTACACTTCACTTAGAAAAATAATTTAAAGGTGATCAAAGAAATACGAAAATCCCTGTCACAATATCTGCTTCACTATGTTTTAGATTGTATTCTGGATCTTAATTGTTATTTGGTGGTCAGCATTTACTCATGGCCAGATTTCAAGTGTTGTCTACAAGAGGTAGCTTACCATATGTAAAATAAAAAGGATGTCATATACTATTGTATCACTTTAACCAAAATTCTTGACAGATACAACATAGGTAAGAAAGGTTTCTTGAGGTACGTTTGTAGGTTGTTATAGTCTATCATAGCTGAGAAATTATAGAGAAAATGCTCTGTGCTGACAGTAGGAGTACGTGGCACTGGCTGATCACATGGTGGCTGACCAGGAGGCACTAAACAGGCACTAGAAGGGCTGGGCTAATAGTTTTTTAAGTGATCTGTAGATGTAACCAACCGTCTTAATAAATAAGAATTACAGAGCCGATTCAGAGAAGAAAGCCAAAAGGTCAGAGCTAAGAGCCTCACCCTTCCTGATTCAGCGATCCTCTTCAGCCAAGAGAGCTCTCCGAAAGGGGCCTACTTCCTGTGTGTATGTCTTTATATAGTCTAGTTGTTCTGCCTTCTCATTGGTTGTAAACCCAAACACGTGACTGCCTCGTCACTGCCTGTATGTACCGCCCTCCAGGTTCTTAAAGGCGTACGCCACCGCCGCCACACACTTGCTATGGCTCTAATAGCTCTGACCCCCAGGCAACTTTATTTATTAACGTACAATTAAAATCACATTTCAGTACAAGTAAAATACCACCACAGTAATCTATTCTTCTTAAACCTGCAGAGTCTTCAAAACAGTATTTTTAGCTGGAACAAATATGTTCAAAACATGATCGAAATAGAGGAAAGTGATTTCAAATACAAACTATAACACAAACCTAAATATTTAAACTGAATTACTATAAAGTTCTTTCTTCTCTCATACATTGTTATTTTTCTGTAATTCTCCTCATAATATTTTTTCTAGTTTTACCTAGATCAATTTGCAAAAAAAAAATATTCAATTATTTTGTAATTGGGCTTTAATAATGCATCTTGGAATTTTATATGAGAGAAATAAAATATTTTAATAATTCAGAATCTTTTTTGCCACTGTCTTTTATAGCTATATTGTTGACACTTTTAAAAGGTGATTTATTTCCTTTTTATTTTATGTATATTCATGATTGCCTGCATGTATATTTATGTACCATGTGCATGCGAATACTCACAGATCCCAGAAGAAGGGGTCAGAGACCCTGAAGCTGGAGTTACAGATGGTATGAGCCTCCATATGAGTGCCAACAACTGATCACAGATCCTCTGTGTGAAGAACAAATGCTTTTAAATATTGAGCCATCTCTTTAACCCAGTTTTTGCCACACATAAATGAACCCAATGACATTCATGAAAAGATTCAATTATAAAGTAAACCTATGACTATTTTGACTAATCTCTCTCTCTTTCTCTCTCTCTCTCTCTCTCTCTCTCTCTCTCTCTCTCTCTCTCTCTCTCTCAGTTTTTAAAACAGGGTTTCTCAGTATAGCCTTGGCTGTTCTGGAACTACCTCTGTAGACAAGCCTGCCCTCGAACCCACAGAGATCCACCCGCCTCTGCCTATTGAGTGCTGTGATTAAAGGCATGCACTACCAAATGCTCAAGTCATCACATTAAATTTCACCACATGGCTTCTGAATTTTTCAATGTGACTTAATATGTTCTACAATCGTGCCCCTGTGCAAAGCCAGAAATTAGAAGCAATCTAGACATCTCTTAGCAGAAGAATTGATAAAGTTTGGTACATTTACACAATGGAATATTACTGAACTGTTTAAAGAAAATGACATCATGAAATTTCCAGGCAAATCGATAGAACTAGAAAAATGACACCCTTAGTGAGTCACTCAGACACATGAAGGTTAGTTAATATGGTATGTATTCACTTAAAAATGGGTATTAGCCTTAAGTAAATGGTAACCATGCTACAATCCACAGATCCAGAGAGGTTAGGTAAAGTGGTTGGGTCTGTGGCGGTGCATGGATCTCCCTGGGAGGCGGAAATTGGCAGACTGGGGACTGGGGTGTTGTGGAAGATGAGAATTCGGGATTAGGGAGAGATGAGGCAGAGGGAGAGAGTGCAGAGAGAGATTGTTGGAAGAGGAATTTGGGGGATATTCTGGAAACCTAGTGTATGAAAACTTTCTGGAATGTATGAAGGTGATCCTAACGAGGACTCCTAGTAATGGGGGGTACAGAGTCAAACTGGCCATCTCTTGATGCTAGGCAAGGCATCTAGTGTTGGAACCAGGTTGCGTTCAGTTGAGTTGTTGGCCAAAGAGTACCATGAAAATTCCAAACAACCCAAGCTGTTGCTGAGACCTGACAGCAGGCCACTACTGCTGAGAACAACACCTATACAAGTCATTTAACAGGGAGAAGTTGAGCTGGTGCTTACAAGGAGCCTTTACCACAACATTCCAGTCTCCTTGGTGCAGAAACATATTCTGCAGGCTAGTAAAGAGAAATGTGAAAAACAACTTAGCCTCAAAACTTTTGACCTACAATCAGTCTATTGCCTGTGAGAACAATGGGGGACTAAGGCCTACTCTACAAGATGGAGCCCATATTTGATGCTGCTGGGGTAACCATGAATCAGAGAGTATGTATCCCAGAGACCTAGGGTAAAACCAAGTACTACTGGTCTTAAAAAAAAAAAAAAAAAAAAAAACTATCAATAAAATGTCTCCTAGTAATATTCTGTTATACTCACAGGTTAGTGCCTCATCCATTAATAATCAGAGAGGCTTCTTGCAGCAGCAGCAGATGCAGAGAACAATAGCAGATATTATACAGATAGAGCATCTACATGAGAGGTCTCCATCAAATCCCTTCCCTCAGAGCTCAGGGAATCCGCAGGAAACAGCAAGAGTGTAAGAGCCAGAGGGAATGGAGAACATTAGGAGAAAAAGACCCACCGAAACAACTATGCATGGTACATATAAGTCACAGAGACTGAAACAGCAAGGCAGGGTCTACATGGGTCTTTACCAGTTTTCTGAGTATATGTTATAGCTATTAGCTTAGTATGTGGGACTCCTGACTGTGAGAACATGTGAGTTTCTGATCGTCATGTCTGCTCTTGGGACTCTTTTTCTCCTGTTGGTTTGCCATGTTCAACATCGATATGACAGTTTGTTTCATTTTATATTTTATCTCTTAAAAATACTATATACTGTTGTTTCATCATATAAAAGTTACATGTTTAAAAGTTTAGTTTGAACCAATGGCTGAGGAGCCCCCAACTGGATCAGGCCCTCTGAATGGGTGAGATAGTCGATTGGCTTGATCTGTTTGGGGGGCATCCAGGCAGTGGGACCAGGTCCTGTGCTCATTGCATGAGTTGGCTGTTTGAAACCTGGGGCTTATACAGGGTTGCTTGGCTCGGCCTGGGAGGAGGGGACTGGACCTGCCTGGACTGAGTCTACCAGGTTGATCTCAGTCCTCGGGGGAGGCTTTGCCCTGGATGAGGTGGGAATAAGGGGTAGGCTGGGGGGAAGGGGAGGGGAGCGGGAGGGGTTTAAACAAAGGAATCTGTGGCTGATATGTAAAACTAAATTTTTTTGTAAAATAAAATAAAATTAAATTTGAAAAAGTTTAGTTTGAATTCTTAAGATATTAATTTGCAAACAAAAATTTTAACAAGTACTGCAAAATTGAATGATACTTTCAACTTTAAGTTTACCTTGGGTTTGGGGATTTATAATAGTAATGGAATGCTTACTGGACAATTTTGAAGTTGAGGGTCTGTAGCAAGAACACAATTGAAGAAAACAAATGAAAAAGGAATAAACAAAACTGTCTTAAATGCAACACCATGAAGTTCACCCACTATGGATATGAATTTTAATCATGCTGCCAAATGTAATTCCAAATTCAGAGGCATATATCTCAATCCTTTTTAGTGTTTCATACTGCTGTTCCAATAATTTGCAGGATATCAGAAAACAAATCTCCAAATTCTTCTGTTGCGGGACTATCAATTTCAGTTGATATTTCATTAGTAACAGGGAAGATTTTACAGACAAGATGAAGTGTAACTACGGCTACTATGAAGTCCTGACTCTACATACATTTACATTAGCATTGTAATGAGTAAACATTCTCATTTCATAGTACATATATATATATATATATATATATATGCATATGCATATATGCAGATATATCCACAATTGACATATGTGTGCATGTTCAGATTGTATCATCTATTTGTCAGACTACTTGTGTTTGGTCTCTAGCAACAGCATTGAAAATAAAACTCAGTTTAGAAGAAATTCCTTATTTTTGCCATACAGAACTTTAGGTAAAATAAGCAATTTGGAAGGACATTCATCCTAGCTATTTCATTTGTCAGGTAAGAAAAACAAATACCTGGAAGTTACAATACCCTGTGTCAATAGTATCAGCCAAAAGGTGGCTAGGACCTTTTCTTACTATATAGCTTCCCTTTACTACACAGTCTAAGCAGCTACTCATCCTTCTGATTACTTTTATTGCTAAAAAATTAGTAAACCAATGACTGAACAAAACACTAACTCATCCATGCTTCCTCCCTATGTTAAAAGATTCATTGAAAAGCTAACAACTGGAAGGAAGTCTTACAATAGAATTGAAGCAAAAATGAATATGGATTTCCTTCATTGTCCAGAATATTTTTCACATACAGAATGATTTTAATATAAGTAGATGAAACCAAATAATGATAAAAAGTAATAAGGCACTTATTCATTTTATACCTACGAAGCAGTGCTAAATTCTGTTAAAATTCTCTGGATGGAGGTTTCTGTAGTCAAAGTCTCATTATCATAAATCCCAAGATCAAAAAGACTATGAAATATTGAGGCTGATTTAGTTTTCAAATGCAAAGCAGCAGCTGGATTAAAGCGCAAGGCTACTGGAAAACCTGTAGAGAAACAACCAACGTCTTTAGGCTGCACTCTCAGACAAAGAACAGACTGATTGGACATAGAGAAATGGGAAATGCAGCATGTCCTTATTCTAATAAGTTTCATTTCAGAAAACTGATGTGTGGCAAGCTGCAGCAGGATAGGCAGTTGATTGATGCCAGAGGATAAAGATAGAACCAAATGCTTCCAGTAAACCCTATTCACAATTAAATAACACCATTTAAGGAAGTTTTATATGAAAGGTTTTATGGCCCATACTTCTATACATATATAGTAATTTAAGTTTATATATCTACATGAGTGCATATATTTATAAAAGAAGTTTTGAAAGGCAGGCAAGTGTAGGGGAGAGAGGAAGAGGCATGGGAAAGGAGGGAGAGGGAAGGCAGGGAAGAATTACATCTGATAGGACTGTGGATATAGTTTAGTTGTAAAGCTCTTTCATAATATGTACAAAGCCATACTTTTATAACAACAATTATGAAAAATAAAATGGAAAATACAGATAAAAATCAGTGATTAATATTATTAATCTGATATTTTCACTATGAGCATTCTTTAATTAATATGGTGTTTACATCAGAATGAAAACTTTGAAAGAGTATGAATTATAGGCCCATGAATATCTATAAGTTATACATGGGGGTGACAGAGCAGAGATTTCTATTAGACCTAGGAAGAAGTGGAAACATATTTGAATTATATAAGTAATAATTAGTAATATTAGCACTGATTGAATACATGGAAACTAGAATAAAGCAAACAGTTTTTGCAAGTTATTTTCAAATTTCCTGACCAGTTGATGTTTTAATGCTTAGTGATTTTTCTTAAATATATATCAGCATATATACATATGTGCTATAAAATTGCATATTCTCTTTATAGAAAATTTGAGAACATGCCAGAAAGAGCAGATTTTCTTAAATTACTAGTTACAATACTCAGCTATAGGTTATCAATGTTAAAATATACATCATATCTCCAATCATTTAATTTGAATTTTCTTCTGAAGCAATGACTCCAATTTAGCATTGCCCCTTTTTCAATATAAAAATCATCCCATTCTATTTAAATTTACATAGATATATTAATTAATTTTATATGCTTATATAAAGTCAACTTTGCATAACATAGTCATGCTTCTCGAGGCCAAAGAAAACAGATTTTATCCTGAACTATACTCCTACTTCAATATTTCTAAAATTGTTGCTGTAAATTGAGATTTCACATAAACTTCAGAATCCCTTCGTCAAGTTTAAAATGGCTCAAAAGCATGTGTTCTCTCTGATTAATTGCAACTCCTTTTTTATTATCCCTAAAACATTCTGGAGGGTGCTGTCACAATGTGCATGTCTACTTATGAAAACTTGAAAACTTTTTCATTAGAACCATGTATATTTCTGTCGATGGCACTATAAATGCCTGTACATGTCTGTGTGCAATGGTTAAGTGACAAATTGATTAGACTGGGAAGCTAGTATCTTTCACATCCAATGGTAATAATTATGGGCCTCAGCAGACACCTGAGAAATGCTACGTCTTATAGAACAGCAATGGGTTATAAGTCAGGAGGTCGAGGCTCATCTAAAGGATAACTTTCTTTTACATCATCATCCTCACCTATACTCACCCAACTTTACTCATCAAGCTCATTTTTGTTGCATCTGAGACAAGATCTAACCCAGAGACACAGGCTGACTTGAGGTTCAAGATCTTCTGTTCAGCTTCCTGAGTGTCACCTTAAAGGTGTGGGCCCTAATGCTCAAATTAACAAAACAAAACAAAAACTTCTTAAATGAAAGTGAGATTAATGTGCATAACTATGCATATAATAATAGTGTTATAATGTTCATTACACAGAAAGAAATGTCATTTTTGCAAAACTTCACTTTATATCACATTTCATTTTTAGAGAAATTCATCAAAATAGGATTTCCTTCCTGTGGCCTCAAAACCAATCATGAAGTTGTTTGTTCTCTCATAACAGTCATGTTACTATTACAACACTGGGCAGATCTTATCTGACAGAACAGTATTGTATCATATGTGATCCACAGCTGGTTAAGATCATTCAAGTATTTTCTTCTTCAGCAACCCACATGGCATCTTAAAGCAGTAAAAGAGACAGTGATCAGAAAGGAAGTTTCCAAGTAGGCTTGAGGTTGATTTCTCTATGTCTTGTCATCAAATGTGTGGTCTGCTTAGCAATGGGGTCTTACCATGTAGTTATTGTGGGTTACTAAGTGAAATAGCAATAGCCTATAATGACTTGGGCAGCTCTGGGCACTTCCTTACAAATAACCGAGATAGAGATATTTCATGTCTTGCAATACAACGTGAACTTAATACCTATATCTCCTTGGAGTAGCACTATCCATTCATGCAGGGAGATTCTGTTCAAGCTTGTGTCTTTATGAGTTGTATTTTGAAATTAACAACTGAGTGATATCTAGACGGCCTTTTTTCATATATAATTAGTTTTATTAAATTTACTCACTACCCCCTCTGCACATCTGTGCCTAGTACTTCAACCTTTGAGACCAGCTGCTTCTTCCATATAACAGTATTCTCTTATCCCTTCAATTGTACTTTTTATTAAAGAGTGAGATAGTAAGTTTCCATATATTCTCTCTTTGGGTTAGATCTCCTCAAACCCTAATTTCCCCATACACCTATGCCCCGCACTAACTTAAGATTTTTGAGCCCTAGTTGTCCATCTCTATACTTTTGTTTTACCTATAATTTAAAACCCCCTCATATTTATTTATTTATCTATTTATTTATCTATTTATTTGTGTACACATGTGGAGGTGAGCACAGTTTGTGATCCTCAGTCCTTCCGTCATTATCTTGGACCTCAGAGATAGAACTCGGAAGCTCAGGCTGGGCAGCAAGAGCTTTTTCTTGCCAAACCATCACTCCAGCCCCCATGTTGACTACTTGACTGAAATTGCAAAATAAACACCACCACTGTGCTTTGCATTTAAATCAAAACATTATTTATCCATGGTTCTAGAATATTTCTAACTCCCATACTGTCTCACAAACTTTTTCGTATTGAACTTTTAGTCAGCATTACTTTGTTGTAGCTTTGTCAACAGAAATTTACTAAGGATACTAAAATCTAAGTGTCTTATAAGCCTTTGACTGTGGCTTATTAACTAGAGTCAGTTTATTTTTCTTTTCTCCGTTTCATTCACTCATTTCTTTATTCATGAACTACAAGGCTTTGAGTAACTATATGTGTCATGGCAACTTCTGTTCAAGTAATGAGGAAGCAGAACAAAGCGCCTGCCAAAGTTCATGCTGAACTTTCTGGGTAGTTCTGCCTACGGCACCCATGAGCTCAAGAATTTCGATTAAGTCATTGATTCTTCCCTTACTTTTTCTAAAATATATGAGAAGAAGGCTTAAAAACATTACCTTCGTCACAGAATCATGAAGATAATATATAAAAGCCTATTCAGCAAGCAAGCTCTGATTTAAAAAAATGAGAATTTCTTTGTAAGCTTTTTTTAATCCAGGTTTTCCATCAGAAATGCAATGGGAGATGATTTTAAGCTGCCTATGCAACTGAAGGACATAAAATTAAAGAAAAAGTAAATAGATTATATTGAAACAAATACATGTGCAATATTATCATTTGAATATAGTTAATGTAAATTTAATTATACTTTATGTAACTTCATAAAGTGTTTGAATGTGTGTGTTTTCTACTAATAGTACATTTTAATAGGGAAGAATCACACTTTTTCTCTTTCTTTCTTTCTTTCTTTCTTTCTTTCTTTCTTTCTTTCTTTCTTTCTTTCTTTCTTTCTTTCTCCATTCATTCATTTTACAGTCTGACTGCATCCTCCCCTCTTCCTACTTCCTCCCTACTCCTGCGCCTGCTCCCCCTCAATCCACACCTCCTCCATATTCACTCAGAAAGGGGCAGGCCTCCCCTGTGCATCAGTAAAGCATGGCCTATCAAGCTGCCCTAAGACCAAGCACCTCCCTGCTGTGGGATGTATGGCAAATGTGTTGCTAATTAATCAATAAAACACTGATTGGCCGTTGGCTAGGCAGGAAGTATAGGCGGGGCAAGGAGGAGAATAAAGCTGGGAAGTGGAAGGCTGAGTCAGAGAGACACTGCCAGCCGCCACGATGAGAAACAGCTTGTGAAGATGCCGGTAAGCCACGAGCCATGTGGCAAGGTATAGATTAATGGAAATGGATTAATTTGAGCTGTAGTTAGCAAGAAGCCTGCCATGGCCATACAGTTTGAAAGCAACATAAGTCTCTGTGTTTACTTGGTCGGGTCTAAGAGGCTGTGGGACTGGCAGGTGAAAGAGATTTGCCCTGACTGTGGGCCAGGCAGGAAAACTCAAGCTACAAATGGTGTCCAACGTGGTGGCAAGAGTTTCCACCTAAAAACTGAGAAAAAAAGATTCTAAAACGGAGCTAAAAACAGTTCCTAATTGTCTCTCTCAAATGAGTGGCAGCTGCTGGTTTGAGCTACTGACGGGTTCCTAGAGTGTGTGCTCGACCTGCAGTATGGCGGGAATGAGGGCTCTGCAAGTGGCACATTAAGCTGCATGGTGGATTTAGACATTGCTAGTATAAAACAAAAAAAGAAGTTTCTGGACTACATGCTGCTTGGATAAAAGCATAGACCCATGATAGCTCCCAGAGCTGGTGGTAAACGTAGCCATGTTGGGAAGCTGAGGTGGGCGGAGCCAGCAGCCACAGCTGCTGCAGTTTAAGGCAAGAGATTCACAATAAGACAGATTCAGATGTAATAGTTTACAATGTGTGTAAAAGATACGTAGGCTTGAAAGAGACAAAAAAGGTGATATATAGAGTTATAGAAACAAATACATAGTTTTAAAAAATAAAGTCATTAAAGAGACAGTAAAGATAGTATAAAAAATAAGTCACGTAAAAATGGATATTACACAGAGAATCTGGATTGTGTTGTCTTTGGGATTTTTAACTGCAGAAAAATATTTGATTGTAAAAGCTGTTGAGTTATGCCAAAATGTATATTTTAAAGATACCTTGACTTCAAAATTTGGATATAAGGATATGTTACTTTGGAAAGGAGTCTCTGCTTTTGTTCCCACAGAAAGCCAAAGGCTATGGATTTGTTCCAGATTAAGATACATCAGGTTTGACCAGCCAAGACCCCCTGAAAGATCTCCGATGACACCATGGCCCAGATGATCCAACATCCAGAATGGTTTGAAGGCAACTGGCTTAGACGATACAGCCTCATGGACTATTCCATAATTCTAAAATTTTCTTTGTTTCCCCATAAGATACAGCGCCCCCTTCCAGCAGGAAGTAGTAAGAGAAGCTACGCCCAAATTCCCAAATTATATGTAATTTTACTTTGTTAAGGTTAAAACCTTCCTTTTTGAAAAAAAAAAAAGGGGGGGGGGAAGTGCTGTGGGATGTATGGCAAATGTGTTGCTAATTAATCAATAAAACACTGATTGGCCGTTGGCTAGGCAGGAAGTATAGGCGGGGCAAGGAGGAGAATAAAGCTGGGAAGTGGAAGGCTGAGTCAGAGAGACACTGCCAGCCGCCACGATGAGAAACAGCTTGTGAAGATGCCGGTAAGCCACAAGCCATGTGGCAAGGTATAGATTAATGGAAATGGATTAATTTGAGCTGTAGTTAGCAAGAAGCCTGCCACGGCCACACAGTTTGAAAGCAACATAAGTCTCTGTGTTTACTTGGTCGGGTCTAAGAGACTGTGGGACTGGCAGGTGAAAGAGATTTGCCCTGACTGTGGGCCAGGCAGGAAAACTCAAGCTACACCTCCCTCTATATTCAGTCAAGGCAAGATGATCTAGCATAAGGAATAGGTTCCCAAGATCAGCCAAAATGTGTGTGTGTGTGTGTGTGTGTGTGTGTGTGTGTGAGAGAGAGAGAGAGAGAGACAGACAGAGACAGAGACAGAGACAGAGAGAGAGAGAGATGGGGCCATCTAGGATTACAATGATCAAGCTACACAACTGTCTCATATATGCACAGGGCCTAGGTCAGTCCCTTGCAGACTTACCAGTGGTTGCTTCAGACTCTGTGAGTTTCTATGAGCCAGTAAAGCCATTTCTTTGGGTTTTCCTATGATGTTCCTGACCCTCCCCTGGCTCCTACTATCCTTCCTCCCTCTCCCCAGGGAGACTCCCCAAGGACTCCCCAAGGTTGGCCCTATGTTTGGCCATGGGGAACCACATATTTTTAAAAAAGTAATGTTTTCATTAATTATTTGCAAATATCAGACAATGTATTTTGATCATATTCACTCTCCACTGTTCCCCCTAACAACTTCTTGTTCTCTTTAAGTTTTTATTAACACACAAGTCTAATTTGTGTCATATATATATGATATATACATATATATGTGTGTGTGTGTGTGTGTGAGAGAGAGAGAGAAAGAGAGAGAGAGAGAGAGAGAGAGAGAGAGAGAGAGAGAGAGAGAGAGAGAGAGAGATAGGGCCATCTAGGATCACAAATGATCTGCCAGGGACCAAGCCCTTGAAGAAAACTGTTTTTCTCTTATAAAACACCAACTGCCAATAGTTTCTAGACTAGGGGTGGTTACTCCTGAGGCCCTGACCACTCCACACTAGAATCTTAACTGGCTTGATCTTGTACAGATCTTGTTCAAGGGATCATTGATGCTGCCGGTGCATGAGTGCAGTGGTCCTGTCCTATCCAGAAGACAGTGTTTGGCTCCAGTGCTCCCAGACTTTGATGCTTACAGTCTTTCTTTCTCCCTCTACTATGAAGTTCTGTGCACCTTGAGGTGAGGTAATGTAGATGTCTAATTTGAGCTGAGCATTTCCCTGACATTTATTCTCTGATCTCATCAATCATGAATTTTTATACTAACCACAGTATACTGCAGAAAGAAACTTCTCTGGTGAAGTATAAAGGCTGAGCTAGCCTATGGATACAGAGAAATGAAGCTGAAGAGCAGTTTAGCACTATGTCAATTTAGTAGAATAATCATAGGCTATCAATTTCTTAGGCCAGTGGAACACCCCAAGCATGGTTCCTTAGCCAGGTTTACAATACAAACAATGCATTTTCTCCTGTGGAGCCTTAAGAAGAAGGGTCATATTTTATGTGTGTAGGAGCCAGTGCACTGGTTTTCAATATGTGTTTGCCACTATGCTTAAAGGTTTATGTCGCTCCTTGCTTCTCTTGGCATTTGCTAGCTTCATGGGACTTTTCACAGTAATGTATATTAAAAGTTGTAAGTTACATTTGCATTATGCAGAAAGTGAGAGACTTTGAAATACTCAGTCCTAAGTGAGATGTCTCCATCAAATCCTTTCCCATCAGAGCTCAGAGAACCCAATGGAAGTAGTATAAGATGCAGAGGTAATGGAGGACACCAAGAGAACAAGGCCTTCTAAATCAACATGAGCTAGGCTCATATAAACTCACAGAGATTGAAGCAGTATGCACAGGGCCTGCACAGGTCTGCACCAGGTCCTCCAGGTACATATTGTGGCTTCCAGATTATTGCTTCTCTGGGATTCCTTAGTGTGCAAATGAATGGGCCTCTGAGTCTTGTGCCTTCTCCCGGGCTCTTTTCCTCATGTTAGTTTGTATTGTCCAACTTCGATGTGATAGTTTTTGTTTTCTTTTGTTATATGTTATTATTATGTATTAGAAGTCTGCTCATGTCTAATGGGAGACAGAAAGGAAGTGGATCTGGATGGGATTTGAGGTGAGGAGGAACTGGGAGGAGTAGAGGGAGAGGAGATGTTAATCAGGATATATTATATGAGAAAGGAATTTATGTTTAATGAAAGAAAGAAAGAATTTGTAAAGGCAAGATCAGAGCTGTTTGTAACTGCTTTTAAATGACCAAAGATACTGCAAGTTTCTATCTTTACATTCACTTAGGTGGTAGACTATATTTTTAATTTGTTATAAAGTTTAAATCAATACTGAAAGACTTCCTAGCTATGTATTCTGCTTTATTATATAGGTATAACCTGTTCTTGATCTTTGATAATAAACTAACTCTTTTTAGGCAAATATTCTGAAGTATGCTGTGGATATCCCTCTGTATAAATAAAATGCTGATTGGCCAGTAGCCAGGCAGGAAGTATAGGGGGGACAAGCAGAGAAGAGAATTCTGGGAAGTGGAAGGCTGAGGCAGAGTCACTGCCAGCCGCCATGAAGAGAAGCAGATGTTAAGATACGGGTAAGCCATGAGCTACATGGCAACTTGTAGATTAATAGAAATGGGTTGATTTAAGATATAAGAACTGTTAGCAAGAAGCCTGCCATGGCCATACAGTTTATAAGTAATATAAGTCTCTGTGTGTTTACTTGGTTGTGTCTGAGTGGCTGCGGGACTGGCGGGTGAGAGAGATTTGTCCTGACTGTGGGCCAGGTAGGACCAGAAAACCTTTAGCTACAGAAATATCTTTGGATTTGGCTAGAAAAATAACTTACATTTTGGGAAACTTTTATTATTATGTAAAATGTGTAATTTGTTACTCTTTGGGCGGTAATTCACAATATTGAAATTCTTATAATATTGTAAATATGGGGCATAAAATGCAACATTGTATTATCAATTCCTTTAAATTAAAAGCTATTTGGTGAAGATGACCATATGAATTCAACTATAAACCTGTTGGTTAATGTTTTGCCTTGAAAGTTACACAAAAGAGTTGTTTGTTAATCAGTGTTTGTAAAGATACACTATTTAGAGCTAATATATTTAAAATTAGGCTTGTTATTATATTATGTATAAGACTATGTTAAAGTAACCTTTAGTTCTCGTGAATACCAATTCCAATTTTGATGGAAGAAGTGTAGACCTAAGAAATTGTATAATTGTAGTATCCTTCAGAACCACTAGAGGGGAGTCATCTCACAGGAAAATTGCAATGCTTTGCTTTTCATATATGAGTGTTGTGCAATTAAAATTCACTATAAAGACAATGTTGATTGAAATTGGAATCCGTGATCTAGAATTCTTATAGCCATAAGTACCTAAAGCTGTTTTCTCATGAGTTAAGACTGAAAAGGAAAATAAGTGGTGGCCAAATGTGGCATTAGCAAACTTATTTAGGATCACTCACAAAGTAACATTTTCTAGGCAGAACCACTGCCAATATGGCCTATTTGCAGAACTTGTAAAGAAAAAAAAAAAGAAAGAAAGAAACTCTCAGCCATAAATAGATTCTGTAATTTGGAGTAAATTATTCTTTTCTTTCAAAGATAATGCATCAATTGTATTTTCCACTGAATGTAGTTATTTTTATCTTTTTTCTATTGTTTCTTCACTGGAAACAGTTTCTAAAATTTTCAGTAAAACAATGTTCATATTCTACATTGGTTGTAATTGTTGACCATCTCAGTTTTTGTAATAAAAAGAAGATATACGTTTTTGGACCATAGATCATCTTAACGGGTATAATTTATGGAAGCTAGTGAATTATCACTGATACCCTAGGCTGTTTTGATTGTAAATTGTGGGGTTTGAATACATATCCTTGAGTTGTTTCCTTGACAATTATCCCCACATTCTTTCTTCTAACATCAGTATATCCTTTTTAACCCAGGAATCAATTCATACTGCACCTGATTCAGCTCTATTTCAGTTTGCTTTGATAGAGATATCGTTTCTCTGTGGAGCTGACTTAAATGACAGCTGATTCCAAATCAATAGTGCTTTGAAGGTCCTTGGTTTAACTTATTTTTTCCCTACTCCTTAAATTTCTCTTTCAAACTAAAAACTCATAGAAATCAGGAGTTTTAATTAATGATAAAATGAACCCCCAGTAACAGCTTTCTTCATGGCCCAGAGACCCTGCCAATATTTGTGAACAGTAAAATTAGATGAGCAAATTCCACTTATTCAAGCTCTGTAGGCAGCCCCCTAAGTTGCTCGTTCCTTTTTTAGGGAAAGTTAAGTAAGGTGCTGCACTCGGGAAAAATCTGGCAGTGAGATTCAGCACTCAATGTCTGTGAAAAGTCGAGGTGATCGTTTCTGTGGCTGGTGTCTTCATCAGCAGGTGTGATAGCAACCAAGGACAATATAAAAATGACCTTTCCAGCTCTAGGGATATAATTCTTCAGTCAAGAATATGCAAATAGCTCTGAATCCTTGCTTGAGCTTCAAAACAGTGTCTCAAACTCCACTCTAATTAGCTATAAAAGAGCTATTTACCTGGCAATTATGTAGTTACACAGGTGCATTTCTGCTGGAAGAACCATTCCGCCACTCAGCTCAACAATGTGCATATGTTCATCTTGTTTGACTTGGTTTATGATTATATGCAGCAGCAAAGCCAAATAAATTGTTTTCAAAATGTTAACTACCTCAGGCAGGAGGATAGTTTGCTATCTGTTGAGCATAGGACTTTGTCTCATTCATTAGGTAATTATATCCTCCAAATTTTCCCAACCATAGAGCTACACAGAATCCTAATACCTCATTCTCAGTGAGGATGCAGAAAGAGAATCTGCACTAAGGGTTAGGAGGGCGCCTGCTCTACAAGGATGATTTTAGTGGTTCTGTCTCCCCATTCCTTTTGTAGCTGAAGGCTATGAAAGTAAACAAAAGAAGCTCGACAGAAGGAATATGGAAAGGCAGCACATCAAGCAGGTGGCTAAGGCAATTCAGAGACACTCCGTGGATGCACACAGAGAGGAGTAGATGCTAATGACCAGAGATTTACATAGCTTTGCATCACAGATATTAGCAATGCTCCACAAGGAAAATATTGCTACAGCTTTCTGTGACTTTCCTCACCAACAGCTGAAGGGCCAAATAAAACATAGAGATGGGAGCAAATATTCAATGCTAGCTATGTGCCCTGTCCAATATGAGAGACCCAGAACAGTGCAAAATGAGGATTTACCACCTTTCCTTATTGCTTTCAGTGTAAATATGATTTTTAACTTTTATTGGTTCTTTGTGGATTTCACATCATGCATTCCAATCCCACTTATCTCCCATCCCCTCGGGTCCACTCTCTGCCGTTGCCAAACTTCCTCTCAAAACAAAACCAAATTAAAAAAAAAAAAAACTAAAAACCAACCCCCCCCCAAAAAAAGAAGAAATGTAAGAAAACAGAAACAAAAACAAAATGAGACAAAAAATAAGTAAAGAAAGAAAGAAAGAAAGAAAGGAAGGAAGGAAGGAAGGAAGGAAGGAAGGAAGAAAGAAAGAAAGAAAGAAAGAAAGAAAGAAAGAAAGAAAGAAAGAAAGAAAGAAAGAAAGAAAGAAAGAAAAAAGAGAAGAATCTTGTGGAAGCTGTATGTAATGTGGCCTGGTGACTCAGACAGTTCACCCTTAGTTCATTCATCTTTACTTGCAAGTGTTCATTACCACAAATATTGGTCTAGCTCTGGTTTCTGCTTCAGCACCTATAATGGCTTCTCACTGGGTCTGCTCTTGGATATTCTATTGTTGTCCTATGTCGGTAATCTTCAATAGTATTTTCCTTTGTCACTAAATAAAGTAGTTAATGCTCTGTGAGGGAAGATCATTCCTGAATCACAATATTATTTCATCAACTATTTATACCAGGGAAAATAAAAGAATACTGAATACATATTCAGAGAAAAATTAAGAAACAACTCATCACTTACTTCAAATATAATTTATTAAAACTATGGAGTTAAAAGAGGTAAAATATTGAATGGGTACTCAGCTTGGGCATGATTCTTACAGATTTATGTTTCAGATAAAAACAATAAAATTCTCATATTAAGAAGGTATATTTTATACACACTTATTTTTATTTGTGTGTTTGTGTGTATTATTCTGTGTGTGTATGTGCACATGTGTGCAGGTGCCCGTAAAGGCACATAGAGAATACTGGAATTTATGAAGCTAGAATTGCAGGCACCCAACAAAAGTGCTAGGAAATAAGCTATAGCAAGAATAACCAATGCCATCCACCACGAAACCATCTCTCCAGTTCCTAGAAAGCCTATTTTTCTGAATACTGTTGTAGTAAAAAACTATAAAGGAATTCCTTGATATTATAGCAAAGACATTTTTATTTTTCAAATCCATTTGATATTATCCTCTTCCCTAAGCAATTGTAACAAAAAGGTAAGGCCATTAATAAAATCTAATATAGTGGTTAAGTAAATATGCATCAGAAAATGAAATCTGTAAATAAGACAGCTGATTTCTTCATGCCACCTAGTCCATTAGGGAGGTAGACTCAAAGAAGTTTGAATTCCTGCTATGCATGAGGAAGAATTTTATTTTATATAATAGAAAATAAATCAAAGCTTAGAACAGTAAATAAAAAATGTGTTGCAGATGGAACAGACTTAGAAACTAGTGTTTTCAATTCTAAATATATAAAGGTAACCAAAGAATTAAACATTAAAGCATTATCAGTGATTCTCAAGGGAGAATATTTTCTGAAGAAGTTCAGAAGTTATAAGATTTTTATATTTATCAACATAAATATACCTCCAGTCGCTGGGCAGTGGTGGTACACTCCTTTAATTCCAGCGCTCAGGAGGCAGAGCCAGGAGAATCTTTGTGAGTTCGAGGCCAGTGTGGTCTACAGAATGAGATCCAGGACAGGCAACAAAACAATACAGAGAAACCCTGTCTTGAAAAAACAAAAAAAAAAAAAACAAAAGCAAACAAACAAACAAACAAAAACCAAATACCTCAAGTCCTTAAAGATGACTTTCCTTTTTGAAACAGATTCATTTATAAAGGATCTCTGACTTGGCTATTCAATGCGTATTCAATAATATACAAAGGGCCATTGAAATGTTTACAGATGTACACTTAAACAGAAACTGAGGCTCTCAGACACAAACACATTGAGTTAGAAATTTGTATCTCATGGGCCTTATGTGGAAGGTACCTTTTACATTTAAGCCCTTTTCAGTCTCTACCTACGAACACTTTGTGATACGACCTATGATTAAAAGAAAACAAACAAACAAACAAAAACATCCTTCAGGTGATTCTAAAATGAAAACTGTATTTTGAAGCTTTATTTGATTAACTCTTGTTCATTTGGCAATCAACAATCTATTAACTTCCTTGGCATTTGTGCTCATTAGTTACACAAGCTGAAGATAGATGACACTAAACTTGCGCTTAGCTCAGGCAATAGCTGTATATCTCTTCAACCCATAGATGGCACCCGGGAGGCAGAGCCAGGCAGATCTCTGTGAGTTCGAGGCCAGCCTGGGCTACCAAGTGAGTTCCAGGAAAGGCGCAAAGCTACACAGAGAAACCCTGTCTCGAAAAACAAAACAAAACAAAAAAAAAAAAAAAAAAGAAATTTTATTTTGTGTTTGAAAAAACAATGAACAGTAGACTAAGTCCAGTTGCTTCTAAATCAGTGTCATGAGATATATATTATTCCTCAAGCAGTGGGATCCTGGAGGTACTAAAGATTATCAATAGGAATTCTAATTAATAAATTTTAATTGTTAGAGTAAAACATTATTATTGCTCTGAGGAGTTGAATTACAAGAATTATTCTATAAGTTGGACTTTTATAATATACCAAATATAATTTATGAAAATATTTGAAAATGTATATAATATCAAGCAATATAGATCTATTGTTTAAAAATGTGCTATATGAGTAGTATATGAAATCAACTCTGATATAACACGAACATTCAGGGTATTTGTCTGTTGATAATTACACAAATGAACAAACAGCTCATTAATAAACAAATATATTTATGGTCAATTAGCTGATATTTGAGTATTAAAAATAGCTAACATTGTAATAAGATATAATATTTATTCAATATTCCAAATATCATTTTTCATTATAAGAGCTCACATGTATCTTTTATATTAAGAAGAAAATAAACCAAAATTTTTAGCTGATAATAGAGATACATACAATTTTCTACATGACTATCACAGCCATATATGTAGAATTACTCAGATGAAGAGAATTACTTTGATCTTAACATAGTATCTATTATATTGCATCTGAATTATATTTGTATGAATTACTTTCCTTAGAGTACATGATACAAAATTAAATAAGCTATAGATTATTTTCATCTTAAGAAAAAGCTTACACTATCATTTTAATGACTCCTCATTACATGAATTTTAGACACATGGAGTCTAATTCCTTCCCAGAAGTGGAATTCTCTACTTCTCTCAAGGGTTATTTTTCAACTTGGAGTTACATTTATTAATAAACACTAAAGTAATTGGATACAGAAGTAGAGGCTGATGGTGAAAGGCCATAAAATGATGGCATGATACCCCTCAATAAGTATTTTCTTTGGAACATCTTAAATGAACTATTCATTATAAATGTGAGAAAATGAGCATGACATTGAGAGGTTTTTAAATGTTAGCATATTGTGTTATGTATAATAGAAGATAAACAAATACTTGTAATAGTAATGATCTTACATGCTTTGTATAAAGTTTTGCTTCAAGTTATTTAGTAATGGGGCAAGTTTCAGAAAATACCTAAGCTGTATTATTTCATTAAGGACATCGATTTGGGAATAAAAAATGTTACTGTAAATATCCTTACCCCTACTCTATCCTAACTAAAACTGATATAAGATCGTCATCTAAATGTTTAAAGTATTTTAACATGAAACTGGGACTGCTTGAATGCAAAATCAGTGTTCATTTGTAGAGTAACTCAATTACCTAGCAATTCTACCTCCATTATAAGAATCCTCCCTACTTACCAGGCTGCATCTTCCTGTGTTTTGGCTGGTCAATGTGATGATGCCATAGGAGCAGCCTCTCTACTAAGCAGAAGAGAGATTTGGTAGTGTGATGGAAGATTTTATCAAGATGTGCTGCCAAATATCTTTTCAAAATCCCTAGTCAAATGGCAATTACTAAGTCATCTAAAATTTTAAAAAATTACAGTTTACTTATGGGATATATACTGTATGTATATTTCTATTCTCATTTGAGGTATTATGTTTATGTAACTCATTTAGATTGTAATGGATAATTAAAAAATACAGATTAATAATTAGTCTTCTATGATAGTCAAACTTACAGTCACGTTAAGTTTTCTAGGTACACATAGGTAATCTTCAAACACTTCAAAGACCTACAGAATATGGTATTTAAAATGTTTTAAAAATTTAGACTTTCTGGAGAGTGAGACATGTCTTCTCCTGGCAGCACTGATTTACTTCAAAGAAAAAGATAGTCATCAAAGACACTCCATATGGAGTTTATCTTCTTCTTGGCAAGAATTGCCATTTGGGCAAGAGACTATTCTTGCCTGGACTACTTGATAAAATGTTGTGTTGACTGGACATGCAGTCAACATGACTGGACATGGACTCATAGAAAGGTGACCACTGAACTTTGCAAGGCAAGATGGTCCTTCAGGTTCCTGCTTCACAGAGGAAATTGCCAGACATTCTGTAGAACACAGAGAAAAGTGACTGAGAGACTACGCCTATGGGCTGAAGATGGATGCCCCAACATTGCAGAAGAACTTTGGATGGCTGTCCAGGCAGACAGCTGTCTCTGTCATTCTAGATTGTTGGAAGTTGCTTACAATGCTCCTCCTATTTACTTAGGTAATATATTATCCTTCTGAGGTCTTTGATGTAGTTGTAGACTAGATAGTTGTAATTTTCCTTGGTTATGATAAAAGGTAAATTAGATATGAAACCTTAGACTCACAAATATAGGACAGATTGGATAACTTCCTTAATTTTGCCAAATAAATAGACTAAATATTATAACTATAATTCTTGCTTGATAACTATTTTGATATATGTAATATTACTATGTTGAAGTCAAAACCTTCCCTTTGAATAAAAATAAGGGGAAAATGATGAGAGTGTCTTTTTGTATGCTATGAAAATATGTTGCTATGACTGGTTAATAAAGCTGTTTGACCAATGGTGAGGCAGAATAGGGTTAGACAGGACATTCTAACTAGAGAGGAGGAAGAGAAAGGCAGAACAGAGAGACGCTGCCAGCTGCCATGAGAAGCAAGATGTAAAGATACCAATAAGCCATGAGCCATGTGGCAAGGTATAGATTTATGGAAATGGGTTAATTTAAAATGTAAGATCTAGCTAGCAAGAAGCCTGAGCCATTAGGCCATACAGTTTTAATTAATATAAGCCTCTGTGTGTTTATTTGGGTCTGAGCGGCTGTGGGCCCGGGTGGGACTGGAGAAAACTTCAGCTACACCATTCCTATATGTTGATGTTACTCCCTGATTATCAGCTATCTTAGGTATCCTCAGCCTTGATGAATACTACCTGCTCTTATTTGAAATACTTCTGGTATATACATTAGTATGCACATATATGCTTGACACAAAACTTCATAATTCAATTTCTTTGTATTTTGGTATATTGGCAATGGTTAATGATCCTTATAGAATCGTTGGGGCATTGTGAATAAAAGTACCATAATTTTCATGTCTAATTATGTACCCTTGTTCTTCTTATACCCTATTATTTCTCAAAAGAGATAACAGAAATGTAGCAAAGAAAAAAGGATAGCATTTTACATGAAGAAAATTAATCACTCAATCATAGAAAAAGAGCTTCATAGCACCTACTAGGTCATTCCAGCTCATGCTGAGGGCTAGCATAAATTTGGGACTGAAGCTTCCTTTCTTTTTCCTTATCAAAAACAAGAGCAAAAAGAGTCAAAGAGGAAAATATTACCTCTGATGTACACATGCTACTGGTCCAAGTCAAAGCTATTAATATTCATCACAGCAGAACATTCATGGTTATTGTGGCCAAAGATCACTTGAAAATTACATGTTGTGAGTGCTAATAAAGTTATCAGTACTTCTGGAGGCATTTATTAGCTGAAAAAATATCCCCCCTTTAAAAACATAAGGATTGGTTAGAGCAGTTTATTTTTGTTAGTTTATTAGATTTTCTATCTTAAAGATGCATTTTGGATACTGCAGAGTTTATTGTACTGGAGCTTTGAAGAGAAAGATCTAAAGATAAATAACCATTTAAAACATAGAGAAACGAACAATCAGAAATCAATAAACTGAAGTCAAATCAAGCTAAATTACCCAAAAGAAAGAAAAATAAAGATTTATGAAGGAGATCAAAGACACAATGCTCACAATAAAGGATTTTCTAATTAGCTTCAGATAAAATGCCACTTACCAATGCTAGACAGAAGCCATTCATTGGCTCAGACAGGACATTTACACCACATGGTTCTGTGTTTCCCTGGTTGTGAGACTTATTATCCCATTTCACACCATTAAGCATTATATGGTCCCTGACTCCTGCTGAGATTCCCTTTGAAACTTCTCAGTTCTTCCTTTAAAACACCCCATTCTACTATATGTCATATTTCACTTTCAGTTTAAGATGAGATAATTTTATCTTAATTTCAAGTATCTGTTTCATCTTAATATAACCCCTGCAATTTTACTGATTTTTAAAAACCACATAATTTCCATACTCATCTGAATTTTCTTAAATGATGATATACTTTAATTAGTCTAAAAATTCCACTAACGTGATTCCTGTATAAAATATGATTATGTCTGTAGTGTACAATGTCAGGTTCAAAGGAAATTCCAATCTCCCAGACCTCAAAAGGCAGTCCAAATGTCTGGAAATCAACTCAACCTGGACTATAGGGGAGCACTTCTGGAGGTTAGATAAAAGCCAGCATTTCTCTGAAACTTGTGAAGCCAGTTCCTCTCTACCAAAAGGATTCGTTTCCCTTATCCTCTGCACAAAGCACATATGGCTCTCCACATAGCAAGTACCTGTGTTGTCTATTAACATAATCAAGGTCCATAGTCTCCCTCAGTTCCTACTCACAAATAATTGCTATACATTTCAAGGCACGCACAGGAGCCTCCTTGTTCTTCTCTTCCTGCAGGTACTCACTCTTCTCAGAACCTAGCTACTCTCACTGTTCTAGGCTCCTGCTTCAGCTCTTCTCCCTGTGCCTTCTCCATTCTCTATCCCCTGCTATTCTTCCCCCTTTCACAGATAGTCCTGGCCATGTTCAGTCTACTTCTTTCTCTCAAAACTTTCCCTTTACCATACCATGGAACAGCTATGTTTTCTATAGATAGACTTTCACAAAGTTTTGCAGAGTGCAGTCATCCTGCTTGATACTTTAGGAATATTTTTAAAGATAGTAATAAGAAATCAGTTTAGGAAAAGTCAAGGCACTACAGTTGATAATGACCTTCTTTCATCACATGACCAGAAATTTGAAGCATGCAATCTCAGATAACTTAATTTTCATTAAAAAATAAAATAAAAATCAGTAGGCTGAAATGGGAGTCTTATACTTATGATGTTATCTACCTCTAGTTACATTCTCAGAGCCCACTTGTAAATAACAACATATACATTGCTGGATTACATTTTTGACAGATTAAACTTGGGAGACACATTCAACTCACAGCAATAACTCTGTATACTTTTCTGTTCATATCAATATAAGAGGATAAAATCAGTCTTCAAGAAAAAAACAGTAGTCAATAATTGGCTTTCAGAATTTGTTGGCAACATTTGTAATACTGAAGGTGAGAGACACCAGGGAGACATGCTGTAATGCAGCCATCTCTTTAATAAGTGGGAAAATTGTAGTGGCTCATTGTGTGCAAATGAGACTAGTGACAGACTCATGACTTACTGAACAAGTTATCTGCTGTGGGATGTCTCTCTGTACTCTGTGAGTACGTGTGGCTATGACTGGTTAATAAAGAAGCTGCTCTGGACTATGGCAAGTCAGGTTATAGCCAGGCAGTTTTTACATTAAAAAGAAAGAGAAATAGCCCACAGTTTTCCCTAATGTTCAACAAACAGGAAACAAAAATTCCTAAGTGCTTTGAGATCACATTTTTGTCCCAGTCAAACTGGCTCTGATTGAAAAAAGAAGTAGCCGGGCGGTGGTGGCGCACGCCTTTAATCCCAGCACTCGGGAGGCAGAGCCAGGCGGACCTCTGTGAGTTCGAGGCCAGCCTAGGCTACCAAGTGAGTTCCAGGAAAGGCGCAAAGTTACACAGAGAAACCCTGTCTCAAAAAAAAAAAAAAAAAAGAAGAAGAAGTAAAAATAAATGCTGATGAGGCTGTGAGGAAGAAGGACCACTATTATATTTCTAGAAGAAATATAATCTAGTGAAACCACCTTGGGAATCTGTATGAAGTTTCCTCACAAAGTTCAGAGTAAGTCTTCCAGCTGTCTCAGCTCTTCCACATCTGTGTGTATACATAAATGACTCTGTAACCTATCACAGGGGTACACGCACACCCATGTTTATAATAGCTGCTCTATCAACAACTAAGGAAATTGAAACGAGCCTAGACATTTCTCAGTGGAGGAATGGATAATTAAAATATGGCAAATATACACAATGGAAGTTGTTTCACCTATAAAGAAAAATAATAAGAAAATTGTAGGAAAATGAATGGAACCTGAAATGGCATACTAAGTGTAGTGAGCCAGTTTCAGAAATACAAAGGGTCATGTGTTATCTTTCGTATTCACTGACTTTTGATATCTGTATACATGTAAATAAGGGACTGTGAAAGTAGGTTTGACTATGCCAGTAGATGGGGATACACAGAAGTACAGATTGAGATATTGATGACATGGGAAAGAGTGGGTAAAGGTCACATATGACATGATATTGGGTAATGGGTTATGGGGGTAGAAGGGCGTGAGGCAAAGATGGGGTGGAGAAGAAGGTCAGGAGAGAAAAGTAAGTAGTAAATTTTATTTGAAAAATTCCATAGTGAAACCAAATTCTATTTAAGCTTCTACAAACTTAAAAGAAAAATTAAAAATGAAAAATTTGGGAGTAGAGAGATGGCTCAACTATTAAGACTACTTGCTATTCTAATAAAAGGACCAACATTTGATTCTGAGTGCTCCTAAGATAACTCAAAACCAACTGTAACTCCAGATTCAAAGAATCTGACTCCTCCTCAGGACTTTGTGACCACCATGCATCCACATGGTACATAGTAATACATGCAAGGAAAACACCCACAAACATTTAAAAATTTTAAAATGAACATGAATAACATATCAAATGAAAAGTTGTTTTCAGGAGTCAATGAAAGAAAATTACTTCCTGGAAACAGGGAAAGTTTAGGAACTGTGGAGATGCCTCTGAGGGTAGGTGTGTTAGCAGAACAACCTTGGGGAACTAAGTTCAAATGTCTTGCACCTGTTTTCTTAAAAAGAAATAAAAATAAAATACAGAATCAAGAAATGGCTATGGCTCTGGGAGCCTGCAAAGCCAGCATCATTGGGGATGATGTAAGTATCCCTCAGGCTTGCATGGCACTAGAACAGCTCTACATTCAATAAGAGAGTTGTCTCTAAAAATTTAGGTAGAAGTGACAAAAGGCGACACCCTTTGTCTCCTCCTTTGGTCTCTGCCCACACCTACGTGCACACACACTCTGTTGCGTGCTCAACCCACACAATAACAAGTGTTTAAGAACTTTGGACTTCACAACATATAGGGATTTTTCTTTTAATTACTTTAAATACAACTGCATACTTCTCAACAAGGGAGAAAAATGTTATTAGATGATTTGCCATTGTGCTTACATTATAAGTGAATTTACATCCACAGACAATGCTACGTTATTTTGGAGAAGACTCTTAAGATATTCATTCTCACATGTACAATGACAAGACTGCCTGAACTTGAGTTCCAACTTCACTTTCACCCGAAGCATCCTAACTTGAAGACTTTATTTATTTACCGTTTTAGCCATTCTCATCATGAAATCTCAGTTTCCAGTTTCTGAAAGTTAGAGCCCAAACATAAAACAAAAATAGTTTCACAAGTTTTCTCAGTGTTTATTATTAGTTAATTCGTTACAAGTTACTTTGAATTAAGGCAACGTTTTATGGAGCTAACATCTGGCAAAACAATTGCCATAAAATTGAAAATGGCACCCCATTTAAGAATTTTAAAATGCTTCTTTCTACAATAGTTTAGGGATAGATATAACGAAAAGGTTGTGTCAGTAAATAAAATATTCTATCACCTTTCCCACCTCAATCTATAATATGGCTACATTTTAACAGCTAAATAATCCCGTTTCACATGCTATCCCTACCTTCTTAAATTGTAAATAAGAATAGAAAAAGCAATGCCCTTACTGCCCACTTAACATACTTTCCCTGAAGCACATTCTTAGAAAGCACATTTTGCAGCACAGTTTCATGTCCTTGATCATTTTATACACCAGGTACAAGAGTTGAGACGACTGGAAAGAATGCTTGCATTATCTTTTCAAACAGTTAATTCTAAAATTTGTGTGGAAGGAAAGCTGCATTCAAATTGTCAACATATTCCAAGGCACAACAAGACAAAGAAAAGGAATTGGAAGGCAAAATGGAGATTTGAATAAATAAACATAGTATAAACAAACTATTAAAAGAAAAACAAATGAAGGGAAATCTCAGCTCTGGGATAGAAGCCTGCTTCTCCTCTTGGTGTCCTTTGTTATGTTACCATTGTTAAGTGCATATATATTATTTCCTTCATAGTACGTATTTTATTAGAAAGCTAAGGGCACATAAAATCCCCTGAGCTCAGAGTCACTATTTCCAAATCTTCAAACCCACACAGTGGTGTGCCACTTCAAGAAAATGATAAATTTTATTATCACTTGGTTTTATCCAGTTGATGTTTGTGCTTTACACAAAACAAATTAATAGATTCATAAAGCATGAATGCATGGACGATAATTGACCATCTTTATATTTTCTAAAATTTATTTGGAGGAATAATAATAATACAATAATATTGATTCTTTAGGTGTATGTGCTGGATAGTTATATGTCAACTTGACACAAGCTAGAGTTATCTGAAAGGAGGGAATCTCAATTGAGAAAACGTTTTCATAAGATATAGCTTTAAGAAATTTTTCTAATTATTGATTGATGGTGGAGGGCCCAGCCCATTGTGGTTGGGGCCAACTTTAAGCTGGTGGTTCTGTGTTTTATAAGAAGCAGACTGAGAAAGCCATGGAGAGCAAACCAGTGAGAAGCACCTTTCCATGGCGTCTGCATCAGTTCCTGCCTCTAGGTTCCAGCCCTGTCTAACTTCCTGTCCTTCAGTGGTGCGCAATGATAAAGAAGTATAAACCAAACAAACCCTTTCCTAGCTAACTTGCTTTGGTCATGGTGTTTCATTGCAGCAATACAAGCCCTAACAAAGACAGTGTGCTTCAGAAATCATAGGGCACTACTGATGTCATCCTATTTTCTCATTTACTAATTCATATAGATAAATTATATTAAAATGATAAGCCCATGTTTGAAAGGTATTTATGCATGTCAAATTTAAATATAGCAATATGTCAGTCTTCAATAGAGTTACAATTGTTTGTGAAAATTGGATATTTGTGAACTCATATTCAAAACCTAATAAAAAGTTCATCAGTGTCAATTAACTTCAATTAGTCTTGATTGCCACATGTACTGTTTTGCTCACAAAATACATGTTAACCCTTGTCTTTTCCTTGAGTCCACTTGAATTCAAGGGGGGATTTTATTTATCAGTTTCTTTTCACTAAAGCCCTCAAGGGCATTGTACACATCCCAAGGTAAATATCCCACACTTTATCCCCAACTTCTAATCTCACTGCCTTCCATTTCTTACCTATGAGCATCATAGAAATCAACCAATGTTGAAGTATGACATTGACCTGAAGTCACATAATCCATGTCTCAATTGGACCACTTGATAGTGATCTCTTACTTTTGTATACGCAGTATAGGAATATATGTATATATGTATGTATGTATGTATTCAACTGAGTGCTCATGAGTGTTAGATATATATGTACACAGGTGGATGCAAGATCTAGATGTCAGATGTCTTCCTATATTGCTCTCTACCTTACCTTCTCACATGAAGGGGTCTCTCTAAACAGAATTCAATTATTGAGGAAGATTATCTGGACAGCAGTAGTCTCTAGGAAACCCACCTTCCCGGGAGAAGGGCATTTATACTTACCTTCTCACTGGAAGTCTCAAATGAGTTCTGGGGATACCTATTCGGGTACCACGTGTTAACTATGCCTTCTCCTCTCATATCATCACCTTTTTTCTTTATACTTCACTTCTAGTTCCTCATTCTAGTCATTTCCCAAGATGCCACTTAGATAGAATTTAAAAGAAAAAATATTTCCTCTATATGTAACACTTTACGTATTACTGTTTCATGACTCCTGCAATGTTTTATAAACACTTTGCAAGAATTTTCATCCTATAGAAAGACTATGAACTCACAGAAATATTTGAATTCTTCATTATTCTTTCCTTTTATGGCATTTCAAATATTTTTATTTCAATATCTTGAATGCTTTATTTCTAAAATGAGTAAAAATATATAATTTAAGAAGCTGAAATATTAACGGAGTCATGCCTACTAGTGTTTGAGGGAAATGATTATGAAAGGGATAATATTAGAATTATAAAAAGGCCCTCTGCATCTTACCTGCCGTATGACTATTAGTTATCAAGTGTTAGAGTTCCATTTACCAAATATTTTATAAAGATAAATAGGTAAGGTGTTAATGTTGATTTTAATTACAATTATAAGACCTTTAATTTGTTTGCTTTTCTGAGGAAAGTAAATGGAGTAGTGATTAAATTGAAGAAGAAAAATAAACTAAATGAAATATATTCTTCATTTTACAGGAAGATTCAGACAAAAATTCTAAAGTCAGGAATATCATTTTAGTGAACACAAATTGACTTCTGCTCTTTGTAACCAGACAACTGCAGTGTCCAATAAAGAGCACCAGAGATGTATTGATATTAAACAGACTATTGGGAAGGTTAAACATGCACGTATCTACAATCAGATTTTAAAGGTATATGAATGGTAACTTAAACATAGAAATTGTCTTTGTATTTTTATATTTGTATTTCCCTAAGGAAATTACATTTTATATGAAAGCATTATGAAGCACAATTTCAATCACTATATTAACTGTGGAAGAAATGTATAACTAATGTTTTGTGAGTCTCCCATATTAATTAGTACACACTTAAGAAAGCAAAATGACAATTCAAACTATTTATTAAATCATGTTATATAAAGGATATAAAATGTCTCATAGTTCAATAACATTTCAAAGTATAGCTTTAAATACACTTCAATACCTAATTATACTGTTAGGGGGAAAATGTGAAGGGCAGGGCAGTTTGTTTTGTTTTCCTGTGTGTGTGTATGTGTGTGTGTGTTTTATTGATTTTTTTTTTTTGAGACAGGGTCTCATGGAGCCCAGGAGTTAACTATCAGAATTCCAGATCCTAGATCCTCCTGCTTCATGGAGCAAGTGTTGAGGTTATAGGTGTGCATCACCACACTCAGCTTAGCAAAACATAGATTTGCTGTTCAACATGAAAGCACATTAGAAAGAAAGAATGTTCTAATCCCTAAACATGCTGACAAGATGAAAAGACAGGAGAGTACACTTTTGTCTGTTGTATATGGCAGGGATCTTGATCAAATTGCCTTAGAAGTCACTGCAAAGAAAATAGAATATGTAAATTATACCACACACGTACACACACACACACACACACACACACACGTATGCACACATATTTGTACTAAAGACAACAGTCTTAAATTAATTAAGAAAACACTGTTTACAATAGTCACTCTTACAGTACAAAATGTCAGTTACTTGTTTTATAACTGGTTACCTTACTCTGATAAAATATGGAATGTGATTACTATTATCATTGTATTTGCAACTTTAAATTCATAAGTTCTGTGATAATTCATGGCTGCCATAGCCACATAAATAAATCATTACGGATTTTTTTTTTTTAGTGTATTTTGAGACATAGTCTAATTTTGTAGCCCTACCAACTTGTCACTCACTTTATTATTCAGGCTACCCTGAAATTCATAGAAATCCCCCTACGTTACCTTCTGAGTATTTGGATGGGGAGAATGAGTCACCATATTGGACACTTCATGAGTAAATTTTAGCAGAGGTTATATCAAAATGGAAGAGAGTAAAGTGACAAAAATTATATATATATATATATATATATATATATATATATATGTGCATATATATACATATATATGAGTTTTAGTATGTTTTTAACATGTATAAAATAAAGATTAGATAGTGATTAGTTTAGGATCATTTATTATAATGTATAAATAAGAAAATAAAACTATGCTGTCCCTAACTATTCCTTTCAATCCTCTGAGGATTCCCATTTCCTCAAGTTCATTATTTCATTTGGTCTGTGCCCTTGAAATTTGCTTCAAATTGGCTCTTTTAGTTGCTGCAGTTTGGATTATCTAGACAGAACTTACACTTACTCTGCCAGAACCAAATTCATAAAATATTTCTTATGCTACAAATTAGTTCTAAGCCCTTTTAGAGCTTTGGAAAGTCTATACCATAAAGAATGCTCCCTTTCATTCCAAATTCATTTGCATTTTATTTGTGCCTCAAAGCAAGAACAATCCAAACTGATTAGAATCCACAGACACTGTGCATAATGAAAAATTAATTGCATCAATCTTTTCACTGTAGTGGTCTTAACAACTCATTTTCAACTGGTCATTTTTCCACCTGCTCACCAGGGCCCAGGCAGCTGAGGCAAGCATATCTTTGACATTTGCAGAATACCAAATGAAGCGAAGGTCACCAGTACATCACGCAAGCAGGAGCTGAGAGTCTTGAAAGAGATATAAGATGCTTGGATGAACCAGAGCTATTACATGATGGCGGAGGGCAAAAGCATGCTATGAACAAGCCATCTCCGCACAGTTTAAATTAACAAACAGAAGGGAAAGAGAAGTCTAAATCACCCACAGCAAAGGTTAGCGTAATACCGCCTCACTGACAAGTAAGTGTAATGTGCTGTTGAGATTGGCAGTAAATCAGAAACCGTATGCTAACAGGGCTGATGTGGCAGGTGACTATAGCACTGCAGTGCACGGGCCTCACAAGGAAAGGGTCTGTATTTTTCTTTTTAAATAACTTTTTTTTTATTCTTTCCAAGTCCTATACATTCATACAAAGCATATTGCTCATTCCTATCCAGTAAAGCTAGCTGGACTCAGGAGGCTATTAGTGAAAAAAAAAAAATTAAGGAACCTGTTTTTAAAATGCATATCTTTCATTGCTTCGACAGTATTGTTCATGTTCTTACTGCTAAACATATATATCAAATGCTCCCTCAGTCAAAGTCTAAGGTTTATTTTCTAAGCAAACTCACAGTATTAAAGCTTCCTATAGTTTTATGAGATCTCATTCCAAAGTAAATGCTAACAATATTTTGTATTTTCTTAGAATTGGCATCCAAATCAACACACAAAGGTGAGCCCATTCAAGGTATCCTGTTGGATCAGATTTTCTTCTAATGTTTGATACAGTTTAATAGTTTTCTTCCAAAGTTAAGTCTGCAAAATAATGCAGGATCTGGTGAGAAATGAAGAATCTTGAGCCTAGCTTCAAATTTACTGAATTATAATTTATAATTAAGCAAGACTTCTAAGTACCCTAAAGCTGGGATTCTTAAATATCTATCTGCAATCATATATCAGACATTTATGTGACACTACATCCCTGGAGAGCTTTCTAAAACTCAGATTCCTGGTCTCACCTGCTGGCATTCTTATTCAATGCTGCTGAAAATACCAAGAGGCGTAGTACCCAACTGATCCTAACACGCTGGTTTGTGGTGCACACTTTGAGTTGCCATTCCTTTGAAAAATGAAATTGCATAAGAAAAAAAATAAGCATCTCCTTTTGGATATTTTACTCCGAAGTCTAGAACATGTCTGCCGGGAAGAAGAGTCAGTGAGGAAAATATGTGACACATAACTATAGCGAGCAGGGTTCTCATCTCAAGAACCCACCTAAATGCCAGACGGGGTTTGTGAACCGCCTGTCATTACAGTACTCAGCAGAAACAGACAATCCCAGGAGCAAGTTGGCTGTGCCGACCAGCTGAATCAGCAAGTTCTAGAAACAGTGAGAGACCCTGCCTCTGTATACATTGTATTAGCAACTTCACTATTGCTGTTATCAGACACAATGACCAAGGTAATCAATAGAAAGAAAGATTTATTTGGGGCTTACAGTTCTACAGGGATAAGAGTCCAAAAGCATCACGGCAGGGAGCATGGCAGCAGGCAGGCAAACGGGAGCTCACCTCTTATTTATTTATTTATTTATTTATTTATTTATTTATTTATTTATTATTTTTATTTTGCAATACAATTCAGTTCTACATATCAGCCACAGATTCCCTTGTTCTCCCCCTCCCGCCCCCCTCACCTTCCCCCCAGCCCGTCCCCCATTCCCATCTCCTCCAGGGCAAAGCCTTCCCCGTGGACTGAGATCAACCTGGTAGACTCAGTCCAGGTAGGTACAGTCCCCTCCTCTCAGGCCGAGCCAAGCGATCCTGCATAGGCCCCAGGTTTCAAACAGCCAACTCATGCAATGAGCACAGGACCCGGTCTCTTGATCCTCAGTTAGAGGGGAAAGAGACCACGCACACACTGAGAATGATTCAAGTCTTGTAAAATCTTAAATCCTGCCTTAGTGACAAGCCTTATCCCAAAAGGTATATATCATACCTCCTATCACTCTCCAAACAGTTTCACCAATTGGGGATCAAATATTCAAACATATGAGTTCATGGGAGCCATTTCTCATTCAATCCACCACATTCCACTCCCTGCCCTCTTTAGATTTATGGACATATCATAATGCAAGATGCATTCAAAAGTCACCATAATCTTTTACAATCATAAAACTATATAAAAGTCCAAAATTCCTCTGAAACTGAAGGAAATTTCTTGACTAGGAGTCCCTGTAATATAAAAAAGCTAATTACATACTTACAGCATCCAATGGCAAAGAATACACATAACCATTCCAAAATGGAAAAGAATGGGTATGGGGGGGGGAGAAATACTGGACCAAATCAAGACCAAAACCCAATAGGGCAAAAATAGAGATTCTGTAGCTCCATGTTTGATATCAGAAGGCTTAAACAGCTTTACTCTTCCAGCTTGCTGATTGCAACACACTTCTCTACCTTGGACTGGTTCCACTCCCTATGTTCAGCTCTCTTTGGCAGAAGTCCTACAGCTCTTGTATATCTAAAATTTTGGGATCACCAAAGCCTTCCAGGCTTCTCTTTCACAGCTTCCTACAGTGGCTTCACTGGGCCTCTTGTTCTCTCAGAGCTTAATGTCAGGAATGCTCTGCCATATATTTCCTGGCCTTAGTAGCGCTCATCAACCAAGGAGGAAGATCCCAGTTCTTCGATATACTTCCTTCATGAGTTTAAATCCAGAATCAGTAAACCACACTGCCAAGTTAGGTTGCCTTCTTGAGAGAAACCCTGGCTCTCTTGTATATCATTTGTAGGAGTCTGTTTGTTGTGTGTTCCATGGAGAAGAAACTTTCTTAGGCCTTTTGATTTCACAAGTAGGAAGTTTAGCTGGGTGAGATCTTGCCCTGAAGTTACCATTCTAATCAGATAGATCTGGACACATACATAGAAAACACACACACACACACACACACATACACCAAGAGCAGGGGATGGGCTTACACAGGAAAGGTCAGATATAGGAATGGTATGGGGAAAATGATGTAATTTTATTTCACTTTAAAATGATGTAATTTCATTTCACTTTTAGTTTTGAGTGCTAATTATGCCAAGTTAGCAGCCAGAATTAAAGTATTTAAAGGAAACAGGCATGCGTAGTTCTCCACCTGCTTCTCTTTTCTTCCTTCTCTCCCTCCTCCTCCTACTGATGCTGTTAGACACGTAAAGTTAATTTAAGAAATTTCTTAAAAACCTTAATAATATGTAAACCCTATTCATCGCAGTCATAAAGTTTGCCAAAACACACATTCACATAGTGGATATTAATGGTTGCACAGGAGCCATAAAAAGAACAGAGAATTAAATTCACCTTCTCAGTACGTGAAACACGTACTGCCTAAATATGGAACCTTTGATAAAAATCATAAATATGTCTGGTGGCACAGATCAGTGATTACATGAAATTCACCACTTTAAAGCTGTGGTAATGCTTATCAATATCTCTGAAATAAAATAATTCTGTGTAATTTTCCCTGGTATATCAAATAATAACTGAACTATGTGCTTAATTCTGGCTTCATATTTCAAGAATGAGGTGAAAGTAGGTATCACCAGTGCATGATGATTGGAAAGTTGAATGTTCTAACACTATTCTTTAATAAAACCTGAAGAAAATTGGTTAATACCACTAGAGAACTGAAGGCCATAATTTTGTCATATGACAGGTAGAGGCTACATTTAGTACAGCTTCTAAACATAAAATTGCTTGATGAAAATTAAGTTCTAGAAGACATTTTTTTCCTTTTTAACTTCAGTATACTAGCACATTGTCTCAATTTGAAATTTCCAGCAATTATACATGAATTGTGCCAAGCAACAGCATGTGATGAGTCTTTTTCTTTCCCCATATTACTAAATTTTTTAGGACAAAAATATTGGCGACCTCTTCTCTCAAGTCAGTTCTGCATACAAAAACTCCTATTGAAATCATAGTCATTATGCCTTTCAGTATTTGACCTGTTTACTTGTGTATGTTGTGTTACACTTCTACAGGTAAAGAAACAATGACAAACGAAGATAGTGAATTATACGGAAGTCCAGCTTGGTAAAAGAAAGCACTTAGGGGTTACTTAGAGGTACAAGGAGGACTTGACTGTGGTCACATCCTCAGAAAGCCTATCTCAACTATGGAAGCTGCAGACATGGAGCTCTCTGCAGGCTGTTTAGGCAATTTGATCAATTCAAGAATCTCATTCAGGCAACTGCTCTGGTGTTGGTCTTTCCACCAGGCAGTTTTTCACTGCTTCTCTATCCTATAGGAGGGACCTTGTAGGCCTTGTAAGGTTCAGATACTTCTAGACATGTGAAGTTTGTTTACTTCCCAAGTCTAACAAACTTCTCTCCAGGATGAAGGGAAACTACTACACAGTCCTATAGTACCCAAACTCTTTCACATACCATTTAGGTTAGAGACTTAAGAGACAGCATTTAGTACAACAATGCACCTGAGAGCCCACTACAAGAGAGCATTTGTATAATGAGATCTCTAAGAGCACACAATAATTGAGGACCTACAATGATCTGCACAATGGATCCTTACAAAGAGCTTCTCTTTTATCTCTCTCATAAAGTATATGTTGATCTATGGTCCCATCACACACGATGATCTGACAAGTAGATTGCCCATGGCACCATGTTGCATGAATGATGAATGTATATAGATGCAAAGTGGTAAAGAAGAGACTTGTCACTATCAAAGTTTATAATGCAGCTGAGGGATTGATCTTCAAAATACATGGGTAGGTACGGACCCCTTGCAAACATCTGAGCTCCTTTTTTAAATAGTTTCCTGAAATAGTAATTAATATTTTCTTGATCATTTCAGCTGCCTCTCAGCAACAAAAAGCACCTTCAGTTCCCAGTATCACAATATAGTAATCTGTTCTGAGTCAATCTTTTCCTAAACCTCGTAATATCCCTGTGATTAAACGCTTGTTTCCTTTAATCTTCCTCCCCCTCTAACACTTTTTTTTTCACGTTAATGTCTAGCTGCTACAGATTCATTTTTAGAAGACTCTTTCTCCATTGCATTGTCTTTGCTATTTTGTCAGAATTATATGTATATGATTGAAGTCCTGAGCCTTATTTTTGTTCCATTACTCTGTCTATTCTTCCACCAACACTACACTGTTTTTGTAACTATAGCTTTAGAGTGAGTCTTAAATCACTATTTTTCCTTTAATATTTCATATCGATTATGAACTATTTCTTTTTCCATGTAGGCTATATATTAAATTTACAATCTGTGCAAAAAGGGTCTTGATCAAGATTGTGTTTAATATTCACATTAAGTTTGGAGTAACTGATACTCTGACAGTATTTAGTCTTTCTATCCATGAACATGTCATATCCCTCCACTTTTTTCTTTGATTTCAGCATAGGTTTTTATTGTGTGTGTGTGTGGGGGGGAGGTTCAAGACAGAGTTTCTCTGTGTAGTTTTGGATGCCTGTCCTGGATCTCGCTCTGTAGAACAGGCTGGCCTCGAACTCACAGAGATCCACCTGGCTCTACCTCCCGAGTGCTGGGATTAAAAGTGTGCACCACCACCACCAGGCTCCACATAGTTTTAAATTTGTATTCTTACAGATATTGTGCACATTTTGCCAGTTTTAGAAACAAGATTTTAAAGTAAGGTGGTACTAATGTAACTAGAACTGTGCTTGAATTTCATATTCTTCTTGATTACAATTTTATAATTTTACTTTTTTATTTTTTGGAATCTGTTCTTATCTTTATTGATTCATTTGGATATTCTATGTAGTTGATACAGTATTTTTTGTTACGAAAACGATCTTGAAATTTATGTAAGATATAAAATAATAATAATTAGTAGTTACAAAGAGTGACATCCTTGCCTTGCTACTGAATTTAGTTGGAAATGTTGGAAGGCCTTGCTGGTCAGAAGTGGCAGTCTATTATGGCCTAGCAGCTTTCTCCAAAGTTTGACAATATGAGGACTCCCCCAGACAATCCCTATTTGAGACTTCCTGCTCTCTACCTGCCCTTTTATAGAGAATGTGTCTGGGTCTGGAAGAATGACCTATCTGAAAACTGCCTCTAAGCCTGGATGCCTGATTTATCTCTAGGGTTACCCTTGGCACAGTTAACTGCTAGAAGCCTTTCCCCTCTTGTAATATGGTAATTAAGACTTGTACTAGAAGCTTTGCTATAGGACTCTGTTGCCACATACAAAGCCTTATGATGTTAGAATAGTGCCAGTTAATTCAAATTAGGGTTTGTCTCTAGGCTTCTTAATCTTATATATTCCTTGTACTCTGGAATAAAGTTGAGCTGATTCACAGACATCATCTCCTGGAGGGCTTTCTCCATTATACCCACAGCCATCTGAATAATGTACCCTGCGTCTGCTTCCTACACCCTCATGGACCAATGAAGCCAATGATCCTGAGAAAGATACACCCTCATGGACCAATGAAGCCAATGATCCTGAGGAAGAGGTAGAACCACAGGAAAGATGAGTATTTTTTAGCATAAGGTAATTTTTAAATGGAATAAGTACACAGATGTATTTTTAAAGTTTGTGTTACTAGTTTTCCTAATTTTCTGAGGGTTTTAGCATTTAAGTGAATTGAATTTGAAAACATGCTTTTTCTGAATTTATTGATATTATTGTTTGACTTTTCTTTGAAA
This sequence comes from Peromyscus eremicus, assembly GCF_949786415.1. NCBI lineage: Eukaryota > Metazoa > Chordata > Mammalia > Rodentia > Cricetidae > Peromyscus > Peromyscus eremicus. The sequence goes on from NC_081426.1 coordinate 74,936,607, forward strand.
ATCTATTGATATTATAACTTGCATTATTTTATTATCTAGTCTTGTGTACCTAGGATAAACAGCACTTAATTATGATATATAAATCTTTTATACACATCATTGGATTTGATTTGATATTAAGTTTGGGAGATTTAAATATTTATGAGCTAGTTTGGTCTCTGATTTCCTTTCTTGGGATCTTTTGGTCTGGTTTGGATATTAGACTAACATGGGCATTCTAGAAATGTGTTAAAAAATATCCATTCTTTTTCTGAATTCCAAAGAATATTGTAGATTTTCTGTGTAAATTCTTCTTTCAAAAGCTTTGTAGAATTTATGACTGAATTAATCTGAGGTAGTGAAATCTGTTTAGGAGGTTGATTATTGATTTGATTTCTTTAATATCTTTAGGCCTGCACTTGTTTTCTAGCTCTTTTGTGTGCATATAATCACATTATGCAGTCAAAGAAATTGTCCACTTTGTCATCTATTTTACAAAACTTGTGCCCTTAAGAGTTCTTCATAGTAATCCTTGATTAACCATTTGATATTCTTAAAGCCTGAAATAATACCCTCTTTTATTTTAAAATCAATAATTTGCATCTCTTTTGTAAGAGTTGATAGTGGCAGATCATTTACATTGATATTTTCAAAGAACCAAATATTAATTGACCTTCCTATTTTGATTTTGTATTTTTAGTTTTATTGACTCAAGCATTTCTTTTCTTTTGCTGTGTTGGACTTAAATTGATCTTTTAGTTTCATAAGGTACAAGCTTTGATGTTTGATTTATATCTCTCATCTCTTATAAAATATGCAAAGAATGCTAAAAAGTTTCACGTAAATGCTACTTTTACAGTAACTCACATTTTTAATAATGTTAAGATTTCACTGCACTGCCATATATTAGAAATAATTTCAAGTTTCTTCTTTGATTCTCTTTGATGAGGAAGGGTTTTATTTAATCACAAGTCTTTAAAGTTTTCATATGTGGTGCTGAGTCCCATGTGTCACATAGTGGGTCAATATTGGGTTCCTTTCTCTATAGCACTATACTCTGTGTTCTGAGACAAATCCCCTCTTTGGTCCTGGAGTTCATCCACCCGTTTGCCTAAATTAGTTGCCCTGAGGTATTCTATAGCTAGCAGTAGAGTTACAGAAGTGTCACCACACTAAGATTTTTAAATGTGCTTGGTAAGCATCAGTTCTCATTTTAAGAGGCTTCCTTACAAACACTTTATCTACTCTACTATCCCTATAACCCCTAATCATAATGTTTAAAATGGACTTAATTATTCCAGCTTTTATTAGATTCTAGTCAGTTTGTAAATGTGTGTCTACTATGACCATGCCCACCTAGAAATTATGTATGTATAACTATCTTTATGATAATACTCTGGAATGTTGAAAATTTCATTGACTCATATATTGAATCTCAGTGGAGCCCACGCTGATTGAAATCCCATCCTTGGGCTCATTGTTTCAGGCTAAATCAAGCTAAGAAAATAGTCAATAACAACAATGATTTTAAAATACCCATATTACATTTATGAAACAAATATAGAACCATTTCATTTGTTGAGAGGCTATGATGTAAAGGTAGAACTGAAATGGGACCTAATATTCACATGATTCACTCTGTGCATCTTACAGACAAACAGGGACTGAACTAAAGCCTTGCTCAAAGTCAGTAATAAGAATTGTTTGATTTTTCTAAGTACATAACCATGTTCATCTCTTTCTCATATTCATTGTTGGTTTCAGAAATGTAAGCACTGAACCATTACCAAGTTTTTGAAAGCTTTTTAGAGAACAAATATCATAAAGCTTTCACTACAGAAGAAGGTGAAATTTGTCATGACAATATAGATTTCCTCTTTTCAACACACAGAGAACAAGACCTATGATTGTGTGGAGTCCGATAGATGAAAGGCTGCTGACAAAATGATTTAATATGGACTGTGTAAAGTGTCAATTATTAAATATTTTATACCTAGTAATAAGGGACAAGCAAAGATAAATTACTACTTCCGTGACACATTAGACAATATGCTCAACAGAGATGAGACACCTGAATTGTCAAGTTAGAAATGACCCCATTAGAGGGATAAGAAACATGGGAAAGAAGCAGAGAACTCTGCTTTACTACGCATGACAGTGACAGAAATCAAGTGTTCTTGATTTTGATAGGCTCTGTAAACAAAAGGCCATTTTTAGCAGAAATTAGGCACCTAAGAAGTTATTTTTCTAAAACCTTACATTTAATCTAAATTAATCTTAACTGATACAACATGAAAATTGAATTTTTATATTTATGGAAAACCAGGTGGTATTTCAATACATATTAATACATATTCAACATCTATTAAATATGTATAATACTCAAATTCTGTTAAATCTGTCCATCTGCTCATTTATTCTTTCTTTATGATGAAAATATTCATAGTCCTTTCTCATTGCTTTTTGAAATATATAGTTCATTACTTATAGATTCTCCATAGGACATCAGAAATTCTCTTTTTTATTACCAGTATGTATAATATTGATTCTTAATAAGGTTTGAGTTAAAGCTCTTAGATTTAATATTTTAAAT